>NC_056737.1:1566421310-1566751310 GCF_019279795.1 Protopterus annectens
CCCCATCCCATGGTTTGAAGCATCCACCTGCACAACAAATTATTTGCTGTAATCTGGACTAACACAGGGGGTCTTCCCAAAGCCCCCTTAAGCTTCTGGAATACCTGCTTGCAGTCTGTGGTCGACACTACCTTATCTGGCCATTTTTTCCTCATCAGGTCTGTGATCACCAGATCCCACTCAGACTCCTCCTGACATCCACTGCAACTACTCAGCACCAGGACCTCCCTATCATGGTAAGGCTTCATCATGTTAACATGGTACAACCTGTGCCCCTGCCTCCTGCCTAGAAGGTTTACCATGTAATTAACATTACTGACCTTCCATACCACTTTGAAGGGTCCCTCCCAAGCTGCCTGCAGCTTATTGTGTCTGACAGGAATGAGCACCATAACCTGCTGTCCCACAGCATACTCTCGGGCTTGAGCATTCTGTCATACCAGACCTTTTTCTGCTGTTGGACTCCTGCCAGGTTCTCTTGAGCCAAGCCCATGAGCTCCTTAAGCCTTGTCCTGTGGTTTAGGACATATGCCACAACAGACTCCTTGTGGGATTCACACTCACCCTCCCTCTCATCACAAATCAAACCTAAAGGCCCCCTCACCCTATGCCAATATAGCAACTCAAAGAGTGAAAAACCTGTGGATTTCCGGGGTACCTCTCTGTATACAAACAGCAGATGGGGCAAATATCTGTCCCACTACCTTTTAAACTGGTCTGGAAATGCCCATAGCACAGTCTTTAGTGTACAGTTTAACCTCTCCACAAGACCATTAGTCTGGGGTGGAAGGGGATGGTCTTTAGGTGCTTCACACCACAAACATTCCACAGACAAGCCAGCAGGTTTAACATGGAATTGGAAGCTCTGTCAGTCAGTATTTCTCTTTGGAAACCTACCCTGCTGAAAATCTCTAACAAAGCAGTTGCCACTTTATCTGCCTTGATGGAGGATAGAGCCACTGCCTCAGGTCATCTAGTAGCATAATCTACTATCGCCAGGATATACATATTCCCTGTGGAACTTGGGGTACTCAGAGGCCTCACAATATCCACAGCTACCCTTTGAAATGGCTCTTCAATCACAGACAAAGGCATTGAAGTAGCTTTGACCTTGTCTACCTTTTGGCACTGCTCTCAGGTCCTGCAGTACCCTGTTACATCCCTTGCAATCCCAGGCCAATGAAGGTTCTGCATAATATGTCTCTTGGTATACTTTATGCCCATATAACTTGCAAAAGGATTGCCATGGGCTATGGCTAGAAGTGCCAGATGGTAGGCTCGGGGCAATACCAACTGCTGTATTATATCAGCCTCTAGCCCTCTCTTAGGGATCCACTCTCTATACAGTAACCTTATGTTCAATATACACGCTCCCCTGTTCCTTGAGAATCAGGTGCCTCCTTAGATACCTTCCTCAATTATTAAATGCTCAACTTTTCTGTCCTTTTTCTCCCCATTTACTGTCCCTGCTATGAATAAACAAAAATACAGCATTTAAAATATTTTAAATCTACTGTTTGTCTCAACTAGAACAGTACCTTACTGTGCTGTGGTGATTTCACTTTCAAAAAACTTTTATCCTGCCCTGGAAAAGCTTGCTGCCATTTCCAATTCATTTATGCCATCAAGGCCAATGAACGCAGGCAGTTTTCTGGCCAATTCCCTCCCCAAACTGACATTACCATGACCGTCCTAAAAACCCACCAATGCCGTGATGTCACAGATCCCTGGTCCTTCCCCTACCCATACAGAAAGTAAAGTCTAGAACAAGGAAACAGTACATGTGCCAAGTCTCCTGCTGTGAGCTGTCAATCACAGCAGATAACAGCTCAAATTACCCTTAGCACTTTGACAGCTAGGGAAGTTAGTTCTGCAGGGGGATGGGAAATGAGTCAAAGTAGTACAGTTCAGGTTTTACAAAAGACTGCAATTTAGCCACTCTAAAAAGAAGCAGCAGTAAAAAGCACTCAGAAAGTCTGTTCTATGGCGTTTGCACTGGATGTGCTTTAAGTAGTCACTGAATGGCATGAAATGTTACTTAAAACTCACTGACTGAAAGACAACAGTGTATGCATGTAAAATCAATGCAGTGACAGAAGCTTTAGGAAGAAAGAGGCCTGCATGATGTCATTTTTTTACAGAGAAGCACTGCATTGTGGGATACCTAGAGGCAGGCTACACAATCAGAATTCCTTCAAGATGCCATATCCCATGTGGTCAGACTCAGAAATTATGTATAAAATATTTAAAAACTGGTAAATAGTCCCAGACTGTTGTTAAAATATGGAAAACACCAAACCATGATGAAACAGACATGTTTTTTGAGTCTGTGGCTGTGGTTTTCCTTTAACTTTATCATAGTTTAAACAATCAGTATTAGACAATTTAGAAACAGCAGTTACAGCTTTACCATGGATTAAGGAGGTCAGGAACTGTACCCAGAGCTCCTGCTCAACATTATACTGTTTATATACTCTTTCAAATATATAAATAAAATGTCAAAATGATCACCCTCTGTAAACTGTGGAAGAAATTTACTGACATTTACTGCTACTGGGGTTCAGTTATTCCCTTCCCCATTACCTCCATGACCCTGAAGAGGTGTCTGCATCTCCCTCTCATGTTGGTGCTGTTTCTTGTTTTCTTCGGCTTCAAAAAGCTGCAGTCTCATTCTTTTCAACCTCAAAGCACCACACTCTCTCTCTCCCTTCAACCTCCAAATGCCACAGTCTCCCTATTGATTCTAATTACAAATGTTTGGCCTCCAAGTCTCTAACTCCAGACAGGTTTTTTAAGTACTCTAAGGAAAATGAACTGTCCTGTTTCTGAAGGCTGCATATCCCCATCACCAGACTGGTTGTCTTCCTAGTTGCTTGTCGATGATGCAGCTGCGATTAAGGCCGAAATCATTTCCTATTTAGTCAGGTTGGCGTGCATCAGTCCTTTGGCTTTGCACACCTTGGCCAACTGGTTCTTTGTCAGCTTGCCATAATCCCCTGCTGACATCTTTGCCTGCTTTCCCTGACTACATTAAACTAACAAAAATAAATAATAATGTTTGGAAAATGAAACTCTGTATGTCTACCTTGTGGCTGCTGCGAATACACACAGACCTTCAGTGGCAACTGCCCAGAGGCTACTGAAGTTCAGTTAATATCCCACCCAGCTGTCACCAATATGTGATGATCCCTACTCTGGGCCAGGACCCAAGGAGACCAAATCCTTACCACTGATACCAGTGAGGGACGGCCACTTGGAGCAAAGATGGATACACCCAGTATTTTCAGATGCAGCTCTCTGCATCTAGCACAATTTCCCGTAAGAGGACACAGGGAGCACACTCCCATCCTGGGGCTAGACTCTCTTTATAGCTCTCTCTCCAGGCCCCAAACAAGACTCCGCACTGACCACGTTGGAGCTCTGTGTGACACACACACTTGGATATTTGATTTCCACACACACACACACACACACACACACACACACACACACACACACACACACACACACACAGGCATACACAAACACACCTGGGAAAGGCTGGCACAAAATTATTCGCTGTGCCCCTCTGCCCAGACTATGAGGTAATTATGCTGCCACCAGTCAGTTACTCTAAGGCTCATACAAAGGTACCCAATTATACCAAATAAAATTAATACAAATACAAATGGTAGAGTTTGACCAATAGAGCAAGGCTTTCAGGAGCAGCCATGGTGTCACGAAAATAAGCATAAGTACTCTTAAGATGTTAAAAGTATTCACTAAAAGACCAGCCACAATGAAAGGTATAGAAACTAGAGTTTCAATCACAACAGATATAAAAAATAACACAGTTGGACAGATTCACGCAGATTCAGAAAAACAGAACCAATCTCACTATATTTTCCTGACTGACTAAAGAATTACTGTTCCCTGGTTACTTACTAAAGCAAGGCAAGATGATGAGTGCTGAGTTGCTTACTACAGCGAGGAAAGAGGAGGTGTATTGATTTTCTTTCTACAGCAAGGCAAGATGAAGTGTGTGGATGTGTGAGATATCTGTGAGAGATCTTTCCTGTCAGGTTCCGAAGAACAAAGTCCTGCTGCGAGAGTTCTGTCATTCATATCTCTCACTAATATCTAAAAAATCATTTCAGTGCTGGTTACAGAATGATATCAAATTTGGTCACCTGACTCTGATACAATACACACCCAGAGTTTTGCTAAGATCTGTTGCAGCATCTGAAAGCTATAAAATAATTTCAAAAATGTCAGCCCTTCCAGGGCAGTAATTAGTTCATCCTTAAGGGCAATTCAGTTAAAGATTCCTAGTCCTGGTTTTCCCAGACATTTTTGACTCTGGCTGCAATCAGACCTGTAAGATAGAATCTTTATGGCCTAAACCAATCCATTTAATTTTCAACATGTTTTTCAAAATTAGTTGGACTGAGATTAACCTCTTCCCTTCCAGAGTTCTCTGTTAAAACATATACATTTAATCCCTTATACTGTCCTGCAGGACCCACTGTTGATGCATTTTTAGCACAAGCAACTTTACAAATACATTTTAACATAAGCATCTGTACAAATCAGTGTGACAGTCAAATTACATAAAATTCATTCTTTATAAAACTCCAGCTAGCTATGCTGGCATAAGTTGCACATGCACTGCCTTACTCTCCATGGCACAGATGGCACTACCTCATATAATCACAGCTGGAATAAATTTGCTTCTCTTCTCCTGGGTATATAGTGAATAACGTTTTTTTTTTTTCAGAAACACTCTGCTGTCGATGATTATTAATACTTTGCCCTTCTATCACACAGTTTTGCCAGGATCAACTATTTCAGCTGGTATGACTGGATTTTTACTAATATAGGTCTTGGCTGCATTTTCATGGCAAGTTTGGAGTATACAATAGATGTGCCCTTTCATTTAACAACTCCTGCTGCGGAACACCAGTCCAGTTGCAAATTTGTGTTTTTATAAAATGAATACAGTCTGTTTCTTCCAGTTTCTCTGGTACAGCAGAAAATCTCTGATTGTCTCTGCTAGCTCTGTCTTTTACCTCTGCTATTTTTTGAAACAACTCTTTTTGAGAAGCCTCATACTCAGCCATCTTTTTTCTTCATTTCAACCTCAAGTTTTGTAGCACATCATCTGAACAGCTAGTTAAAACTTCTTATATTTTTTTCACCCTTTACTTATTTGAGTTGTTATATTCCTTCAATATTTCATTTATTTTTATCATCTCTGAGTACATTTATTTTTTCCTCAATTTCTAGAAGCCGTCTCTTGAACCAAATCTGTTGAACAGCTGCAGAATCCTTTCAAGACAGTGTTTTCTCTTCACCTTTTCTCATTGATTCTCTTTCAGGTTTTCTATTTTTTGGCTGGTATCCAGGTAGTGTACTTACTACCCAGTAACTGAATTTTATCCCCCCCCCCAAAAAAAAATAAAAAAACAGTTTCAATTGCACTCTCTTTTCTCACTTTCTGTTTTCAGAGTGGAAGAGCTGAGGGTAAGTTCTTAATCACTGTGCAGCCATATAGGAAGTTGTGTGTTTTATCTTTCTGACCAGAATGTAAGTCTGAAATGGGAGTACAGGGCAGAGATGAAAGTGGCAAACAAACGCAGGTTAGACCTCAGGGTAAGCCAATAAGGAACAAGTAAGATGGAGGTGGGGTAAGAGAATATCTCTCAACTTCTTAGCTCAACACTGCTAAATAAATCCATAAATACATTTGGTTAGAAAGTGCTAAAATCCGACAGAATTTACAAATTGATTATAGGAATGTTTCATCTCAGGATAATGAAACACTTGAGAGCAAGAAATGAGAAGTAGTGCTGAATGGATCTGAACCCATGCCATAGTCACATATATTCCTTGAACCACAGCATTAGCCAGATACAACACAGAATCATTCATAGAGAAGGTGTCAATATAACACATTTTAGGGCAATGGAACACATGACAATAACAAAACGAGAAATAAGCCTGAATGGATTTGAACGCATGCCTCTGACACACATTTCCTGAGCCAGAACATTAAACAAGTATGTCACAGAAAAACTTATAGGAAAGGTAGCAGAAAAAAAAAGTACATTGCAGGGGAATGGAATACAGCTACAGACTAAAAACAGAATACTGTAAAACATTCCACCAACATGGAGTTAGAATACTGAACCTAGCGAACTGAAAATGAACACATCACACCACCACCATTGAGCCATGGAAGCAATAACAGGGACACTATTAACTTTATCATATTTCGTAACTGCTTGGTGATATACACAGATGCTCATATGCATAATCGATGGCAATACAGTTTGCATATGCCAAGGATTTTTCTTTACTTTTGCCATGAGATGGGACATGTCATCTGTCATATATGTGTGTGTGTGTGTGTGTGTGGGGGGGGCACTGACAATACGAACTGCCAAAGGTTGCACAACATATAACCACAGTAGGATTATTTCCATTTATAAGCCCTTTTTGGACATGTGTTTGCTGTGTTTATTTATTTTTGACCAGATTAAAGGTTGGAATGTAATTATATGACAGAGATGAAAATGGGAAGCAACCAAAGGGTACAACATAAGGTTAGCAAATAAGGAATGAGCAGGATAGAGGTGTGAGAGGGGCTCAATAATCCTGGTGACATACAACAATATTTACAATCATTTACTTGCTGATATCGATTAGTCAGACAACTATATTTTTAGGATGAACAATAAGAGCAAATCATGCGTACATTAGTCAAATATCTGGGAAGTTGAGAGGTATGGGTGGGAATATTTTTTTGTAAGATAGGTGCCCTTTTATTTCATGCATTTATTTATTTAGTTTGTGAGAAGGAAAAGTTGGGGAAGGAAGTCAAGCAAGTAAAATGTGGGTAAGTGGGGAAATTAGCTTGCACGGAAAGATGCCCATGACTGACAAGGTGTAGGGTAAAACAATGAGGCAGGCAGAACACGATAGTGAAGGAGATATCAGGCAAAGGGAAAATAATGGTGAGGAGGAGGAGGAGTGTACAATTCACAATGGTGACCATACACACACCGGTGTTTGGGGATAGGATTGGGTGTTCGAAGATGCAGTCTCTGCTAGCTTAGACCAGTGGGAGATTAGTCATCAACCTGAGAATCGTTACCACTGGGTCCTGCCTCATAAGGTGAAGTCCGCATTCGGTAAGGAAGTGACTCAACAAGTCGCCAGAGCATAGTCTCCACACTACAGATGTGGACATCCAATCTCCTATTACCTCCCCACACGCTTTACCAGTTTCTGGTGGGTGAGAAACGTGTGACCTCCACTTGCACTGCTACCAGCCAGTACCACTGTACCACCTGTAGTGCAGATGCAGGTAGGAAAAACCAGATGTGTTGAGTGCCTCTAGTGCTACTGCTGATACCTGTGGAGGGACAACAGACCTTGTCAGTGGGTTAGGTGCAGGTTGCTGTGCTGCTGCATGTAATAGTAAAAGAAATGGAGAGAAAATATATGTATGAAAGAGAAAAAAAAAAGAGAGACAAAGAGGGTGGGGGAGAGAAGTGCACAAAGAATGAAATTGCATGCTTAACTAAGTTGATACTTACACAATGAAGCATGAAAACCTTTTAACTGAAGGATATAAACAGGTATATCATCAACCGGTTTGTCTGATTATAACATATAGGGGAGGGACCTAAGACAAAAGTCAACAAAAGCCATCCTCACATGCAGTCTGCCACAACAAAATACTAACTGCATGAGCTAGTTGTCAAGAAAGCACATCTGTGCTTGTGTTCAGTGATGATATTCCAGTTTTGATAATGATAAAACTGTATATATACATAATAAACATGCTGCTCACACAATAATTATGTCCAGCACAAGTGACAGCCAAGGGACAGATAATTATACTATATTTAGTATGAAATGATCAACAACCTATTACTTATGGATATTACATACATAGACCTTGCAGTGGCATATAGACATTACTGGGAAGACAAAGTTACTCTGCCAAGACAAAAGTACTTTTTTTTCGGGGGACAACTGAACCCACAGCCATCCTCACACCTTCAGTGCACACAGACTTAACATGATGAGCCACTTATTTCCCTATACAGGGGGTGGCATGCAGAAGCACACTTCTAACAGTACATAGTCCTAGTAATTCCCTTAAAGTATGCCAGTAATGATAGATGTAACAATGCTGAGAAATATACTTATTTTAATGGCTTCAACTATTACTATGCAGAGACATCTTTTACGACAGCAGATATACTTACCCTGGCACTCTCTTAGGCAATTTAGCCTGCGTAAATGTAGTGCTCTGTTTCTTGCAATCTGTGCAGGGGTTAGAGTCATAAACAGGGCATAATGAGAACACAGATGGTGGCATGCAATGGCAAGCTATTTGTTTAGCTAAAATATGTCATACTTACAGTACTCCACACAAATTTCAGCCTCCCATTGGCCAAGAAGTTTGTGCTTGTGTTGATTCAAGTCACTGTACTGCACGGCTCCCCCATGCGTGGGATGCCACTCATTGGGAAAGACTGCCCATGTGTTGGATGCCAGAATGGTTACCTATTACAACCGCAAAACCGCAGTTGCGTGAATATGGAAATGTCGACACATATTGAGCGAACCGCGAAAACACCGAACGTACTAGTTGGATGAAGTGGTGATGACTGTACCCAAGGGTGAGAGACTGGTGATTGGAGCAGATTTCAGTGGGCATGTTGCTGAAGGGAACAGAGGGGATGAGGAAGTGATGGGTAGTTATGGTGTTAAGCAAATGAATGCAGAAGGTCAGATGGTAGTGGATTTTGTAAAAAGGATGGACATGGCTGTGATGAATACGTATTTTAACAAGAGGGAGGAGCATAGGGTGACATACAAGAGTGGAGGAAGATTCACACAGGTGGATTATATCTTATGTCGAAGGGCCTGTCTGAAGGAGATTGCAGACTGTAAAGTGGTGGCAGGGGAAAGTGTAGTTAGGCAGCATAGGATGGTGGTTTGTAAGATGACATTGGTGATCAAGAAGAGGAGGATGAGAGTGAGGACAACACCAAGGATCAAATGGTGGAAATTGAAAAAGGGTAATTGTGAAGTGATGTTCAGGGAAGAGTTAAGACAGGCACTGGGTGGCAATGAAGAGTTACAGAATAGTTGGGTAACTACAGCAGAGCTAGTAAGAATGATGGCTAGAAAGGTGCTTGGTGTGACATCTGGAAAAAGGAAGGAGGACAAGGAGACCTGGTGGTGGAATGAAGAAGTACAGGAGAGTATACAGAGAAAGTGGTTGGCGAAGAAGAAGTGGGATTGTCAAAGAGATGAAGAAAGTAGACAAGAGTATAAGAAGATGAGGTGCATGGCAAAGAGAGAGGTGGTGAAGGCTAAGGATACGGCGTATGAAGAGTTGTATAAAAGGTTGGACACTAAGGAGAGACTAGACAAAGGGACCGAGCTAGTAAAGATATGCAGCAGGTAAGGATGATAAAGGATAATGAGGGAAACGTACTCACAAGCAAGGAGAGTATGTTGAGCAGATGGAATGAGTACTTTGAGGGGTTGATGAATGAAGAAAATGAGAGGGAGTTTGGATGATGTGCGGATAGTGAATCATGAAGTGCAGTGGATTAGCAAGGAGGAAGTAAAGATAGCTATGAAGAAGATGAAGAACGGAAAGGCTGTTGGTCCAGATGACATACCTGTGGAAGCATGGAGGTGTTTAGGTGAAATGGCAGTGGAGTTTATAACTATATTGTTTAATGAAATTTTGGAAAGTGAGAGGATGCCTGAGGAATGGAGAAAAAGTGTTTTGGTACTGATTTTTAAGAATAAGGGTGATGTGTAGAGTTGTAGTAACTACAGAGGGATTAAACTGATCAGTCACAGCATGAAGTTATGGGAAAGATTAGTGGAAGCTATGTTAAGAATGAAGTTGATAATTAGTGATCAGCAGTATGTTTTCATGCCAGGAAAGATAATTACAGATGCGATGTTTGCTCTGAGAGTGTTGATGGAGAAGTACAGAGAAGGTCAGAAGGAGTTGCATTGTGTCTTCGTGGATTTAGAGAAAGCATATGACAGGGTGCCTAGAAAGGAGTTGTGGTATTGTATGAGGAAGTCGGGAGTGTCAGAGAAGTATGTAAGAGTGGTACAGGACATGTACGAAGGTAGTGTGATAGCGGTGAGGTCTGCGGTGGGAGTGACGGATGCGTTTAAGGTGGAAGTGGGATTGCATTAAGGATCAGCTCTGAGCCCTTTCTTATTTGCAATGGTGATGGACAGGTTGATAGAAGAGATCAGACAGGAGTCCCCGTGGACTATGATGTTTGCAGATGACATTGTGATCTGTAGTGAGAGTAGGGAACATGTGGAGGAGACCCTGGAGAGGTGGAGATGTGCTCTAGAGAGAAGAGGAATGAAGGTCAGCAGGACTAAGACAGAATATATGTGTGTGAATGAGAGGGAGGATAGAGGAATGGTGAGGAGCAGGGAGTAGAGGTGGCACAGGTGGATGAGTTTAAGTACTTGGGATCAACAGTTCAGAGTAATGGTGAGTGTGGAAGAGAGGTGAAGAAGAGAGTAAAGGCAGGATGGAGTGGGTGGAGAAGAGTCTCAGGAATGATTTGTGACAGATGAATATCAGTAAGAGTGAAAGGGAAGGTCTACAAGAGGGTAGTGAGACCAGCTATGTTATATGGGTTGGAGACAGTGGCACTGACAAAAAGGCAGGAGTCAGAGCTTCACGTGGCAGAGTTGAAGATGTTAAGATTTGCACTGGGTGTGACGAGGATGGACAGGATTAGGAATAAGTATATTAGAGGGTCAGCCCAGGTTGGAAGGTTTGGCGACAAAGCCAGAGAGGCAAGATTACGTTGGTTTGGACATGTGCTGAGGAGGGATGCAGAGTACATTGGGAAAAAGATGCTAAGGATGAAGCTGCCAGGTAACAGGAAAAGAGGAAGGCCTAAGATAAGGTTTATGGATGTGGTGAGAGAGGACATGCAGGTGGTTGGTGTGACAGAGCAAGATGCAGAGGACAGGAAGAAATGGAAACAGTTGATCTGCTGTGGCGACCCCTAACAGGAGCAGCCGAAAGAAGAAGAATACATCACTACATATCATATTAGTTAAGTAACATTACATAAATTACTCAATTCCTGACCTTTTTTTTAAAAAAGAAAATTCTTTATTAAACCTTCACTTATGACATAGGCAATGATACATTTATATAAATGTAAACAAACCACACAAATACAATCCTAGTTGCAAGCATTTTACATCACAAACCATACTGACACACTCCCAGTTGCAAACATTATACATCACTTATCATCTACCCAATCATTTCAGTCAAACATTACACAGCTCATTTACGTCCTGCCTTCTTTTAAACCTCATTCCTCTCCTGTATGTAGTGTTCCCACAATTCAGATATTTTCCTATGTAGTTTGCTCTGACCCTTTTCTAAAGATCTCAATTCCAGTTGTTTTATCTCTGTTATTATATTCACTACTTCTAGTATAGTTGGTTTAGATTTTGATTTCCATTTTCTAGTAATTGCTTTTTTGGCAGTCACCATTATTAGACACAGCAAGGCCTTACCATGTCTAGGCAATTCTGATTCTGTATCATAGCTCAGAAAAATCATCTCCCTCATCACACCAATCTGCCCACCCAGCATCTCTGACAGTGCATCCCGCAGGGAGTCATTAAAGTCTGCCAACTCACAGTAATCTCAGAAAATTTGCTCCCAATTACCTCTTTCGTCCCCGTCACACCCTCAACATTTGCTGTTTACCCGAAGAAAAATTCTCTGGAGTCTACTCGGGGTATAAAAATAGCTACGTAAACATTTCCAACCAAAAACTCATAAATCTTCTAGATTTTGTTGCATATTTGGGAGACATACATATATCCTCTCATTGTTTCTTTGTGAATTGCTTATCCAGTCCAATCCTTTCTAACCTCCACTGATTGATTCTTATAGCTATCATGCAACATTTTATATTGTCCTCTAATTATTCCTTTTTTAATGGCAGCTTTTGTTCTAGATTCTACTAAAAACTCTATCATTGCTGGTCTTTTGTTTAGGACCCCCCCCCCCCTATTTCTTTCTCTTTGCCTATACTCTGATATCAATCCTTGATAGGGAAAGCAATCTCTAACCTGCAGTCCAAATAAATTCTTGGCATCTTCCCATTCTGTCATCTTTCCCTGTCTAGCTATTTGCTCCCAATACCTTGGTTCCTTTGACAGTTTTCTCCAATACATTCTGGCCCCCTCTTGCCTTTATCCCTAACTGAAGTGATCCCTACTGGCAGAATCGCCTTTCTCCATTTCCGTGTTGCCTTAAATCTTAGGATACATTCTGCTACTTTACAGACATAATATTCTGTATGACTGTTATTCTCCTTAAAGGTCTGCATCCAAAATCCCAGTCTCTCCTTGTTTCTTGAGCTTCCCTTGTTTCATCAACATCCCTTTCCGCTTTGAATTGTAGTTTTCTGCTTGTGCTATGTATAGGAGCCTTAACTGTATAGCTCTGAAATACCCCTTCAAATTGGGTAATCCCAATCTGCATTTTTCTATTGGAAGAATCAGTTTATCCCACATGACTCTTGCCATATTCCCCTCCCAGATAAAGTCCTTCAGCTCTTTATTAATCGCTATCCACAACTTCTCCTTTGGCTGATGAAAATATGTCTGACCTGTATATAAGACTAATGGGACTAAAACCATTTTAAATGCTTGTATCTTACTATCCATATCCATATAACAAAGCTTCCATTTTCTCAGTTTTTTGTATTATCTTTTGTTTAGTCTCTTCCCACATAGCCTTAGCTGCCACACCAGAATAATTTTTAATCCATACTCCTAAATACTTAATTTTATCATGTCCCCATAAATATGGATATTGCTCAACCATTCATATATGAGTAGTTAATTTACCATTATTGCCTTCATTTTAGCTTCATTAATTTTGTATCCCGAAAAGATCTGAAATGGTCTCAAAATGTTCCACAATACTGTAATGTCTCTCTCTGGTTATGTCAGGTATAAAATTATATCATCTGCAAATAGAGCCACCTTTTCTTGACTACCATACCAATTACATTCTTGAATTTCTGAGTCCCATATTTTTTTGCTAATGGTTCTAAATATACTGCAAATAAAAAAGGGGAAAGAGGACACCCCTGCCTGGTTCCTTTGCTCAAGCAGAAATTATCAGAGAAGACCCCACCCATTTTAAGTTTCGCCTCCGATCCCCTCATATAACCTCCTAATCAACCTTATAATATTTTCAGGAAATGCAAATGCTTCCATTGCCCTGCTCATAGAGTCCCAGCTTATTCTGTCAAATGCTTTCTCTGCATCAAGACCTAACAACAATGGTATTTTCTTACATTTTGCTTCCCTCTGGATCATCAATGTTCTGTTAATTTTGTCTTCTGCAAAACCACATTGATACATATCAATTTTGGCATTACTTTTGCCATTCTTTTGTAGACATGATCACTTTATAATCATGGCTTAGTATTAAAATGGGTCTGTATGAAGCTGGATCTGATGGATCTTTACCCTCTTTAGGTATTACAAACACCAGTGCTATATTCCAGGATGTTGGTACTGCTCCTCTTAAAATATTGTTAAAACATTTCAGATCTTTATCAGTCTTTTCCCTCTTAACTTCCACAGGAATACCATCTATTCCCGAGGACTTTCCTGTATATTATACATCATAATTTGTATCTCATCTCCTCCTATCTGTTAGTAATTGAACCTCATCTACCTCTAACCTTGGCATATTTAATTCTTCCATAAAGATTTCCATTTGTATATTTTCCTGACTTCTATATTTCTCTGTTTTATACAGACTTTCATAGAATATCCAAAATATTTCTAATACCTCTACTTGATCTCTTGTTACCTTCTTCATTATAGGCTCCCTAAGCTTGGCAACAGCCCTTTCTACTTTCTGTTGCCTGAGACATCATGCTATACTTTTTGTGCTCTAGTGTTATTATCAAAAAACAGTAATCATTCTAAACTTGTATATATTATCAAGGTAATCTCTTATTTTCCTCTTAGAATACTGCAGCTGATCCTCTTTTTTTGTTCTGTGAGATTTCCCCCTATTCTGCAATACTTTAACATTTGTCAGTTTCTCTAAATAATTCTTGTTACTTCTTAACCACAGCTCCCTTTCTTTTATTTCCACCTTATTTTTAAACACCACCTTAATTTGATCCCACTCCCTAGCTATATTTTCACTAGGAATTTCTATCCTCTCAAATAGCTCCTGAATAATCTCCGCTACCCATTCCTTAAATTCCTCTCTTATCAAGAGATAGGTGGGAAAGCGTCAGTGTCTCATTTTTATTTCATTACCCTGTGTTTTTATTTTAGTTATTATTGGCACAAGATTTGAAACAGTTATTGGGTGTGTATCGGGACCTTCAATTAAATGCATATGTTCCTGTGAAATGTAAATTCTGTATAGCCTAACCCAGTGTTTATATCTTGGAGACTAAGATGTAAATCCACTCCAAACTCCTATTACTGAATTCACATCTTCCATGCCAAATATTTTCATAAATTCCTTCATAAATCTACCCTCTTTTTGTTATACTTTCCCTTTTGGGCTCCTCCAGACACATCTTCACCGCTGCAAATCAAATTCCAGTCCCCAGGGTCTATGTTATAAGAACAAATGATCAAACTCTTGAACACTCACATGTGCGAATATTTACAAACTCCATTTTCTTATTTTTTTTCGCACTACAGTGAAGATCGGAATATCTGCCCTTTCCTCAATGTAGTGCGATCTCGGAGTTGGAATATATATTTAGCGGGCTGGGGAGGGTGCAGCCCCCCACAGTAGCGATTTTGAGTTTTTAAATATTCGCTCATGTAAGCGTTTGAGAGTTTTATCTTTCGTTCTTATAACATAGACCCCAATATAAATACATGCCTGTGTAACCCTCCTCCCTTGTCAGTAATCCCATAGCACTACAAATCTGCCATCATTATCTTTTTTATACGTTCCTAGCACTACTGGAGCTCCTCTTGCAATTAATACAAGAACTCCTATTTTCCTTTGTTCCAGATATTCCTCTGAATAACCATCCTGAAAACCTTTCTTTATCAAATTCACACATTCAGTTCTTTCCAGGTGTGATTCCTGTAACATAGCTATTTGCACTGTACATTTTTAATATAATTCAATATTATTTCTTTTTTTGTATTTATCTTTGAGACCACTGACATTTAAAGACATTACAGAAAGCATCACTGTATTAAAAAGTTGTTATTCCCGCCTTTTATGTACAACACCTTTTTTGTTAAATGTCTAGTTCCAGCTTTTGTGTTACATGCATACACTGTTTGGCAGGTTGAACTTTTATATACTTGTTTCTTAACCATTATGCCAACCTCCCACCCCTTGTCATATCCATTTGAGCCTATTTCACATCTTTCAAAGTTTTTTGTTTTATGGAAAGCCTTCAAAAAACAATACCCCCTAAAACCTATTAATTTAATAATAACAAAACTATATACATCTTCAAATATTGAAATTTTACCCCTCCAAAAAGGAACAAATGTCCCAAATTGACAGCCACACCCACACTCACAGACTTGAGTCAACATAAAAGAAAGGTTATCCATGCTAAGATGCATGGTGCAGCCTGTGCTTCTACTAAGTGCTAACTGATTTTGTCTAATCTTTATAGCTCTTTCAACTGGGAAAACCCCTGAATGTTTTCAGAGAACACTATCTCCTAGCCAGTTTCTCTTTAACCCCCAGCCAATCATCAACACACCAGCACTGAGTCAAGGTCGAGGTACAGCCGGTGTAACTCCTGGCAGATCTAACTCTCATGGTTGGGGATGTGCACAGGAGGCTGAACCCTCCATCTTGCATGCCCTGGACTTGTCCAATAGGCTGAGATGAAGCACTAGCACATCTGTTGAGGCTGTGTTCCTGTAAAGACATGAACACACCACCACAACCCCCAGTGCATCCCACACACCCACAGACCCTGGCCTTTTGACATATTAATGCCACCCCCCAAAGTATGGTTCTTACACTACCCCACAAATGCACTTTCTATTTTGGCACACCTCAGCACTCACACACACTCCTGTGAAAGGCATGCACTCCTGTACTCCTTTGTCAACCTATGCAAATGGTAACTTTGCCCTGCCCTTTGTACACTGTTACTTGGATTGCCTATGTCTGACACACAGTGTGGCCAGCCTATGCATGGGTAAGCACAGCCTGATGTTTTTATATACTTTTTTACTGCATGTATTTGCTTAGCTTTTGTAAAGGTATGTTGTAAAGCTATGTGCAATGTGCTCTGTCTTTGCTAGTGCCATGGCATACTATGTCCACCTCCGTCTGGTATGGTCATCTGTCTCAGCTGTCTCTGGCTGTGGTGCTAGGAAATGCTGGCCTTATAACAGACAACCCTGATGAAACTGCTTCCTAATAATCATATTATGTAACACAGCATACATGGTCAGTATTTTTGCACATATGATGGGGTCAAACTGCAGGGCACCACTGGATGTATCCAGACAGTGAAGGTGTGACCTCAGCAGCCCAAACACCCTATAATATTTTTTGGTTTGTGACAGTGTACAATGATACCCCTGATTGGTTTATGTCGATTTCTGATGGGTGGGAATAGCCATGGTTTTAGGGCATATCCAGCATCACTCAAAAGACGGCCCGGTGGGAAATCACACCTCATAAACGTTTATAAAAGTCACATGTACGTCATATGTGGGAGTCATGAAAAGTGCCTGGGTGACCTACACACACACACACACACACACACACACACACACACACACACACACACACACACACACACTGTAGATGATACCCTGTTCTTTACAGACCATCTGGCAGTTGACTAAGTGATACCCTTTGCAGTTCATGTATCTTCTTCTCAATTTGCCAGATTGGGTTAATGTGGGTACAGTCTATGGCCACACGAACCTCAGGAAAATAGGCTATGTTACAGAATTCACTTATGTTTTCTTTCTCCACTGCGGTAAGTGGAAACCACATATGCTCCCCCACATGCTGCAGCATGCCATCAAGGAACTGATTAGGTATTCTTGAAACATGTGCCTGAAATATCCCAAAATGTGTCCCCACTAGGTCGCTGAAAGTCCCCGATAGCTAATATACATAAAGTCAACATATCTTTGCATCCATGTGGATAGGCACTCCACCAGCTCCCATGGGGTTGCAAACCAGACTGCTACATGCCCATGATTTCCTGCATTGTCTCTCCACCCAAATGGTACCAGACTGCTTAGTTGTTTTAGAGGGCATGAACCATCAAGCAAAGTAGCTGCAATGAGACCTTCTAACAGATGCACAATTACACTGGCTGTGGCAATCTCAAGCATATTTGCACAATGTACTCTTGCCCTGAATGTGGGCATATGGTCAAGTTCAAATCTAAGGTGAGTGCAGCATCGCTGCTTGGCATCTAAACATTTCTGAATCACTCTATCATGTTTTTTTTTTTTTTTGCCACAGTATAAACTAGCACTCCATTAAACAATTATTAGCATATACCACAGCCAACCACATTATTTGGCCTGGCCACTTCATGTTGATGCAGTTTTTGAACTCCACCTACCTTGTGTGCTGCTGCTCATCATGCAAACTTGCTTACCATGATGTGGCACAGTTTTCTGAATCTGGCCCATTGTCCAGAAAGTTCAAATTTCTGCATAGCAAGACCCTGACTGTACTATTTTGTCTAAAACTAGTGTTATCAAGTTTTAAAAAGCTGTTAAACAAAATATTTTACTAGGTTTAATATCCAAACTGTTGTATGGAATTCAAAGCTCCAAACCAAAACCATAGCTATTTTAAGGTGACTTATTTACTTGTTTTATCAGTTTTAACCAAGTGTGTCAATCTGAAAGGGACCTTTTTCATCCGTGACCCAGGGTTCATCATTTTTATACATACATTATCCTAGCTATCATTGCAGTGAAGCCGGAGCCTATATCCCATAAAACAATATGCATAATGCAGTAAACCAATCTTAGACACAACACCAGTCAGCTGTAATACACACAACTAAGAGACACATATAAGATAAGTAGTTCACAGTAGAAGAATTGAGAAACATGGTGAAATCCAATATGAATCTAGGAAGTACATGCTCACTCTGAAGAGATGGCATCCAGATTGGGAACTGGACAGGAGGAGTAACAGCTGTAAGGCAGCAGTGGAAACAGCTGCACCACTGTGCTATTCATGACTCAGGGATAATACAAGAAAACAAAAAAAAAAACAAAACAAGTTACAGAACACAGTCACAACAGCAAGTATTGGGCAAATAAATTGTACAGATAAAACTATAAATTAAATGCACAATTGTAAATGACTGATAAGGAATGCGTATGAACAGTAAAGTAACCTGTAAAAAAATTTAAAAAATCCTACACAACTGTTAGTAAATTATTTTAGACATGTCTGCACTGGGATGAAGTGTAACTAAGGATGACACTTGATATTTTTGTCACATCCCTTATACATCAGAAAAATGAACTTAATTTGACACCCTCAAGTTGTGAAACAACAAATACAATTTCATCTGAGTATTACTGCTTCATTTACTAGCATCACAGCATGTAGTCCATTTTACATTGGTATAAAAATGCAAGACAACATGATTTGTAACCGCAACATTACATGCGTTAATCGACTGATGTAGACATTATTAAACTATTCTTTTAAATTACCAGGCAGATAGAATGCTCATAATTAAAAATCAGCTAACACGCTTATTATTTTTTAAATCTTGTTTTTCTTCATAGATGATCTGAAACTATAACTGCCTTCCCACAAAGGGGGAAAAAAACTTACCAGATGACAATAATCACACTGATATGGTTTTTCTCCACTGTGAGTTCTTTTGTGCCTCTCCATGTGGTACTTTTGTATAAATCTCATACCACATTCTTCACAGTGAAAAGGTTTCTCACCTAGTAACAGAGGATACATTTAATCCTACACACTACTGACAGTGGGTAATTTCTACTATTACAGAATATAAAATGCACAGAAGCTTAAATATTTTTTATATACTTATATGACTAAGCAACAAACTGATATCAGATGTTCAAATAACAAATTTCAAGAACAAAATGCAAACGAACATGCCGCGCTGCACTTCTTTAGTTATACATGCAAGTCCAATACTGAGACCAAAAAAGATGTTAGAAAATAACTACTCGGCCCATTTAACTCTTGTTTAAGATACATCATTTTCTGGTATGTATCCCGCCCCCCCCCCCATATTTTTGCATTGCACAGCACGGACTACTATAGAACAGTTGTAAGAAAGGTACATGTCATAACAGTAGTTCTTTCAGGAAAGGTCAGTCTACTGGCAAATCATAACATTTGGGTTTCACATATGCTCTGTTCTTTTCTTCTCAGCTGGGGTTTTCATCAGCTTTATCCCTGTTCCCTACGATAGCCAGCACTGGCCACACACTAACACTGTATGATAACAAGGCTGGTGTACAAGCAAACTATACCTAATCAGTGGTGTCTGGATTCTCTTTTGCCCTTTGAGCCCTCTTGCTCATCACAGCTAAACATGATCATTGTAGACCACTGTCCTTTGTCCAGAACTTAATTATTAAAAAAAATAAAACTCCACAAGTAACTGGAAAAACAGATAAGGAAACAGTATTAACATCAGTCAAAAGTTCAATTTTCATAGGGGTTACCTTTACTTGTTAAAGTGGCCTTTCTGTGAATTACTACTATTATGTAAAGCACCGTAACCAAAAATGTACTACATTCCACAGCAAGGATCACTATTAGCAGTAAATGATAACATATGGGTACATTCCAGAACAGTACTTGGCTATCATAGGATGTAGACAATTACAAACCCCCCAGTAGCCCAGACATGTCAAAATATGCCTTAATCCTGGACCGTGCTCCCAACTGGTAGAATCTAGTGGAAAGTATGGAATGTAATTCATGTGACAGTAACAAAAATATCTCATGTAACAGCTTTTCTAAAGTATGCTGCTGGTATAATTTGTTTCTCTAGTGGAATGCGTTCTTACTGGTCATAGGAAACACAATGCAAAGGAACAGCCATTTAGTCAAAGTCTGCTGACTGACTGAGAGGTTTGTCTTCACTTTTCTGAATAAAAAAAAAAAAAAAAGATCAGTTTTTCTAGAACCATTACTTCTACAACTGTATTATCTGAGCACCTCCAGCCTATACAGGAGACATTTCCCCTTCACTTTGGTAGACTGTCCAATTGCCAGTTGTACAGACTGTCATACATTATTACTGATAAAACTTTTGGCAGAAAAGATGGATTTGTCTCCACTGACACCTTTTAGCTATAGTATACCAGGTATAATAATTCATATGAGAACTTTTAACACTGATTTTTTTTTTTTTTTGCCTGAGGTATCCACAGTCAAAAAACAACTGCCTTCCATGAAAGGTATCTTATAGTTAGTGAACCTACATGTACAAAAAGTGAGATAAAAAACTGAAATCCCAAAGGGAAGAAATATGACTTAGTGGCAGTGATATGTGAAGAACTCCCTTAAGAAGGCCTCAACTAAGGGAGATGTGTAAAGGTGTTTAAACAAGTAGTCAAGCAGAAACAGCAAACACGTACTTTAAAAATGAAAAAGCCAAGTTTGAGTGAGAAAACTTCCTGCAGAAAGGTTTGTCCCAAATAAATAACTAGTGCCAAAATCATGGATTAAACTAAATGCCAAAACAAGCATTATTGCATCCTTTGGGAAGTCATTTACTCCAGGGAATTATCACAATGACAACACACCCCCAACAGTCACAGTTGAGATAGTTGTTCAGAATTTGAGAACTTGTATGGACAATGACCTAACTTTTGACCAACATGTGTCTGCTGTTATAAGAAAGTCCTTCTTATATTGTACAGCTTATAAGCAAAGGGATTGTGTCTAGATCTAGGGATGTCATTGTCTCCCTTTACTCAGCTCTCATTAGGCCAATCATTAAACATAATATGCCTTTTGGCATATATCTGTCCAGACACATGTAATAACTGAAATGCTCACACAGTACTTTACTAAAAGGATACAAGGTCTAAACAACATATCCTACATGGACCGACTCAAAGTCCTGTCACCATACTCGGTACCATACAAACTGCTAAAAGGTAACCTGTATCTGGCATACAAGGCAACCTGTGACCCATTTTTGATGGATTCACTCCACATCAGCAAGTCAAATGGCATCAGAAATACTTGGTCTAGGGATTTAACTCTCTTCTGCAACATCAACAGAACAGTTTGGAGGGACAGGCATATCTTGCAGAGGATACCACTGCTCTGGAACAGACTCCCCATCCACATAAAAAAAAAAGTTATGTATTTACCATAATATTAAATTTTTGTTGTCCATTTTCATTCCTCCTTGACTGATGGGTTCGGATCTCAACCCTCTGATCCAACTCAGCCATCACAAAAGTTCATGGCAACCTTGAACTCTCGAGCTTCTCCCTTACTCATAATGCATCATCCCATTACCTCTGATCTTTTTTGCAGATTACAGCAAAAGACTAATATTTTACTCATATAGAAAAAAGTTTCTAAGCAGAAAATGCAAGCACAAAGCTATATCTGAACTCATAAAGGGCAAGGGAAAGACCGCAAAACTGGCTATATCCACTCACTCTTTAGACAACACTGGATGGGGGTTGGTGGGTGGGGAGTTGAGGAGGAGGAATGAAAATGGACAACACAGATGGAACGTTACGGTAGGTACATAACTTCTTTATCTGATGTCAATTTTCATTCCGTCCTCAACTGATGGGACAGAGTCCCCAGCTACTATAATCCCAGGGTGGCTTCAAGGAAGGATATTTCTAAGCACCATTGAGCCAAATGATGCCCTACTTCTACTAACTAAATTTAGCTTGTAATAAGCTATGAAGGTGTAAGCTGAAGCCCAAGTTGCTACTTCTCAAATATCATCCACAGATGCTCTTGAATGAAATGCTGAGAAAGCTGCTATGCATCTTGTAGAATGAGCATTAAATTGCTTGGCTAAAAGCAAATTCAATTTACTGTAAATGAAAGAAATGCAATTAGTGAGCCATTTGGCTATGGAATTTCTAGACAGTGGCTTGCCCATTTTTTTTCCACAAAGGAAACAAATAACTGATCTGAAGTCCTTAGTTCTGTGGAAGTATAGCTTGGTTAATGTTGGATTATGATACAACTTCTGCAAAAAAGATTCATTAGTTCACAATGTAATTGTCTTTATGAAAAAAATAGGTAAAAGCTGAACTTCTGAAATGTGT
This sequence comes from Protopterus annectens, assembly GCF_019279795.1. NCBI lineage: Eukaryota > Metazoa > Chordata > Ceratodontiformes > Protopteridae > Protopterus > Protopterus annectens. The sequence goes on from NC_056737.1 coordinate 1,566,443,670, forward strand.
CTGGCCAAAGTAATGCCCTAACAATAAAGTCTTCCATGACAGAAATTTGAGATTGCAAGTATTTGCAGGTTTGAAGGGTGGAAGCACCAAAGCTTGCCGTACCAGAGTTATGTCCCACAGTGTAGTAGGGTGTTTAACTGGAGGTCTCAACAGAAGTGTTCCACATAGAAAGGTCTTACAAAGGTTATGCGAAGCAAGGGAAGAACCGTCAAGACCAACATGGAAATTGGAAATTGCTGCTAATTGAACCTTTACTGTAGAAGAACTGGTTCCTTGATCAAAAAGTAATGACAAAAAAGTCCAGTATAGTATGACTCAGTGCAGAAAAGGGATCCACATCATTTTCAAGTACCCAATGCACACATCTTTTCCATTTGCTAGCATAAGTTTCTTGTACATGGTTTGAGGGAAGATAACAGAATTCTGCAAACAGGTGAGGAGATCATAGGTTGGCTGGTTATTACTGGAAATGGAGAAACCAAGCCGTCAGCTTGGGCTTTGGCAGATCCGGATGAACCATTTCTGTCGGGTGAGACAGAAGGCCTGGAACCGGATCCAGAATCCAGGGTTGATGGACCAAATGAAGCCACAGAAAGGGGAACCACATTTGTCAGGAGCAATGAGAATGACCCTGCTCTTCAACCTCGCAGCTCTCTGAAGGAATTTCGATATCAGAGGGATTGGAGGATAAGCATACAGTAACCCTGGAGACCAATCCTGAAGTAGAGCATCCCTCGGTGACGCTCCCTGTGGGGGATAAGGGCAAAGTAGCTGCTGCACTTGTTGTTTAGGGGAGATGCAAAGAGATCGCAGCAAGGCTGGTCTCACACGTGGAAAATCAAGTCCGCTATCTTCTGGTTGAGGGACCATTTGAGAGGTAACAGAAATGCACCTGCTTAGTTTGTCTGTTAGTATGTTGGTTTTCCCCAGACATTATTAAAAGAAAGGAGTTGGAAGAGACCGCCCACTGCTACACTCATAATGCATCTTGACACAGGGAGTACGATATGGTTCCCACTTGCTTTTTGATGTACCAAACCACTGACATACTGTCTGTTTGTATCAACTGTTCTCGCGGTACAGCGTCCTGAAAGGCTTGCAACGCCAAAAGCACTGCTCTCAACTCCAGAACATTGATATCCAAATTGGCCTCTTCATGGGACCACATGCCTTGGAATACCTTTCCCAGGTAACACCCCCCAGCTGGGAAGCATCCGTGGTTACTATCGCCTTGGGCTGAGAAGGGACAAATAGACAACCTTGTAGTAGTTCTGACTGGGTCCCCCACAACAGGTCTTTCTTGCACAAGATGGTGATTCGAAATGTGAGTGATAGGAGAAGCTGAAGAACTGACCATTGAGACGCCAACGTCCACTGAAGAATCCTCATGTGGAATCTGGCTAGTGGAACAAGGGGTATCGCTGATGTCATCAATCCTAGTGCTTGGAGAAACAGACAGTCGGGTACTGTCGTAATGTACAGTTACCTGTTGACTTGCGATCTTAAAGTCTAGACTCTGGAAAGGGGTAGAGAAGCAATTGTTGACCTTGTGTCGAATAGCTCTCCTATGAACTCTATAGTTTGAGTTGGCTGCAGACTGGACTTTTTGAAATTTATGGTTATGCCTAACTGAGCACAAATCTGGATTACTTTTTCTCTTGCCATGATGACATGAGCCAGTCTAAGTAAGGAAATACCCGGAATCCATGCAGTCTCAAGGGAGCTGCTACCCCTGCCATACACTTGGTGAACACCCTAGGGGCTGTGGTAAGACTAAAGGGCAATGCTCTGAACTGATAATGACTGGCCCCTAGCTGGAAGCGTAAGAATTTCCTGGAATGTCTGTACATTTTTTTGTGATAGTACAAATCCTAGAGATCTACTGAGCACACCCAGTTGTCTTTCTTTAGAAACGGAAAAATCGATTGAACCGTGACCATCTGGAACTTTGTCTTTTGAACAAAGTTGTTCAGACTGCTGAGAACCAGAACTGGTCTGCAGTCACCTGTTTTCTTCGGCACTAAAAAGAATTTTGAGTAAGTTCTGGATCCTTTCTGGTCTGGGGGGATGTCTTGGATGGCTCCTTTGTCTAGCAGCTGTTGTACCTGAATTGCTGCTTATTTCCTCTGATTGGGTGGAACATCGGGGATTTTCCTGGTATTTAGAGGACAAAGGGAAAATGGAATTATATAACCTCTGGATATGATCCTCTGCACCCAAGTGTCTTTTGTTATTTCTAGCCAGGCTCTCTGGTGTAGGGACAAATGACCCCCAACTGCCTCCAGTGGGGGACAATTCGGCCTCCTCTCAGAAGCGCTGGAAGGGATTGCCAAAGAAAAATTCTCTGGCCCCTAATGTTTTGGGCCTCCTCTGCTGGGATGGTGGCGTCTACCATTTGAACTCTCTCTGCCTCTGAGAGAAGAACCTCCATGTGTGTCCTGGAAGGAGCCTTGTGATTTTCTGAACCACATTTTCCCACCATCCTGATGATTCCTTGAAAAAGGTCTTTGAGGGATGGTAAAAAATGTATGCCCACAGCAGAAAAAGGGTCTTTACATCCTTCTCACACCTTGACAACATAATTGTTTTACTTTGGGGTGAAAAAGAGACATGCCGTCAAAGGGAGTATTGACAAACAAAGACTTAAAAGGTTTAAAAAGGTCACATAAGCACATACAGGCATGTCTCCTGATGGAAAAACCTGAACCCACTGCTGTTCCTCTTCCGAACCAGATCCTGAGAGGATGTCTGATAGCTCCTTAATCAGATCACTCTGAAGTTTTGTGAAATGTGCCAGACAGTACACTGACCTCAGGGCAAAGGACACCGAAGCATAGCCATGCTTGCCGAATCTGTCCATCATCCATGACTCCTTCCTGCGAGGATGTACAGAGGAACTGTCCTCCACAAGTTCCTTTTTTTTTTGTTTTAGTGGCCACAGCTATGACCATAGTATCAACTGGTACACCCTTGTGCCACAACTGTTCATCCTCTGGAGCTGTCACGATTTGTGGGGATTCCTAGGAGTTGGCTCAATGGTGTTGTGATTCTTCCGCACTCAATGACAGACCAAGTTAATGAGCCTGTCAATGGGCAGAATCACACAGGAGGTAGATGGGCTGGTACCGAAAGCTTCTAGGACTATAGATTTTTCAGTAGAAGTGTTGCTGGACTTTCAGGCACTTCTCTGTTTCAGGATCTCAAGAATGTCTCCAAATGAGAAATCATCAGGCTGCAACTCTGGAGACCCTTTTCTTTCATCAAAATCTCTATATTGTGTGACAGATTCTGGGGAATCTAAGTCCTTCCTTTTGCAAATTTTCTTCTTAGGGATCTCCTCAGTGGGCCGCTTTTGGGAGGTAACAGAAGAAGTGGCTATACCCTGTTGGGAAGTTTGGGGTCTCGGTACTAGCTATCCCTGTGGCACAGAGAGGTGAGGCTCTCTGCATAGAAATGGTAAGGTTACTGGTTGAGGATCTGAGGGGGTAGGAACTGTCTGTGTCAGAGTAGCAGACAAAGCTCTCTCCATAACCTCAAAGGCTGACTGCTCCAGAGAAGAAAAGGAACCAGGGTCCGACAAGGCAAGCTTTTGGACCATGGTCCCCCCTTGCTACTAGGACAGTCCTCCCAATGCAGAAATTGGAGCCAAACTATCCACTGTAGAGGTTCCAAAGTGTAGAGATGGCTGCGAAGAAACCTTGGAGTTTTCTTTGACACTTCAGATCTGACAGGGTAGTCTCGGCTTCGACTGAACTGACGTGCTCAGAGCAAACTTTGAATCTGAGGATAAAGCAGTCCTTGGATCTGAAGAGGACAGAGCTGGCAGCTCAGATCCAAGGGCTTTGAGACTTAAAAGGAGTCAGAAGAGGAACCATTAAGGTTAATGTAGTTGATGATAGGAACTCCAGGCCTGAGATCTTGAAAGTTAAATTGGACTGATAGAGCTGCTAGTCCGATCCAACGTAGGTGGATCTGGTAATTCAATTCTCTAATGTCTCAGATCAGATGGTGAGGTCATATCCATTGTTTGTCTTCTTTGGTGTGTCGGATTCGATGGTGAAGCCAGATCCAGTCTGCCTTTTTTTTTTATGCATCGATCCAATGGTGAAGTCGGATCCTTATCTTGCCTTCTTTGTTGTGTTTGATCCAATGCTGAAGTCAGATCCACCGTCTGTTTTCCCTTATGTGTCGGATCTGATATTTTTATCATTTTCATTTTTTTTTTTTGTGATTCAGATTATAAGCAGGATCAGTCAAAGGTCTTTTTCTTGTCTGATCTGAAGCCCTGGAAGAGGGGGTTGAGGGGCTAGAAGAGGGAAACTTAGACTCTTTTTGACGGTGAAGCTCCAGATAAAGCTGCAAAGAAGAAGAAGGCAACATTTCTTTAAGAAACAACTTATTTTTCCTTTCAGTAATGGCTCTGGGATTAAACTCATGGCAAATGGCATAATCGTCCTGTGAAGGCAAGGAGCCTAAACAAAATACACACAATGTGAGAGAATCTGAAAAGTGGACCTTAAGTTCACCTTTTAAACACTTCTGAACTCAGCAATAACAATTAAATCTCTTTAAGCAGATAAATCTTAACAACCAAAATAAACCCTTTTTTTTAAACTAACAGGGAAAGAAAAGGAATACTGCAAGGGAGATACAAACGACCAAGAATTCCAAATAATAATGAAGAGTTTAAGCTATTTAGCCATTGTATAAGAAAACTTTCACTTAGCTGCTTGAGAGTAAATGTTAACCGTGTCTTTTGCTTTAAAGCAGCAAATGAGATCTGTGGTAATGGGGGTGGTGCATTGTGGGTAAGGGAGAAGCTCAAGAGTTCAAGGTAGCCAAGAGCTTTTGCAATGGCCAAGTCGGATCCGAGGGCTCAGATCAGAACCCATCAGTCGAGGACAGAATGAAAATTGACAATAATCGATCAAAGTTCATCCCTGTCCATATTCAAGTGCAACTTTGATTTATGAATGGAAAACAGAAAATTTACCCAGGGACTGCTCCATACTACTAATGGTCAGAAGCAACTGCTAAATGCTTTATTCCATGCATGGGTCCCCTCAAATTATCTATGGTATGAGCCCAGTTATTGTCATTAGGGATAATATACAATTATCATCCATGGGATGGGTAAGGCTAATCTATAACCAAATGGGATAGGTTGGTAGTAACTCACTTGGATACAGAAGATCCCCTGGAGCCTACTGAAAAGAGTAGGGAAAGTTCCCTGATGGCCTGGCAAAATTTCCATTATTAGTAGAAATACCATCTCAGGTCTCCACTGAAAAGAGGCCACTAGCCTAGTGGGACTAACCAAGTCAACAAAGGATAAATAAATAAAATAGAGCTGATACAACTAATATCAGGTGCATGCACCTTTTATGCTACTCACCTAGTATTCTGACTCTTAGTAAAAAAAAAAAAAAAAAATCTGCCAGAAGAATAGCTTTACTATTTTAATTGCAGGCTAGCAAATATGTGGTAGCAGGCTCTACACTGTGTGAAAATTAAACAGGTCCTGTCTATCAGCATTCATCTTTTCAGCTATTTGTCTCTTAATTTGGACAGTGACTCATTCATTTTTTCTTAACCCATTTATAGAGTTCAGAATCACAGGAGATCCAGAGCCTATCTTCACACCCCAGGGAAGAAAGCAGATAATCTAATCCTAGGCAGAATACCAATCCTATCCAAGAAAACAGATCATGGCTATTAGCACTTAAAATGTTCTGAGAAGTATAATAAAATGGAAGTACTGTACATTATGAATCTGGAAGCCTCATCATTTTCTATATTTTTATTTGCAGATATAAAATCCCTTGTAGGGCAGCTGAGGAATTCTTCCTAAAATTATATTTTCTGCAGAGACAGCATCTTTAAGAGAAAAAAATCATTAAAAGAGCCCTGGAATTCAGAAGAATGCATATGGATCACACAAAAATAGTTGCCATCACTGAAAGAAACAAGGAATGCCTTATTTTCTCGGATGTCTGCACATGCCTTCAGAAATCAATTATTTCGCCTTCAAATAGACTAATGTCAGTATTCTGTGCTGTACTAAACATTATACAATGACTGGTCATTAACATTTAAAAACAAGCACACTGACTGGTCAGCCCAGCCAGTGTGCCCATTGTAAACCGAGCGTATACCAATGAAAAAAGGTCTGGTCACCTGGACTTTCTTCCATTAATATATGCTATAACTTTTTAAGTTTTCTTCACAAAAAATAAAATAATAATAAAATTGGAAATTCACACAGTCCGGAGGTATAAAAGAGAAAGGACAGGACAGAGAAAATACTAGGAAAATCAAGTACGTTATTCAAAACTAAAGAAACATACATGATTTTCCTTGTATTTTCTCTCTTCTACCTCTAAAGTGTCTGAATTTCAACCTTAAAAAAAAAAAAAAGAGCAACCGAGATCTTCCTTTCTATACTGCCTCCTTTCCAAAGCACTGATGTACTGAGTAAGTGTGGGAACGCAAGTCCCATATGCATGCAAAGTACATAAAAAAAAGCAGCAGAATAGCTAAAGAAAGGGGAAGAACACCACAGAACTGTTATACAAATACATAACTTAAGAAAAGTAAGCATTTTTTTTTGTTAAATAATGTCACTGTATAATAGTAATAACCAACTCCTGGGTGTGGTATATTGAAGATTTACCCTTTGTTTAATCACATAGGCTTTGTCCTCATGATTAAACTACACCAACCATGGGTAAATCTTCAATATACCACACCCGGTCGTTGGTTATTGCTATATTCTCTAGCAAAGTTTTACGGCAAAGAATTACTATGTAATGTGAACTACTAAAACTAGTAAAAAAGTAGGTTTAAGCATGTATAAAACCTACTGCTAGGATAACTTCCTCCACCATAAATATGCCTGGATCCAAAATGACCACAGGTGACAAAAATATAACTACAGAAGGTGGTATTGCTGCACTTTTCTCTTTATACAGGAATGACATCACAGACTACTCTTTGGTACTTTAGATAGTAACTACAAATCCCTACCTTTTGAGTCATCTGAAAAGAAGTACCCTAATATGTAGCAGCACTGGAACTACAAGGCTTGTACTTTTTAAAAGGTCTCTGACTGTTAGCAATGAAGGTACTGATATACTCTTGCCTTGCTGGTATTCCCCTTTCTTTAAACAGAACTTACGTTGGTATGGACAACTTTCAGTACTTTCAATGATGACTGCAGATCCTCATTTAAGGAAGTCATCTGAAAGGCAGTACCCACTATTGAAACAGTATTGAAATTGGAGGAATTTATGCTATTAAGTTCCTTGGCGGTCTCCTGGAAGACTTTCCTTTTCCTCGTATACTGGTCTTTCTTGTTTCTTGTCAAATTCCCCCATCTCCAATCCTTTGCAAGGAGTAATGAAACAATAGTTACATGTACGGAGCCTCATCCGTGCACAGAAGGTTAAAGTCATGACTATGACCAAGTAGGCCCAAGATCGATTAATGGCTTGGGGCAAGGCGATGAGTGTACCCATCCCTGGGGAGGGCATACACTTGGGCCCAACTCTGCTGTCGATCCCTGATAGAAACTGGGATATGGGGAGTGCTGCCTACAGTGGGTGGGGCTTTTGTTTAGTTGTATGTGGATGTGTAGATGATACATGACAGCCCATTGCACACCACCCCCTTGGGCACTCTGAGTACATGTGGGAAATTAACCCTTAGAACAGGAGCCCTTTTTGCAATAACACAGGTTTATTAGCTTTAAATGCGTTCAATTCCAATACACTTTTTGTCAGGACAAAGTTCCTAACTTCATCAGAAGTTGGCAAACAGTGAACCACTGATTACAACCAATTAATATACTATTTCATTAATTACGTACGTACCCTTACCAAATCCCAAGCAATCAACAGGTTGCATATACAAATAAAGGTAAAGGTGCCTCGTTCGTCTTAATCAAAGAGTCGAACACAAATAGAAACATGAATTGAAATATAAATTAAAATATGTTTTTGATCTACAGCTGTCAACTCGTTTTAATAAGTATATATATATATAAATTTGTGTGTCATTAATTTAATAAAATAGGATAAAATGAAGGTAGATATTGCCAGTTTATTGATGAAGGACGGAACTTTGAAATTGGAGAATTAAAATTTAAGACCAATTTCAAGGCTAATTGCAACAGCAAACAAGTAGTGTACCTTGCAAAGTGTACCCAATGTCCAGCTTTCTACATTGGGAAAACCGATAGGAAACTGAAAGAAAGGATTTATGAGCACACATACAGCATTAGGAACAATAAACAGAATAATGCATTAGCAAGGCATCACAATGACAACACAGGCCATGAGTTTAAGTTCAGGGTCATTGACCAACAGATCAGGGATGTTAGGAGTGGTTACGACTCATTGAAATTAGAAATGAAATAACTCCTCTGGCAACTATGAGTAAATGCAAACCAGTGGCCAGGTTTAAATGAAATCAGTTCAATAGTATGCATTTTGAGATTATGAAATCAGTTCAATAGTATGCATTTTGAGATTGAAAAATTTAGAGAGGTGAGGTCCCCAAGTTAGAAAACATTTGATTGTACTCTCTATCCTACCTTAACCTGCCTATCAGTCGTCCCACCCCAACTTACTTAACTGTCATTATTTAAACATTAAATAACAAACAAAGATTAACACCAACATTATTTACCTACTTAAACTTTATATTCCTTTGTTGGCTATTCAAATACACATTTACACACTTCCTAATGCACTTTTTTAACATATTACCCTATACATTGTTTTAAATCAATAAATTATTATAAAAACAATAAAAATTTTTAATCATTAGAGGGTTAGTTAAGAACAGCCTAGGTTTGAATTCTTGTAGATATAACAACATAAGGATCGAACAGTTTCTTTTTTAAGGATCCATTTGTTGTTGTTTTTTATTCACATAGACACTGGGACCTTTGAAGTGACTTTTAAACAAACTAAGGTTTATTTGGTTCAATGTCTTGCTGAACACCTCCATTTTATCCTATTTTATTAAATTAATGACACATATTTATATATATATATACTTATTAAAACGAGTTGACAGCTGTAGATCAAAAACATATTTTAATTTATATTTCAATTCATGTTTCTATTTGTGTTCGACTCTGATTAAGACGAACGAGGCACCTTTACCTTTATTTGTATATGCAACCTGTTGATTGCTTAGGAATTGGTAAGGGTACGTACGTAATTAATGAAATAGTATATTAATTGGTTGTAATCAGTGGTTCACTGTTTGCCAACTTCTGATGAAGTCAGGAACTTTGTCCTGACAAAAAGTGTATTGGAATTGAACACACTTAAAGCTAATAAACCTGTGTTATTGCGAAAAGGGCTCCTGTTCTAAGTATTTTCAGTCTGGTAGTTTATCTTCCGCCGTTTCTTGGAAATTAACCCTTGGCAGAACTGTGACACTGCTCCAAAAAGCCTCAATCTCCTCACAGGCTGTGAACATGGGTTGCAGTCAGTCCAGGTTGGCAAACAGACTCAGCTAACACGAGGACAAGCTCTGGGAGAAGCCAGTGGTCAGCTACAGGGTGCAAAAAGAGGATGTTTACAGCTGCTGTCGAAAAATGAAAAAGGGTGACAACTGTAATCACATTTCATGAGTTTACTGATATTTTTGTTAAAAACCTGAAAAAAAATGACTAACTGGTGGGGCCTGCAAGAACAGAAAAGAATGTCACTACATTAGAATATTGGCAAAAGACAAGAACTGGTCCTCAAAAGGAATAAGGATGCAGTTGAAAATTCTGGCTGAGAGAAATGGAATGGAAGGCAAGTGAAACCCAGATGCTAAGACTTACTTTTCAGTTACCCTTCTTGAAAAAAAAAATATATTACTAAATGTATCACTTTCTGTAGCTATGTATCTTTGAAGAACTGTTTATGAATGCAAAGACCTTCGCCGTGATTCAGAAACAGACCTGGCTCTGAGCAGTATGGCTGCAGCAAAAACAGCTCTTTAATACAGTTGCAGAAAACAAAAGTTCAGAGGCACATTAGCTACAATGAGGAAAGACCTCATGGTCAGCTAATCTGTATGTCTCTGAATCACTCTGTGATTACTGCAAGTGCAAACAGACCCTTTTCTGCTACCCACAGGGTAATCAGCAAACAAAATATGCCCAATGCTGAGAGTAAGAACACTTTTAATTCCAAAAAACAAATAAAAACAGATAAGCGCTTTCACGATTGCTCGCTTCTTCAGACCTTAACAAACAGTATGAAAAAACAGGCCTTTAAATACAAAAACTTCCAGTTAATTAAAACCAATTAAAACTGTTGGGTGTTAACATTTATCAGTGAACTAAGCCTCTCCTCTTTAGGAGAGGCTTTAAAGCAACAGCACTATTCAAACCAGGTGGCACATATGCTTTAAAGTTGACAATCCATTTTAACTCCGCAAATTCAGTCTCATTACTCAAATCCCCTTCCCTTAAACTTTCATTTAATTTCTGTAGTGCCAAGAACTTAAAGCTGTGACTCATACCAGCTTCAGATACATTTCGCTAATGCATTTGTTAATTTATTATTTCGTATATCACTCTGATGCTGCAGAATCCTGTCCTTAAACATACGATTTGTCTTTCTTATGTAATATGAATCACATACATTACACTTAGCCATATAGACCACATTTTTTGTACAACAATTTGCATAAAAGGACAGATGCATAGGTTCCATAGTTAATGGATGCATCATCAAGTGTGTAGACCATATATAACTGCATGCCTTGCAAGACCGGCATGCATGAGTGCCCTTACGCTGGGAGGTGAGGTGCCTACATGGTTCAGTGTGTGTATAGCAGAGAGGCTGTTTTAAGATCTTGGTATTTTTAAAACAAAACTTAGGAAATTGTTCTATATGTTCACTGACAGAGGGATCAGGCAACAGGATAGACCAATTTTTCTTTATGACTTCACACACTTTATTAACCTCTGCTGAATAGGTCACACAGACCTTACTTACACCCGTGTTGCTGTTAGCCTCTGTGTCCCTCACTGTACTTGAGGAGCTGTAAGAGAAGTAAGGTTTTACTTTGACACCAGCCAATGTAGTCAGTTCTCTAATTTTCTTATCTCACTGCCCTTATAGCCCCTCTTCAATTGATCTGCCTTTAGCACTGCTAAAGCTTGTTCTTAAGAGTCAGCATTAGTATGCAATCTCATGTACCTAAGAACCTGATTTTTAACCACGTTCCTAGTAAAGTACAGTTTTGTACCTACCATAAATGTAGATGTTCGAGTGTTCACACTGCTGCAGTCATCACACTTGGGTTATCCTGCCGTCAGGCGGTCCTGCAGTCGGCCCGAATTCCAAAGTCTTGGTCTGGCATCGGTTGCTGTCGCTTCTTCCCTGACGTCAGTGAGCCAGGGGTATATAAGATGCAGCTGATGCCATTTTCTTCAGTTTTTCTTGCCCCAGATGTCAGGTGCCCCCAAGTAGGTAGGCAATACATATTGCTAATCAAAAATATACATATAAAATAAAAAACAATACCTTCAGTTACCAGCAAATACCTACTTGGGGGCACCTGACATCTGGGGCAAGAAAAACTGAAGAAAATGGCGTCGGCTGCATCTTATATACCCCTGGCGCACTGACGTCAGGGAAAAAGCGACAGCAACCGACGCCGGACCAAGACTTTGGAACTCGGGCCAACTGCGGGACCGCCTGACAGCAGGATAACCCAATTGTGATGACTGCAGCAGTGTAACACGATGAACATTGTGGGATGGATGCATACTAGAACGATGTAAGATGTTATTTTTCCTGCATGGTTTCCTATACATTTTAGTGGACATGTTACCTAACATATCTTTACTCACAGTAATGTCTAAAAAAATCAATGATGTCAACAGAGTAGTGCAGAGAAAAAGACAAATAATTAGTTGAAGTCTCTAACATGTCCACAAAGGCTTGAACCTCATCCATAGTACCATCCCAAACAAAAAAGAAGTCATCCACAAATCGCTTATAAAACATGACATGTGTTTTATATAGATCTTTGCTGAAGACACATTCTAGCTCCCAATTGGGTAAAACCAAGTTTGCATACGTGTTGGCACACACTGTGCCCATTGCTACCCCTACAACTTGTAGAAAGTATTCTGACTCAAAGAGAAACAAATTATTCTCTAATATCAGCTCTAGCAGGGCACAGATCATGATAACCTTAGAGTTAGATAAGCCACCTTCTTTAATTAAGAATCGCCTTACCCGCTCAATCCCATCCTCATTGGGTATCACAGTAAACAGTGATTTCACTTCTAGTGTAACAAACAACATTCTTTTGATGTCATTACTAGATCTACCCCTAGCCCAGTTGTATAAATGCTCTAGAAACTGTTTACTATCTCTCAAAATTGTATCAACTTTGCCCAATACACCTCTCAGTTGTTTGTCGACATATATCGACACTGGCTCAGTGAGCCATCCCCTTCCTGAAACTATGGGGCAATAGGGAGGATCCTTGGTGTCTTTGTGCACTTTTGGCAGTCCATAGATATGTGGTATAGTGGAGTGCTCTACAGAAAAATAAGTGTAGAGAGACTAGTCTATCTGCTCTGTCATTAACAAGTCACATAAAAAGAAATTCAGCCTATTAATTATACCATTAACTTGAAATTTCTGCAATAACACATACACTGTATTGTCATACAACACACCATGCATTTTGTCTAGATAGACAGACTTATTCAACACTACAACTCCACCTCCTTTGTCAGCTGGTCTAATAACTAAGTGCTCTGCTCGAACCAATTGATTCAGTGCCTCATGCTCATTAGGTGTTAGATTAAAAAACATTTTATTATTTTTGTTATTAAAGGACCTTCTTAAATCATCCTCACATAACTTAACAAAAGACTCCATAGCTGGAGAGCTAACTGGTGTAAATGTGCTAGGTTTCTTAAAAGTGCTGCAGACTCCAGTATCACTACCCGAAAAAATAGTCTTCAACATAATATTCCTGGCAAACACTTTAAGATCGAAAATAGTCTCCACAAGGTCCATTTTCGTAGCAGGTATAAAAAAAAGACCTTTGTTCAACGCAGCTAGCTGTTCTATTGTGAGCTCATTAGATGACAAGTTAAAAACCAAACTATTCACTTCCAACTGCGTGTCATGGGGTCTTTGGAGTAAGTCGGAGGGTCTGACTGCATCCTGCCTCGCCTTCTGCGACTCCTTGACCTCCCTATATGTTTGTCCTGCCTGATGGGTATTGCTTTTTCCAAAAAAAACTGCAGACTTCGAGTTAGTATTCTTATTTGGGACAGAGCTCTTGTCCAAAAAAATACTGGGAATTTTGGGTCTAACTACAGAGTCTAAACTCTTCGTATTAACCACATCTAGAGCACAGCCTGAATCACATAATACAGAATCATTAGATAGATATACATCAATATCATCCCTTACATCAACCACAGATAAAGAAACTACATCTGAACTGCTAGCAGCTTGTAACCTAGTAGCAACAGACAAGCCCATACATGTTCTTTCACTTACAGAGGCTAAAGATATATTAACAGATGAAAACTCATCAGATTTGTCCTGATTTGAGTGAGGTTTAAATGCAATACTATCCTTAGCCATAGCAGGCAGAGCATCAGTACTTACAGTTCTATTAGGTGAATGACGTCCTATAGAGATACAGTCAGAATGAGTAGTGCATTCGATGGTTGTAAAAGTTCCAGATACATCCAAAGGTTCATTCAGTGCCTTTAAATCTACTTGCAAGCTTTCCATACTTACATGTTTAGTCGCAGGCGTTTTTTGGTGAAGGCTGACATCACCTTTTCCCACAACAAGTTTCTGAACATTAGCACAGTCTACAGCTCGTTGTGCATCACCAACTACTCCATTAACGGCTCTGGGTGTTATAGTTGTGGTACGTTGATCTAACAATGACGTACTTCCTGTAGGGGCATTCGGCTGAGTATACCTCGGCCAGGAGAACATATTAACATCCCGGAAGTCCGCAAAGTCCCTGCGGAGCTTCTTAGTCTTCTCTTTTTCTAATTTTCTCTCATAATGAGAGACATTAAGTAATAAGTCATCCAAAAGCTGCTCAAACTCCTCTCCTTTAAATGTGCTCATCAGATGGGAAGTTAAATCATTGATTACTTGTGATAAGGTATCCTCTTCAGGGCGAAAATAGTCATTAAGTAGTGCCATATAGTCCAGACTTAGTTGCAAGTTAAGAGTTTGCCACCTTTTAAGCAATTCAGGCAAACTATCACCATATGATGGCATTTTTAGTACTCGTAGCCCTCTAGGAACTATCTGATGGAATATAGCTGTTTCAAAATGAAAGCGCTGCCAGAGCAGATGCTTATGCTTAAACAGCTTATCCTCCAGTACTCTCAAAGACTTTTTAAAAGTTTGTACTTCATTATAGTCAACATTATTAGGTGTAACATCCTCATCACTAAAAGACACACCAATCAGGGGATAAGCATGGACAGCTATCCCTACAGTACCTTTAGTATTGACATCCACTGTTTTCTCCTTATACATCGACTTATTCAGTCCAGATGCACATCTCAAATCCAAATCAATACTCTCAACCATGATTCCACTGGCGAACAAAAAACAATAATTGCAGCAAAAGAACGTAGTGGAGTCTAGGATATCCAAAAACAAAGTCCAGCAAAAAAAAAGATGCCCAATGCTGAGAGTAAGAACACTTTTAATTCCAAAAAACAAATAAAAACAGGTAAGCGTTTTCACGACTGCCAAAAGTGCACAAAGACACCAAGGATCCTCCTTATCGCTCCATGGTTTCAGGAAGGGGATGAATGTTGATATATGTCGACAAACAACTGAGAGGTGTATTGGGCAAAGTTGATACAGTTTTGAGCGATAGTAAACAATTTCTAGAGCATTTATACAACTGGGCTAGGGGTAGATCTAGTAATGACAATCAAAAGAATGTTGTTTGTTACTCTAGATGTGAAATCACTGTTTACTGTGATACCCAATGAGGATGGGATTGAGCGGGTAAGGCAATTCTTGATTAAAGAAGATGGCTTCTCTAACTCTAAGGTTAGCATGATCTGTGCCCTGCTAGAGCTGATATTAGAGAATCATTTGTTTCTCTTTGAGTCAGAATACTTTCTACAAGTTGTAGGGGTAGCAATGGGCACAGCGTGTGCCAACACTTAAGCGAACTTGGTTTTAGCCAATTGGGAGCTAGAATGTGTCTTCAGTAAGGATCTATATAAAACACGTCATGTTTTATAAGCAATTTGTGGATGACATCTTTTTTGTTTGGGATGGTACTATGGATGTGGTTCAAGCCTTTGTGGACATGTTAGAGACTTCAACTAATTATTTGTCTGGACCGGAGTTCCGCTGTGGCGACCCCTAACCGGGAAAAGCCGAAAGACTCAACATTTGTCTTTTTCTCTGCACTACTCTGTTGACATCATTGATTTTTTTAGACTTTACTGTGAGTAAAGATATGTTAGGTAACATGTCCACTAAAGTGTATAGGAAACCATGCAGGAAAAATAACATCTTACATCGTTCTAGTATACATCCATCCCACGTTACTAGGAATGTGGTTAAAAATCAGGTTCTTAGGTGCATGAGATTGCATACTAATGCTGACTCTTTAGAGCAAGCTTTAGCAGTGCTAAAGGCAGATCTATTGAAGAGGGGCTATAAGGGCAGTGAGATAGATAAGGAAATTACAGAACTGAATACATCGGCTGGTGTCAAAGTAAAACCTTACTTCTCTGACAGCTCCTCAAGTACAGTGAGGGACACAGAGGCTAACAGCAACACGGGTGTAAATAGGGTCTGTTTGACCTATTCAGCAGAGGTTAATAAAGTGTGTGAAGTCATAAAGAAAAATTGGTCTATCCTGTTGACTGATCCCTCTGTCAGTGAACATATAGAACAATTTCCTAAGTTTTGTTTTAAAAATACCAAGAACTTAAAACAGCGACTCTGTCATACACACACTGAACCATACAGGCACCTCACCTCCCAGCGTAAGGGCACTCATGCATGCCGGTCTTGCAAGGCATGCAGTTATATATGGTCTACACACTTGATGATGCATCCATTAACTATGGAACCTATGCATCTGTCCTTTTATGCAGATTGTTGTACAAAAAATTTGGTTTATATGGCTAAGTGTAATGTATGTGATTCATATTACATAGGAAAGACAAATTGTATGTTTAAGGACAGGATTCTGCAGCATCAGAGTGACATACGAAATAATAAATTAACAAATGCATTAGCGAAATGTATCTGAAGCTGGTATGAGTCACAGCTTTAAGTTCTTGGCACTACAGGAATTAAATGAAAGTTTAAGGGAAGGGGATTTGAGAAATGAGACTGAATTTGCTGAGTTAAAATGGATTGTCAACTTTAAAGCATATGTGCCACCTGGTTTGAATAGTGCAGTTGCTTTAAAGCCTCTCCTAAAGAGGAGAGGCTTAGTTCACTGATAAGTGTTAACACCCAACAGTTTTAATTGGTTTTAGTTAACTGGAAGTTTTTGTATTTAAAGGCCTGTTTTTTCATACTGTTTGTTAAGGTCTGAAGAAGCGAGCAATCGTGAAAGCGCTTACCTGTTTTTGTTTGTTTTTTGAAAAGTGTTCTTACTCTCAGCATTGGGCATCTTTTGTTTGCTGGACTTTGTTTTTGGATATCCTAGATTCCACTACGTTCTTTTGCTGCAACCCTCAGGGTAATCAGCAGTGGCATCCAATGCACTGCATTATTATAGGTATCCCCCATTTATCCCTCACACTCATACAAGCACACACTCACCTTATACCACTTATACCTCTACATAGACTACTACATGCAACTACACAAAAACATACACAACACACACACACCGACAATACCTATTTTGCTAAACTCCCCGACACTTACCTCTGATGGAGTCTCCCCATTTGAGAGTATTGGGTGACTGAGGACTTTTGCTAGAGTTAACTAACATGGCTGGTGGTAATGATTTACACAGCCATGTGGTTCTATGAATCCCTCATCTGTGTACAGCAGTTACTGCAGGTGTTTCTGGGGAGCAGCACATGCCTAATTATCATATGCATCTCCCTTACTGCCTCATTAGCATTTGAGGCGGACCAGAGAAACAGCCTACAGAAGTGCTGCACCTCTTCAAGGTAAAGTACTGCAGCAGGATTGTCTCTGAATCAGAAACATCTATTGGCAACAGTAAAAAGGCATCACCACTGATGGTAACACTTCTGAATCCTAGGGCTACTTGTGGAACTCATGGTTTGTGGAAAGCTCGTTAGACTCAAGTTAAGGTCCTTACTATTAGACCTTGTCATACCATATTCTATTCTTTCCTCTCAGTCTGATTAAGATTGAGGGAGCTGTTTTAAAACTGAAAGAACCATGATTATACTCTACAGAAACAACTAAGAAAAGCAATCTAACCAAATAGGAGAGGAACTTGGAAATATACACATAGTTTAACTCTTTTTGTGACTACTCACATAGCTACTGTAAATTATCTACTTTAAGGCCAGATACTTTAGACAGGTGCTATGCATCACTAAGATAAAAATCCCAACTAAAAGGCACTGCTACTTAACCTAGGGAACACCATTTGGAAGAAGAAGAAGAAGAAAATATAGAGGCATAAGGATTACACTAAAGGCTCTGGAACACAATCCTTCCAAGGCCAGTAGTTCATCAAGATGGCACACACCAAATGGAGTGCTTTCTAAAATAGTGGACCTAAAAAAAGACACAGTACCGACACAAATAGCAGCAGTTAAAGCAATTTAGAAAACTCTTGCTAATACCGCCTACCCCTGTGTTGGAATGTATATGCAACACACCAGCAAACAATCTATCATTTTCTTTATGGTATAACAAAATGCAATTAGCAAGTCATTTCAAACACTACATGGATAATAGCCAGCTGAGGGAAAGTAGCAGACAGGGTGCTATCACTTTCACTTGGGTGGAAAGGTCACAAAATAGCTGAATATTCAATTAAGATCGAGGGCTTCATTAAGATCCAAAAGATGGCTGCACATTGAGTAATAGCTTATTACTAGCTCTCCAAGTGTGAAAACAGAAACTCAGCAGAGAAGGCCAGTAGACTTCTGTTTATGGGTTAATTTCAGTAACCGGCTAGTAAGTGCAATGCCTGGATGCCAGGAATAAAGAAATACAGAAGACTGGGGAAAAAAATCAGCTACAAAAGGTGAGGAAGAAACACAGGTTGTGGAGAGTTCTGCAGCTGTTCAGCAAAAAGCAATGCAACCTTTAGACATGACTTCCAGTAACCTACAGGAAGATATAAGACAACTACATACATACCTGGTTAAAATAAACAACAAAAATAACATCAATAAAATAACAACACAGCTAACAAAAGGCTGGAAAATTGGAAGAAGCTTTAAACAGATATTCAGATGAGATGATAAAGCTGCAAAATTTAGAGGTCAAAATAAAGAAAAGGCTGGTTGAATATGAGACTGCTCAGGAAGAGATGTTTCAAAAAATAACAGAATTAGAGGACAGATCATGTAAGGAAAACTTGAAATTTTCAGCTATACTTACCTCTGATACCATTCCCTACTCAAGAATTATTGATAAACTCACCAAACTAGGCATCAACCCCTATATCACTAGGTGGGTTACAAATTGGCTCACAGATAGAACCCACAGTGTGAAAGTAGTGGACTCCAAGTCAGACTGCCAACCAGTCATGACTGGAGTCCCACGGGGATTGGTCCTGAGTCCTCTCCTGTTTGGCATCTACTTCTCAGAAGTCCAGGCCAACATGGAGGGACACTGGCTGACCAAATTAGCAAATGACTGCAAGCTGGGAGCCATTATTAACTCCCCAAGTGATGTAGATATCCTACAAAAAGGCCTTACTAAGACCAATGACTGGTGTTGAAACCAGGGCCTTAAGCTTAATGCCAAAAAAGGCGTCATCATCCCCTTTGGGAAAAACTCAGTTCCCACTAATTACCACATCAGTGGGAGCCCACTGAACACTGAAGGCATTATAAGAGATCTAGGGACACAGGCTGACAGCAACCTCTTCTTCGACCACCACATTTCCACTGTGGTCAGAAAGTCCTTCTATGTGGCACATCTCATTACCAAGGGTTTTGCATCCAGGAAGAAAGAGGTCATCATCTCTCTCTACTCTTCCCTCATTAGGTCAGTCATCAAGTATAATGCCCCATTTGGCATGTACCTCACTAGACACATGCAACAGCTGGAAAGGCCACAAAAGTACCTCACAAAGAGGATCCTAGGCCTTAAACATGTCCTACATGGACAGCCTCAAAAAACGCAAGCTATTCTCTGTCTCATATCATCTACTAAGAGGCGATCTCTACTTGACTTACAAAGCCATGACTGACCCAGCTCTGTTAGAAATGCTACATCTAAAGAAATCCCAATCCCTCCGCACCACACACTCCAAAGACCTCAACCTCATTACCACAATTAACAGAACATGCTGGAGGGACAATTCATAACCTAGAGACTGCCCATGCTCTGGAATAGACTTCCCATACATGTCAAGCAGAGCACCTCACTGGCCCTCTTCAAGAGAAATCTTGATGAGTGGATGGGAAATGGAAAGTTCACCCTGGGGATCACTCCAGTGGCTCTACTTGATACAGGCACTGGGAACTAACGTCGGGCAGCATGATGCTATGGCACTTCTATGGGCTAGGCTTGTAAAGGCTCAAGGGCCATTAGCCTAGTACACATCTATGAACCTATATCAGAGAAGCTGAAAGGAACAGACTGCATTAATTTTATGAAAGCACAAATAAGCAACTGGACTGGTATTCCACAACAGGAGTTGTTAGTTGACAGGGCACATTGTGTGTATGCATCAAACGTGGATATAAAAATGCAACTTAGACCATTAATAGAGCTGATTCTGACAAAAACTGTGGCAGAAGGACAAAATACTAAAAGGCAGAGATAGAAAAATGTTTGTGGAGAATGTTTACTCATTGTACACCAGACATGAGAGGAGGACATTTATTCCACTATTCAGGGAATGTCGAGAAGCAGGTGTGAGATTCAAACTGCTGTACCCAGCTGTCTTCAAGGTATTCTTCGCTGTAGGGACAAAATCATTTTTTGATGAAGTACATGCTAAGGAGGAAATACAAAAATTTATCCAAAAAAAGTAAGCTGTGAAACAGAATGATATTCTTCTTTTTGTTCTTCTGGTAATAAAGACCACAGAGGGGGCTGTACCTGTGACACCTTTTCAAAATTTTCAAGGAAAATGTTGGAGAGAAGGAATGACAGCTGACTAGAAGAACCGAGAGTTAATTGGAAATGAAACAGAGACAAGATTTCTGAGATAAACAGTAATAAACAAGTAACCTCAATGCAATAATTATATTTGTGAAATATTTCCATAACAAGAAAAACTGGAAATACTTGACTTTTGTTGGACTTGTGGGGGACTCTAAAGCACATGCCCTACTTCATGTCATTAATGTTTGGAAAAGTGGTTTTGGGAGGGCAAGAGGTGGGAGAAAGTTAACTGTAAGTAAAGATTATTTTCATAAACAGTACTAATTTTATGACATGTGGTTTTCTTTACATGCTATAAAGTAAATGTTTTCAGTTACTTTTAAGTGTAATGGGAACTGTAAACAGGTGCTGCAGTTCTTCCTTTTTTTTCTCACTTCTCTCTCTCTCTTCTTGTTCAGTTTTAAGAAATGCAGGCACTGCAATGTTTAAAAATTAGTTAAGAAGCATGATACAAATGTGTTTTTTCTCATTCTTGCATGGGGAAATGACTGGATTAAAGACTTTAGACTGATTTATTAACTTTTAAGAGAGTGCAAGTAAATGAAAAAAGAGCATTAAATATTATGAGGCTTTGCTTTGTTCTAACAAATACATGTAAGCTCAGTAACAATTCTGCAGCTGGTCTTCGTGTTTCCATGGAAACAATCTGATAAACAGAAACTTGTTGCCTGGTTCTCATGTCTTAATAGAGACAATCTGGTAAAGAGAAACTGGCTACAGTCTGGTGGAGAGTGATTGGTTGAGGAAAAAAGGAGAAATTACCTGAGATAATGTTCAATGAAAGCATTCAGGGGGTTTCCAAAGTAGACAATGTTCTCTGAAAGGATTCAACTGCTTTCCCGTGGTAGTTAATATACTCTGAAAACATTCAGGGGTTTTCCCAGCTGGGAGGGCTATAAAGATAAGACAAAACCAATCAGCACTTAGGAGAAGCACAGGCTGCACCATGTGTCTTAGCATGGATGACCTTTCTTTTAGGTTAACTCAAGCCTCTGAGTGTGGCTGTCAGTTTGGGACTTTTTTTCCTATTAGGAGGGTAAAACTTCAATATTTGAAGTTGTATATAATTTTGTGTGTTAGTAGTAAGTTAATAGGTTTTTTTGGGGGGGGTATTGGGGTGTGTTTTTTGAGGGCTTTCAGTAAAATAAAAAAGTTGTATAAGATTCAACATACTATCAAATGTATATAACAAGAAACAATGGTATCAGAGTTTAACCTGCTAAACAGTGTATGCACGTAACACAAAAGCTGGAATTAGACATTTAACAAAAAGGTGTTATACATAAAAGGTAGGAATAATAAATAACTTTTTTAATACAATGATGCTTTCTTTAATGTCTTTAAATGTAAATGGCCTCACAGATAAATATAAAATAGAAAGGGTAATGAACTATATTAAATAATGTAGCATGCAAATAGCTATGTTACAAGAGACACACTTAGAACTGAACACGTGAATTTGATAAAGAAAGGTTTTTGGGATAGTTATTCAGTGGAATACCTGGGACAGAGGAAAAGTGGAGTACTTATATTAAATGCAAGAGGAGCTCCAATAGTGATAGAAGAAGATAAAAAGATAATAATGGCACATTTGTAGTGCTAAGGGGCTATTGGCACGGGAGGAGGATTACACTGGCATGTATTTACATAACACCTAAAACTGCTGTAATGGAGCTTAAGAAAATTCTGGGAGAAATAGTTTTCAACAAGGAATATTACTTACAGGTGGGGACTGGAACATGATTTGCAGCAGTGAAGATGTGTCTGGGGGGCCAAGAAGGGAAGATATAACAAAGGAGGGCAGATTTTTGAAGAAATTTATGAAAATATTTGGCATGGAAGATGAGAATTCAGGAATAGGAGTTCGAGTGAATTTACTTATTATTCCCCAAAATATAAAATCCTGGCTAAGCTTTTCAGAATTTACATTTCACAGGAACGTGCATTTAATTTAAGGTCTTAATACCCACCCAATAACTATTTCAGATCATGCGTCATTCATAGCTAAAATAAAAACAGAGGGTAATGAAATAAAAATGAGACATTGGTGCTTTCCCACCTAACTGTTGAAAAATGGAATTTAAGGAATGGGTAGTGGAGATTATTCAGGAAGTGTTAATAAATTTCTTCTGAAAATATAGCTAGGGAGTGGGATAAAATTAAGGTGGAGTTTAAAAATAGTCTGGAAATAAAAGAAAGAGAGCTATGGTTAAGAAGTAACAAGAATTATTTAGAGGGACTGACAAATGTGAAATTATTGCAGAACAGGGGGATTCTCACAGAACAAGAAGAGGATCAACTGCAGAATGCTAGGCAGAAAATAAGGGATTATCTTGATAATATGCACCAGTTTAGAAAGATTACTGTTAAGCAACTGGTTTTGATAATAACACTAGAGCACAAAAACTTTTAGCAAAATGACTCAGGCAACAGAAAGCAGAAAGGACTGTTGCCAAACTTAGAGAGCCTATAACAAAGAAGGTAACAAGGGATCCTGCAGAGGTATTAGAAATATTTTGGAAATTCTATGAGTCTCTATAATGCAGAGAAATATAAAAATCAAGAAAAGATACAAATGGAAATATCTATGGAATAATTAAATATGCCAAGGTTAGAGGTGTATGAGGTTCAATTGCTAGCAGGATAGGAGGAGATGAGATAAAAACTGTGATGTATAACCAATGTACAGAAAAGTCCTCAGAAATAGATGGTATTCCTGTGGAAGCTTGGAAGCTAGGAGGAAAAAAACTGATAAAGATCTGGAAGGTTTATTTAACAATATCTTAAAAGAAGGAGAAGTACCACCGTCCTGGAAGAAGGCAGTGGTAGCTGTAATATCTAAAGAGGGTAAGGATTCATCTGATCCAGCATCTTGCAGGCCCGGTTTCAATACTAAATCATGATTATAAAGTGTTCATGACTATAATGGCTAAGAGAATGGCAAAAGTAATGCCAAAACTGACAGATATGGATCAATGTGGTTTTGTAGAGGGGAGGCAAACATTTGACAACATTAACAAAACACTGATGAACCAGAGGGAAGCAGAATGTAAGAACACACCATTGTTGTTGGTAGGTCTTGATGCAGTGAAAGCATTTGGCAGAGTTAAGCTGTGATTTTATGAGCAGGGCAATGGAAAGAATTGCATTAACTGAAAAAATTATAAGGCTGATTAGGAAAAGATATGAGGGATTGGAAGCAAAAATTAAAGTGGGTGGGGTCCTCTCTGGTAATTTCTGCTTGAGCAGAGGAATCAGGCAGGGGTGTCCTCTTTCTCTTTTATTATTTGCATTACATTTAGAACCACTGACAAAGAAAATAAGGGATTCAGAAACTCAAGGATATAATTGGTATGGTAGTCAAGAAAAAACTGGCCTTATTTGCAGATGATATTATTTTGTACCTGACAAAACCAGAAAAAGACATTACAGTGTTGTGGAACATTTTGAGACAGTTTCAGATCTTTTTGGGATACAAAATTAAAGAAGTTAAAACAAAGGCAATTAGCGGTAAATTATGTACCCACACAAGAACTGGTTCAGGAATACCCATATTTAAGGGGACATGAGAAAAATGAAATATTTAGGAGTATGGGTTAAAACTGATTCTGGTGTGGCAGCTAAGGATATGTGGGAAGAGTCTAAACAAGAGATAATACAAAAACTGAGAAAATGGAAGCTTTGTTATATGGATTGGATAGTAAGATACAAAAAAGTTAAAATGTTTTTAGTCCCGTTAGTCTTAGACACAGCTCAGGCATATTTTTATCAACCAGAGAAGTTGTGGGTAGCACTTAATAAAGAGATGAAGGACTTTATCTGGGAAGGGAAGACTGCATGATCTGCTCTGTGTGTTTTTGAAGTCTTGACTCCATTTGAGAGGATGCCAGAAGATGGATTCCACTGATTCCTGACAGTCAGCCGTAAGATCTACAGGTGAGTGTTGGCATAGGGCATCAGAAGAACTGTAGCTATCATGAGGCCTAATGTTTTCAAAAAGTGGATTGCCTGGGCAAGGTTCTACTCTCAAGCAATGTGGGGGGGGGGGTATTTTCCTGCTGTAAAATCACTTTGTTAGCTACTGTGTCCAGCAGATCTCCTATGAACCCTATGCTAGGTATTTAATAGGCTACTGATAAGCAAGGATCTTAAGAAGCCTATCCTTACAGTCCCATGGTAGATTTTAGCCCTTACATTTTGTGTACAAATAACTTAGAGGCAGGCAGAATAAGGATATATTGTGAAATGTACTTGTTTCCTCTGTCCATGAGGGACATAGGTGATAAATCAGGGCTGAATTTGCAGTTTCCCACCCATTCATCTGAATTACATTTGAATAGAGTAAGACAAGTACTCTGTTTTATGTGGAGTGGAAGATGGTTCCATAGAAGATGTATTCTCTGTGATACATACCTATCCCTCCAATATGTTCTGTTTAGATTGCAAAAGAGACTGAGATCTCTTGAGTGGGTGTTCACTGTACCACTGAACTTGCAAATGTGTAAAAAGTGAGACAAGACAGGGTCTACTGAGGCTCTATATGTGAGGCAGAGGTGGAACCATTTTTGAGAAACCTGAACAACTTACAGAATGATTTCTTATTGAGAGGCTAAGAAAGTCAGATGTTACAAAACATCCTGGAACCCATTACAGAACTGAAAAGGACTGAAGCACATTCATTCAACCTCCCCAGTAGGAGAATGTTAAGAAATTCCATGGAGAATAACAAATGCAAAAATAGCTGCATGCTGACATACACTTTGGATTATCACAGTATCAAAAATGTTATTAAAGAAAACTGGTAATTGTCACAAGAGACCCTTATCTGATTAACATCTTAGGTGAAGCCCCATCCTTTGTTTACAGGAAGGCCAGGAACATTAGAAGCTTTGTTGACTTTAAACCTGGAGTATATGAGAGAAACACTAAAAGATGTGAAGCTAATTGTACATTTCGTATATTTATATAGCTATGTGATAGTTTTTATTGCCCTTATTTAAAGGCAATCATTAAAACCAGTGCAGGGGGTGACTATAACACTACAAAAGTAATTTACAGGGCACAGTGCAATGAATGTTATGCATTTTATGTGGGTAATACTGTAAATAATAGGATTTCATGTCATCTGGCAGAAATCCGCTCTGGATGTAAAATTAATACACTAGCCAAACACCTTCCTCTGCATAAAAGACACACAGGTTTTAGGTTCCAGATACTGGATCACATAGACATGGGTGATCTTGTAGCAGATGTCCTGAAGATGCTGGAAAAAACGTAAACTCATGTGGCAATTAAAGGTGAACTCTTTCAGGAAGCCTGGACTAAACTACTACTGTTCACATAAAAGTGTACTGTAACTTAGAAAACTGTCACGTTGTTTACATGACTAATTTTATTTTATTTTATTTTATTCTTCCAGATGGTTTTAAACATTATGATAAATATTTTTTTATTAGAAGTGCATATTTTGTTTCTATCATCACACTTTTTTTCTTTTTTCTTCTTCTTTTTTCCACTTTACTTGAAATAATGTTTAATAACAATACTAGCTAATTATACAATAATTTTTTGTAGACATTTTTTTAGGGTTCTTGTACACAAACCTGAAGAAGTCTACAAGGATGAAAGCAATCTTTGTTAACAATAGGTTATGGAAATAGAATGTGGTTTGTACAATGGATTTTTTGAAATCAAAATTTATACATATATATTTATATATATTTATAGACTGCCAAATAGTCTAAGGTTTAAATATTTCCAACCATGTAGTATATTGTCTTAGATAAAATCACAGACTTAATAATCAGGTTAATAAGAGGTACCACATCATTATTAATTTTATTTAAAGTACTTATGGGTTATATTATTATGACAGCTAATAAGTAGGGCAGAACCAGTTTGAATGTCATACTGATGGGGGAAGGGATGTGAATCTGTTAACATGTATACCTGTGTTTCACAGCACAATAAACCAATCCCATACCTGATTAAAAAAAATAAATAAATTATATATATATATATATATATATATATATATATATATATATATATATATATACATATACACACACACACACACACACACACACACACACACACACACACACACACACACACACAAAATTAAAAAGTTTGTGATGAAATTATTATTCTGTTAATTTTGTTTTACTTGGATTTTCGACTGCTAACAGACTACCCTGCTTGGATTACTTTCGATTACTTAGTAATTATGTATACTATTTCAAAATATATTTCTTATTATTTTTTGACTTAGGACGAACTTACGTTTGCTACATCTACTACCATTATCTGATCTTAATATATAGCGATTAACTAGATATATATGAATTTAAAATCTTGCACACAGAGAAGTTTCGTACACTGTTTTGGACTGCATACCTCTCATACCTCTCTCTCATACCTCTCAATAGTACCTAATTTGTAGACATAACTCAAACTTCCACTCAGCATATTTCTCTGCACCCTCTTAAACTGGATATTTTTTGATAAGATGTATGTCAGTAGTGCCAATATTAAAAAGTCTTCCTAATTTGTGGGCCTCTTTCCTTAATTATTTTTGCTTTTCCTTAATTCTGGAGGTAAAAGGCCGAGAGGTATGTAGGATGCTTGGTAGGTGAGGAATGTGTTTTCTCAGACCAATAAGGTCTAGAGAAGGTAGCTTCCTTATATGACATTTATGGTTTGGCCTCTAAATCTGTAAGAAGAGGTGAACAAAGCTGCCCTTAATCCCTAGAATGAAGCCCTTTCAATACTAACTTATTTATTCTATTTTTAATATCCCTTTGTTGAAGAAACTGTAAATGTCACAATTATAGTTTAAGGTGCTTTGCACGCAGATAAATCACACACACAATACATCATTTGGTAGGATCATATGATTGCACAATTCATGTTTTTTAATTCCTGAATGGGAATCCATATTGGCACAGAAACGAGTACAACTTCTAATACGAAAAACAACAATCAGCTAACTGCAATCAAAAGCAGCACATTCTAGTAAGAGTTGGCAGTTAATAGGCTATAACCAATAACAATTTCATACAGTAAAGCACCACAAAACAAAACTAATAAAACTGGGTAGTAGAGGAATAAAAAATGTTGAGCCATTGATTTTTTTAACAGAAAAAAATGAAAGATCTGACATGGAATTAATGTGATCCCTCAGCTACAAAACAAGAAAACAATATCAAGATTTGAACCATTTGAGAATGATTTTTTTTTCATTGAAAGAAAGGCTCAGGGATGGTCTCTGATTGCTGTGAAGATGAAGAGTGGCAAAAGATACCTGAGAAGCACACAGCAATGTGGGATTGGAGATGTGGGTAAAGTCTTGCTGCCAGAGCTAATTTGAGCAAGCAGCTCTTGTTGGCTGAAGGAAGTGCAGACAGGCCTTAACTCTGGGGCATTTATATAGAAGCCCTTCAGAAAAGGACACAATACCTCTTGAGTTACACTGGAGGCTAGAAGGCCTCCTATCCTAAGAGGGAAATCAAATGATCAAGAGTGAACTTCCAGACCATGGCAATCCCTACTAAGGATGCCCCCCCCCCCCATTGTAGAATGAAGTAGTAGTCCACAAAAATCACAAAAAGTGATAAGCCAAAAAAGAGCCATAAAAATGGCAGAGTGGACTACTGAGGCTAAGAAAGAAATTATGTACTATTATTAATATGCAAGAAGCCCAAAATTTCCAGACTGAGGAAATACAAAAAGATTAACAGGGAGAAATTAGAGGAAAGAAACACTATTTGCACAAGTAAAATTGTCAGAAGCTTCAAACAGAAATGTGTGTTCATTAATACAACAGATTTATGAAAAACATTACACAGACCAAGAAACCTTGGGCCATTTGGAAAAAGAAGTGACTGTGGAGGTGCGAAAATATAAAGAACAAAATCTAGATATTTTTGAAAGGTATAAAAAAAAGAAATATGGACATGGGAATGAAAGAGAAATCTAATATGGTGCAATATTTATGCACAGGAGAAAGCTAAATTAATCAATACAAAAAGCAGCTCCAAACATATTTGAAGAGAAATACAGGCAAAGGTGTCTATATGGAAAATTTCACGGACTTCCAAGATGGCTGCACTTTGAGTAACAGCTTAACTATAGCTCTCCCAGTGTGAAAACAGAAACTCAACAGAGAAGGCCAGTAGACTTTTGTGTTTATGAGAAAATTTCAGTAACTGGCTAGTAAGTGTACTGCCTGGATGCCAGAAGAAAAGAAATACAGAGCACCTGGAAAAAAATCATCTTCAAAAAGTGAGGAAGAAACACTGACTGTGAAAAGATCTGCAGATGTTCAGCAAAAAACAATGCAACCTCCAGACAAGACTTCCAGTAATCTAAAGGAAGACATAAGACAACTGCACAGAAACCTGGTTAAAATAAATGAAACACTGATGGAGTATATCAACACAAACAAAAAAAGGCTAGAAAAAATGGAAAAACTTTAAAAAGGTATTCAGATGATGTGATAATGCTGCAAAAATCAGAGAATGAAATGAAGCAACACCTGGCTGAATATGAGACTACCCAGGAAGAGATGTTTAAAAAATAAAAGGATTAGTGGACAGAGCATGTAGGGAAAAAAGAAGTTATGTACTCCCCATAACGTTCCATCCAAGTTGTTATACTTCATTTTTCTGCAACCTGTGGGTATTCTGATCCATATTGGATCCAAGCCAGCAACTTTTTTTCTAGCATCTACTCCAAGCTCCGAGTTCCTCCCCTACTCATAATGCACTACCATCTCCTACCTTCCCTCAGATCGAGTTTGCTGCAACTAAATACATTAGCAACTCAGCCCAATGAACCAAACCTGTATATGGATATGACAAGGTCCGGGAGATGGAGGGAGGGAAGGCTGCAGAAAAATGAAGTTTAACTACTCAGATAGAACGTTACGTTGACTACATAACTTCTTTATCTGAAGTAGTTAGCTTTATTTTATCTGCAACCTGTGGGACGGAGTCCCCAGCTACTCCAATCATGGGAGGCCCTTATGGAAGGATATTCCTGAGCACCACAGAGCCAAAAGATGCTCTACCTCTAGAAATCAGGTCTAATTTATAATGGGAAATAAAGGTATGTGAATTGGCCCAGGTTGCTGCTGCACAAATGTCGTCCAAAGGAACCCTAGACCAAAAGGCAGCAGAAGTCGCCATGGACCTGGTAGAGTGAGCTTTAACAATACCAGGAGGAGATAAACATTTTGCTTTGTAGGCATGCGAAATGCAAAGAGTGATCCATCTTGCCAAAGAAACCTTAGAAATAGCTTTTCCCAAAAAGGATTTGGAAAAGGAAACGAAAAACTGGTCAGACTTGTGGAATGATTTTGTTCTATGAAGATAGAAGCAAAGTTGTCTATGAACATCTAACAAATGAAGTTTGTATTCACCCTTGTTTTGGAAATTAGGAAAGAAAACAGGCAGATTAATGGACTGGTTTATGTTTGCTTCAGATGCCACTTTAGGTAAAAAAGTAGGATTAGTAGGGAGAGAGACCCTATCCTTCTGGAAGACCAAATAAGGAGGCACGGCAGACAGAGCTTGAAGATCAGAAACCCTCCTAACTGATGTAATGGCGACTAGGAAAGCTGTCTTCCAGGATAAACATTTTAAATCCACCGATGCTGCAGGTTTGAATGGGGGAGCCACCAATGCATGTAGGACAAAGGTAAGGTCCCAAGGGGGCACTGAATACTTAACAGGAGGGTGCAAAAGAAACGTGCCTTTAAGAAAAGCCTTACACAGCCTAGAAGAGGCTAAGGCAATGTTGTCTTCACCAACATGAAAATTAGAAATGGCTGCCAATTGTACTTTCACTGTGGAGGAGCTAGCTCCTTGCTGAAAAATACCAGACAAGAAATCCAACACTGCTGGAACAGGGGCTGTAAAGGGATCTAGATTTCTCTGTGAGGCCCAAATGGAAAAACGGTTCCATTTACTGCGATAAAGTTTCCTAGTGGAATCTTTAAGAGAAGCCACCAGTATGGATTTTACAGGGGATGAAAGACCGGGAGTCCTGGCAATCAACGGAACTGGAGCAACCAAGCTGTCAGCTTGACGCTACCCAGGTCGGGTGGGCGAACACCCGAAGGATGGGAGATTAGATCTGGGCAGGGATCCAGAACCCACGGAGGAGCTAAGAGATGAGACCAAAGGAATGGGAACCAAACCTGGTGAGGCCAGAATGGGACAATGAGGATAACTTTTCACCACAGTCAGCAAGCTTTCTGAAGAAACTTCGGAATGAGTGGCAATGGTGGGTAAGCATACAGAAGCATGGGGGGGGGGTCCAGGCATGGACTAGAGCATCTCCGGGGGCATCCCCTGGTGAGGGTATCAGAGTGAAGAACTCGCTGCACTTCGTGTTGGAACGAGATGTGAAGAGATCGCAGCAAGGCTGACCCCATGCAAGGAATATCTTCTCCGCTACTGACTGCTTCAGAAACTACTCGTACAGCATCAGAATAGCCTGACTCAATCTGTCCGCTAAAATGTTGGAGCACCCCGGGATGTGCATTGCTATCAGAAACTGACCGGTGGAAATCGCCCACTCCCACACTCTCATGGCCTCGTGACACAGGGGGTAGGATCTGGTTCCCTCCTGCTTGCTGATATACCAGACAACCGACATGCTGTCTGACTGAATTGCAATCAATCCGAGAGGGAGGACAGTGTGAAAGGCTTCCAACACTAAAAGCACTGCCCTCATCTCTAGAACATTTACATGCAACTTGGTCTCTGTCTGGGACCACATGCCTTGGACTGTCCTTCCCGAACAGTGCCCCCCCACCCGAGTTGGGAGGCGTCCGTCACTGTGGCTTGGACTGGAGATGACGCGAAGGGGCATCCTTCTATAACCTCCGGTGAATTTAACCACGAAAGAAGGGACATCCTGCAGACGTAACTGATCCTGATCGGAAATTCCATTGGCAGGTCTAGCCAAGACCACTGAACAGCCAGAGTCCATTGGAGAATCCGCATATGAAGGCGCCAACAAGGGAGAATCACTATAGAAGCAGCCATGGAGCCCAGTGCCTGGAGAACCTCGCTCGCCTTTGGTGACCTGAAGTTTGCTATTTGAGCTATGTGGCACCTGAGGTGTAAGATTCTGTCTGGAGTTAAAAATACTTTCATCTGCAAAGTGTCTAGCTGTGCCCTGATGAAGTCTAAAACCTGTACTGGTTACAACTGGGATTTTTGAACACTGACTCTAATCCCCAATAGATCTGCCAACCGAATAAAGCAGTCTCGGACCAGACAAAGCAGACGCTTGTTGGGCACAGCGAAGAGCCAGTCGTCCAGGTAAGGAAATACCTGAATACCCTGAAGCCTCAGGTGAGCCGCTACAACTGCCATTACCTTGGTGAACACCCTGAGGGCTGTGGTGAGACCGAAGGGTAGGGCTCTGAACTGAAAGTGAATGGCTCCCAGCCGGAAGCGCAGAAACCTCCGGGAGCTTCTATGGATCTTGATGTGGTAGTAAGCATCCTGGAGGTCTAATGAGCACATCCAGTCGCACTCTCGGAGATACAGTAGAATGGACTACAGGGTGACCATCCAGAACTTCTGTTTGGCGACAGGTTCAAAGTTGACAGGTCTAGAATGGGCCTGAGGTCCCCCGTCTTTTTTGGCACTAAAAAGAACCTTGAGTAAACGCCTGATCTGGACTGGTCTGGGGGGACCTGTTCAACGGCTTGTTTGAGAAGCAGCTTTGAAACCTCTAGAGCTGCGGCCTCCCTGTGAGTGGGTGGAACATCCGGGAGGTGTTTTGGAACATTTGGAGGTGCAACAAATGGGATAGTGTAATCTCTAATTATAACCTGTAACACCCAGCGATCTGTTGTTATGGACTCCCATGCCGCTGGATGTAAGGACAATCTCCCCCCGACTGCCTCCAGAGTAGGACAGCCGGGGCAACCCCTCAGGGCTGCTGAGTGGGTCTATCAGAAAAAGGTTCCCTAGACCCAAATTCCTGGGATTCCCTCTACCACTGGGTCGGCGTCGATCCTGTCCCCCTCTGCCTCTGGGGGAATAGTTGTCCTGAGAATCCTGGGAAAACTGAGATTTTCGGAACCACATCTTCTTTTGCCCTCTTTGATTAATAGAGAAGGACCACTGAGGGTTAGAGAAGCGGATCCCAATGGCACACAAAGTCTTCCCGTCTTTTTCGCTCTGGACAAGTGTGTTGCGTACTGTCTTTCCGAAAAGGGAAGAACCGTCGCAGGGAGCATTAATAAACGACGCCTTGAAAGGGTCTGGGAACTTACACAACCTGAGCCAGGCGTGACACCTCATGGCTATTACTGTCCCGGCCGCCCTAGCTGCTTCTTCCATGGCAGGGAAAGGAGCTGCATAGACGTGCTCAATACTGACTTCAGAGTCGACATTTTTGCAGAGAACAGCTGTTTGTCCTGCGGCGATAAGGACTCTGGGGGCGACTCAGTGAATTCCGATACAAGGTCTCGCTGAAGCCAGATCACATGTGCCAAATAATTCAGTGCATGGATTGAAAAGGTCGCTGAGGAATAAACACGCTTCCCAAACCTATCCACCGATCTGGACTCCTTGTCTGGAGGGTGGACTGAGGAACTCTCCTGCGCTAGTTCCTTCTTGGTGGCCACTGCGACCAACATAGCGTCAACTGGGGCTCCTTTTGACCAAGGTTGTCTGTCAGTAGGAGGAGATAAAATCTTGTTGGGGCATTTGAGGATGGGGTCTATGGTGTCAGGCTCCTTCTATGCCCGAGTGATCATAAGGTCCACCAAGGGGTCCGCTGGTGGAGACACCCAGGAAGTAGATGGGCCCATGCCAAAGGCCTCCAGGAACACTGACTCATCCACAGAAGGTTTTGGGGCTGACCAACCTCCCCACTGGCGGAGGATCTCCATGATGTCTCTTAAGGAGACGTCGTCGAGAGGTGACTTGGGGGAACCTTCTCCTTCCTCTAATTCAGTGTCAGTAGTGAAGGACTCAGGGGAGCCCAAGTGCCTCCTTTTGCACTTGTGCTTATGGTAGCCCTCTTCAGTGGGACTCTCTGAAGAGGACTCGTGAGCTGCAGGGGGTTCCTCAGGGGGAATAACCTGGGGCTCCTCTGGCACGGGCTGTCCTCAAGACAGGATGAAGGGAGTTGTCACCAAATCCAGCGGGATCTGGGTGGAATCCGAGGGGATGGGCTGGGATCTCAATCCCTCGGAGAGAACCCTCTCCGCCACTTCGAAGGAGAGCGTACCTCCTTGGCACCAAGCAAGGAGGAAGCCCTCCCTATATCCGAAGCAGGAACCGGAGCTAAAGCAAGGGTAGCCTGAGGTCCAAGGAAATGAGTTGGATCCAAAAGAGGCGGAGCCGAAAAATCCATTCCCTCGGGTCCGACTCCCTGTCTGCGGCTCAGAGAGTCACTCGGCTCCGAACTAGTCGGATCCGAGGAGCTCAAGAAGCCAGAATCACAGTTGGGGGAACCGTCGGCGCCGAGCTACCAGCTCTAAAAAATCTCAGATCCAAGAACCCTGAAGACGACATACAGATCGGGGAAGGAGAGATGGGGAGGAAAAAAGGCATGGAGGTCCCCCCTCCGGAGGGAGAGGGGCCTGGCAAGACTCCCATCTGTATTTGGGTCTGAATTAATCTCCTCATCATCCTGTCCATGTCTAAGTGTGATAAGCTCCAAGTCGATCGTGAAGAAGCCACCGACTCAGATCTGGCTGGTCTGTGCTGTAAGGGCGAGGAAGGCCTCGGATCCGAATGTTCCAGTGGCTCCAGTGAAAAATGAGGAGACCGGAGCCGTGGAGAAACTGGCCTTGTGGACTTAGTAGGGGGACTAAGGAAGAGCTCCCTGTCCAAGAATCTCTTGCGAGGTCTATACCTTTTCTTGTTTCTGTCCTCCTTGCGCCTTTCTCTGTCCTTGTCTTTGTCTGTTACACTCACTGTAGCTTTTTCCTTGTCTGACCCAGCACCAGAAGAAACTGGAGTTTGAGTCCCTGTCTGGGTGGGAAGCTGGGTGGGAATAATGGGTACCAAGGCCGTGGCAGACTCCAGCATAGATGCAGGGAGAAGGCCTTTGGCTACCAATTTGGCCTTCCAATCCCTGAGGGCTCTAGGGTTGAACCCAGTGCAGACTGCACATTGAGTCGACAAACGGGACACTCCCAAACAAATTACACACAGATTCTGACCATGAGCCAGTGAGAGCTTATGGCCACACTCTGTGCAATTTTTAAACACTGATTTTGGCTGATCAGCCATGGTCAAGCACCACACACAAACACACGTAGGGGAAGGGCAGGCCTAACAACTACTCTACATAGTTTTATAACAAAAATTTTTTTTTTCTCAAACTAACCGACGAACAAGCATTATATTAGTGGGGGAGGAAGGGAAACAACTAACACAGACACACTAAAGACAAATAATTTTTAGACTTACTAACCCTGAGCTCAGAGCGAAGGAGACCATGATGCTCACTATGGTGCGGCAAACAAGATCTGAGGGAAGGTAGGAGATGGTAGTGCATTATGGGTAGGGGAGGAGCTTGGAGCAGATGCTAGAAAAAAAGTTGCCGGCTCGGATCCAATATGGATCCGAATACCCACAGGCTGCAGATAAAATGAAGTTAACTACTTCAGATCCTGAGACTTTCAGCTACACCAGAGAAGCTGGAAAGAACAGACTGCATTAATTTAATGAAAACACAAATAAGCCACTGGACTGGTATTACAAAGCAGGAGTTGTTAGTTGAAAGGGCACATCGTGTTTATGCTCCAAGCCTAGTTATGAGACAGTAACCTAGACCTTTAATATTAAAGATGCAATCCTACCAGTAGAAAGAGTTGATTCTGACAAAATTTTGACAGAAGGACAAAATACTAAAAGTGGGAGACAGCAGAGTGTTTGCGGAGAATAATTACTCAGTGTACACCAGGGAGAAGAGGAGTAAATGTATTCCACTATTCAGGGAATGTCGAGAAACAGGCATGGGATTCAAACTGCTGTACCCACCTGTCTTCAAGGCATTCTTCCTCTGGAGGGACAAAATCATTTTTTGATGAAGTACATGCTAAGGAAGAAATACAAAGGTTTGTCCAACAAAAAGTGAGCTGTGAAACAGGAGGAGATTCTGCTTCTTGTTCTTCTGGTAATGAAGACCACAGAGAGACTGTACTTGTGAAATCTTTTTCACTGTTTCAATGGAAAATGTTGGAGAGATGGAAGGGACCACTAGAGAAGAATCAAGAGTATGTTGGAAATGAAGCAGAGACTGGTTTTGGAAGATATAGATGAACAGTAATAAAACCAGTAACTTAATGTGGGATTACAATGCAATAATTATATTTGTGAAACATGACAGAACAAGAAAATCTGGAAATACTGGACTTTTTCAGAATTAGCTGGAATTGTGGGGGACTCTAAAGTATATGCCCTAGTTCATGTCATTAATGTTTGGAAAAATGCTTTGGGGAAGGGAAGAGAGGGGAGCATTTTTTCTTAATAGTACTATTGGGAAAGAGTAGTGGAAGCTAGGTTAAGAAGGGAGGTGATGATTAGTGATCAGCAGTATGATTTCATGCCAGGAAAGAGCACTACAGATGCAATATTAGCTCTGAGAGTGTTGTTGGAGAAATACAGAGAAGGTCAGAAAGAGTTCCATTGTGTCTTTGTGGATTTAGAGAAAGCATATGACAGGGTGCCTAGAGAGGAGTTGTGGTATTGTATGAGGA
Source organism: Protopterus annectens (assembly GCF_019279795.1). NCBI lineage: Eukaryota > Metazoa > Chordata > Ceratodontiformes > Protopteridae > Protopterus > Protopterus annectens. The sequence goes on from NC_056737.1 coordinate 1,566,479,760, forward strand.
AGTCGGGAGTGGCAGAGAAGTATGTAAGAGTGGTACAGGATATGTACAAGGGTAATGTGACACTGGTGAGGACTGCGGTGGGAGTGACAGATACGTTTAAAGTGGAGGTGGGATTACATCAAGGATCAGCTCTGAGCCCTTTCTTATTTGCAGTGGTGATGGACAGGTTGACAGATGAGATTAGACAGGAGGCCCCGTGGACTATGATGTTTGCCGATGACATTGTGATATTTAGTGAGAGTAGGGACCAGGTTGAGGAGACCCTGGAGAGGTGGAGATATGCTTTAGAGAGGAGAGGAATGAAGGTCAGCAGGGCTAAAACAGAATATATGTGTGTAAATGAGAGGGAGGGTAGAGGAATGGTGAGGATGCAGGGAGTAGAGCTGGTAAAGGTGGATGAGTTTAAGTACTTGGGATCAACAGTTCAGAGTAATGGTGAGTGTGGAAGAGAGGTGAAGAAGAGAGTACAGGCAGGGTGGAATGGGTGGAGAAGAGTGTCAGGAGTGATTTGTGACAGACTGGTACCAATAAGAGTGAAATGGAAGATCTACAGGAGGGTAGTGAGACCAGCTATGTTATATGGGTTGGAGACGGTAGCATTGTCAAAAAGGCAGGAGTCAGAGCTGGATGTGGCAGAGTTAAAGATGTTAAGATTTGCACTGGGTGTGACTAGGATGGACAGGATTAGGAATCAGTATATTAGAGGGTCAGCTCAGGTTGGACAGTTTGAAGACAAAGCAAGAGAGGCGAGAATGTGTTGGTTTGGACATGTGCTGAGGAGGGATGCTGGGTATAATGGGAAAAGGATGCTAAGGATGGAGCTGTCAGGTAAGAGGAAAAGAGGAAGGCCTAAGATGAGGTTTATGGATGTGGTGAGAGAGGACATGCAGGTGGTTGGTGTGAAAGAGCATGATGCAGAGGACAGGAAGAAATGGAAACAGATGATCCGCTGTGGCGACCCCTAACGGGAACAGCTGAAAGAAGATGATGAATAGTACTACTTTTTGGTCATGGTAGTCTTTGCATGCTATAAAGTAAAGATGTCCGTACATTCATTGATGCAATATTCTTAACTATATGTGGATTCTCTGCCAGTGAAGCTCAATGTCCGGCCAGTCTTCCAAAGACTTCTGAATTTAAAAGGTATGCCAAATGTCACCATACACACCCTGTGTAATGTAGGGCGTAAAGGTGACAAAACTGAACTTCTTTGCCACCAATCTGAACGTATGTTTTACACCGTCTGTTTACCTGCATCCGTTTTCTGGCAGTTGTACGCATTTTCATTCTCCAGGGACTTCCTATGCTTGTTTGGCTTTTTTTGCAAGATAAGTGTTCTGATGGGGATTTCTTTTTCTTGTTTTTTGTGTTCCTTCAGGTTAATGTCGTCCAGGAAGGGTAAATGCCAGTGTGGGAGACAGATTCTCCATAGAAACTGCCACAATGAGTGTCTTCTTTGCTTAGGTGCTTCTCATTACCAGATGTCTTGTTCTATTTGTCAGGCGTTTGCTCTGAAAACCGTCTGCAGTAGACATTCTTCTCTTTCCTTGTATCTTGAGAACCAGCGTCTTAGGCTGCTCGCTAAACATACTATGGAAGGAATTTCCTGACCCAGGGTCAGCTGTCAGGGAAGAAGAACGTGAAAAAGGAAAGACCTGAAACTTCCACTGTTCAGCCTCTGTCAGGTGTTTCTCCTGAGGTTATTAAGAACCCAGAGGTATGCCCAGCTGTGTTGTCAGATTTCTCTGCCATGACCCAATTGGAGAGTGGTGAGGATCCGGCTGGCAGCACATCTGAAGAGGCTTTGCAGGCATCTGTCTCAGACATTCAGAGGGAACTACAGTTGATTTTTTCTGAAGGACCTAAGGAAGTACTCAGTTTCCAGTTGGGGAAGACGTTCTTGCTATATTTCTTGATTCTTGTCCTGGATCTAAGCCTTCTCAGGACATTCCCTTAAAAAAGAAACAAGAAAAAACATTTCTTCTGCTTCAGGGATTCATAAAGTGAATGGCAGGCTTTTACTCAGGGGTTATTTTCTGCCTTAACATCCTTAAAGCCTCTTCATGCGGTTTTGGTTCCTGCTCCTCCTTGGTCCTCTACTCCTCTTAAAAGGCCTAAAGACTAGGATTCTTCTGAAGATGAGTCAGATTCTGCTGACGGATCCCTAACTTATTCTACTCAAATTCCTTTTCATTTGGACTATGGGTAAGAAGAGGAGGAATCTATTAGTCCTGCTGTTCCTTTGGTGGAAATTTCCTTTGGGGATACACTCTCTAGGATGATGGATTTTTACTTGGGACTATACTCAGGTGTCTGATAACCATAAAAGGTACTATAAGTAGTTGCAGTTGGACTCTCCTAAACCTGCAGCTATTCCTCCTGTCTTGGCTGCTTTACTGGATGCTTTCTCCAATGCCTCCCAGACACCTGATTCCCACCCCCCCCCCCGCTCCCAAGAAGGCTGATAGGTTTTATTGGGTTCCACGGGATTATTTTTTATATAAATGTCCTGCTGCTGACCTTTCAGTAATGTCCATAGCCTCTGATAAGCCATCTCAATTTCTTCCTTCTCCCGAGTTATTGCCTTCTGACAAGGACAGCAGAACTATGGACAGGCTGGGCAAAATGGTTTAGACTTCTGCTACCCTAGAATTTAGGGTTATTAATTATCAGACTCATATGTCTAGGGAGGTACTCTTCTTTCTCAGTCCTGTCATCTTCTTTCTGATTTTCCACACTCTGAGGGTAAAACTTCTTTTCTTTCCTTGTTATGGACTTACTCTCAAGTCATTCATCATTTTATTAAATGTAGTTATGATGCAGAGGATGCCTCTTCTATGGCTGCTGTTTTTGGTTCAGTTATGAGAAGATATTCTTGGCCGAGGCTTCAAACTCTAACTGATGATATTAAAGCTAAGGTGATGGATGCTCCTCTGGATTCTAAACTTTTGTTTGGGGAAGCTGCTGCTGGTTTAAGTCCCTTCAGAATAAGGATAAGGCCTTATGGGAACTTAAACGTGTTTGTTTTTCCTGTGCCTAAATTTCATAGAAACTAAGCTGCTAAGCCTGCCTTTGTTCATAGAAAATCGCATCCTTCTACTAAAGGTAAGAAGAGTGGCAAATGGGCTCCTCCTGCTAAAGCTACTCCATTTTCAGGGACTCCAAAGCCTTCCTTTCTGGGCAAACCACTCACTGTGTGACTATCCATCCCTTCCCAGCCACATTCCTATTTCTCTGTGCCTTTCTCTTCCAATTTGGCTTCAGATCACTCAGGATTCATGGGTTCTGCTGATCATTTATCAAGGGTACTTCATGCTGTGGAAATCTCATCCTCTGTTTATGGGCATTCCTCAGCGTCCTCAGAGACATCTCCCCTTTTTACCAAAAGTTCTTCAAGAGCTCTTCTCTCAGGGTACTATTCAAGAGGTGCCTGTGCCCCAAAGGGGGAGGGGTTCTAATCTCGACTGTTTCTAGAGCACTGAAAAGAGGGCACTTGGAAATCTACTCTAGACCTCTCTCATCTAAACACTTTTCTAAAGGTACTTTCCTTTCAGAGGTTGCCTCTTCTGATTTTGTTTCCTCTCTTGCTGCCTCAGGCCTATATCATGTCTCTGGATCTCAAGGATGCTTATCTCCATATTCCGATCTGTCCTCTTTTCAGGAAGTTTTTGTGTTTCTTTGTTGCTTCCTGGCATTTTCAGTTCTTTGCTTTGTCCTTTCTACTGCCCCAAGGGTGTTCACCAAATGCCTTGCTCCTGTGATTGCCTTTTGCAGACATGAAGGAATCCAAATATTTCCTTACTTGAACAAACTGTTGATTCAGGTGTCCTCCCCAGAGACCCTTTTGCAAAATCTTCATTTTGCAGTATCTCTTCTTCAGAGCCTGAGGTTTACCATAAGTTTCAAAAAGTATTCTCTGACTCCTTCTCAAGATCATGTTTTTCTGGGTTGCAGGATTCAGACCATGCCAATGTATCTCCGCCCCCTCCAAAGGCCTTAACTCTCAATTCTTTCTTTCACAATCTTCTTCCTCTGGCATCCGTTACCACCAGAGAGCTTCTGACAGTTCTGGGTTTCATAGCATTCACAATTCCAATGTTCCTTCTGGCCAAACTTCATATGTGAAAGTTTTAGTGGTTTCTGAAGTTAGTGCGGCTTCATTCAACATGCTCATCCTCTAAAAGTTGTAGTCCCTCTTCTTCCTTGCTTCAGACAGGAACTTCTCTGGTGGATCCAGCAGTTGTCTTTGGATCCAGCAGTTGTCTTTGAATCCAGGTATCCCTTTCCATACCCCTCTTCCCTCTCAGGAATTGTTCACAGATGCCTCAGACATGGCATGGGGGCGACTTTTGGCTCCCTAAAGTCACAGGGGGTGTGGTTGTCTTGTCTGCAGAAAGAGCACATCAATATCAAAGAGATGAGAGCTCTTCTACTGGCTCTTCAGGCCTTTCAGTCTCTCTTTTCTCCCCCAGGAAGCCTACTCCTCCTCCTCCCTGGGATCTTAATTTTGTTTTGGAGAAGTTGACTCAGGCTCCCTTTGAGCCTGCTGCTTCAGCTTCATTGCAACATTGTTCCTGGAAGACTTGTTTTGTTAGCACTTACTTCTGCCAGATGGGTGTCTGAGTTGCAGGCCCTTATGGCTTATCCTCCTTTTTTGATTTTTCATGAGGGCAGTGTGTCCTTGCAAATTCACCATTCTTTTATGTTGAAGGTGATTAATGAGCTATCTCTTAATCAGTCTATTAATCTGACTACTTTTTCCCCTCTCCACAAACTGATAGTGAGAGGTTGCTGCATACTTTGTACATGCATAGGCAAATTAGAGTTTATCTGGATATGACCAAGGCTATCAGTAAATCTGATCAGTTATTTGTTTCTTTTCATCCTAGATCTTTGGGGCTTGCTGCATCCAAGCAGACTATTTCTTCTTGGATTTCTAAGGCTGTTTTCTTTTGTTATACTTTTCATGGCAGGAACCTTTTTTCAATTAAGGCTCATTCTACTAGAACTGTAGCTTCTTCTCATTCTTTTTCAAAGACTTAGATACTTATTATATTCTTGAAGCAGCTACCTGGATTTCTGTGCATACCTTTTCCAAGCACTACCAGCTGGATCATATCTCTAGAGCTAGGGCTAGTTTTGCTAGTTCAGTTCTTTTTCTTCTTTTTTTTTTTTAGGGGATTCTTCTGCCCCTTTCTCCTCCCTAGTTTCCTCTTGAGCTTTTGCACTCTCCCATGTAGTTAAGAATGCTGTAGCAGTTGTGTAAAATCTTACCATAATGGTAGATATCCTTGCCTTCACTGCTGCAGTATTCACTCCCTCCCTCCATCCCCCTAGGTCTTTACCTTCCTGGATATAAACATTACCTCCTGGGTTCCTTAGACTGGTATTCCTCCTGGGGCAGTCAGTTCTGTTTTTGGTAAGCCTGAGCATCACCTTTATATCTTCAATTACGCAGAGTGAGTATGGTGACATTCAGCATACCTTTTAAATTCAGAAGTCTGTGGAAGACTGGCTGGATGTTGGGCTTCCATGGCAGGGAATCCCCATATAGTTAAGAATACTGCAACAGTGAAGGCAAGGACATCTACTGTTATGGCAAGATTTTACACAACTGTACTTTTTCTCAGTTATTTTTAAATGTAAGGAGGATTGTAAATACGTGCTGCTGTTCTTTTTTTTTTCCTTTCTTGTTTCCCTCCCCTCTTTATTCTGGTTCAGTTTTAAGAAATGTAGGCACTTCAATGTTAAAAAAATGCTTAAAAGAGCACGACAAAAGAAAAATGAATGTGCTTTTTCTCATTCTTGCATGGGGAATGACTAGATTAAGGACCTTAGATTGATTTAGTAACAAGTTTTACGAGAAGGTAAGTGAATGAAAAAGAATATTGAATATTATGAGGCTTTTTCCTAGCAAATGAATGTATGCTTAGTAGAAATGTTGTATCTGGCCCTCATGTATCCATTTAAACAATATGATAAAGAGAAGTTGACTATCTGGCTCTGATAAAGAGAAGCTGGCTGTCTGGTGTTCTGCTTCCCATGTCTCCATCGAGACAATCTGATAAAGAGAATTTCTAACACAGGTTATATCACAGCATAATGGAACAATGAGACCCCCAAGTAAGGACAAACAGGAGGAGCAGGAGACTTCTGAAGATGAAATATGGACATGGAAAAGAAAAAGAGATATAATATGGTGCAATATTTATACAAAGGAGAAATCTATGTTTAATTAATTTTTATAAATATGTATTTTACGTACTTATTTGTATCAATTTATATAATGCTGTAGTGGAGTTTTTCTCCCTGGGTATCTACTGAAAATGGACATATATACAGTTAGACTAGCCCAGTCAACAAATGTAAAATAACACAAAAAAATAAATAAAATAAAGCAAAACTAATACAAGCAAAGGCATCTGGATACGGAAAATTTTAAATACATACAGTAACAAAACAAAGAGAAAAAGTAAAAAAGAGGATTAGTAATGGAGAAGTTAAAGAAATAGAAACTAAGGTTATAGATTACCTGCGAAGTGAAGGATTTAGTGTATCTAACTCTGTTAACATGACAGCAGGATACAGCAATGGATCCCCAAATTAAAGAGAAACCATTGGAGTGGGAAACATCTGATCAGTTGCCATATGAACACTCTTTAAAGCCTTTCACAGGAAACCAGTACAAAAATTGAGTTGGAGTTGCACAGCAAGGGAAGGAACAGGAAATTGTGGCAACTCTGATGCAGTCAGTGTTTTGCAGTGATAGGCCAGTGAGTTCCCATGTGAAAGAGCAGTGGAAGACACAGAATGAAACAGAAAAGAATGTGGCACAGGAAAATGCTCTGGAACTATCTGTGGAATGCCCCCAGGAAATGAAGAACAAAGAATGTGCCCTCAGTTTAGAAGAAAATAATCTAAGAGAAGAGTTGCTTGACTTAATGGAGATGGAAAGACATATTAAGATCAATGAAAGAAATAGATACAAGAAGTCAATAAAACCCAAAAAGTTATAAGTTTGATAAAATGAACACAGTAATTAGAACTGTTCATAAAGATTCACGCAGTATAACATAAGTAAATAGGATATATTACTGTGGACCTAAATTAATATCAGATATAATCTTACCACAGGAAGTATCGAACAGAGAAAACTATAAAGCAATTAAGACAAGAAGTGTTACTGTTAGAAGAGTACAGAAGATGGAACACCTCAACAAAAATACTTAGAAAGACAGACGTGATAAAAGCAATGCACAGTATCAGAACACATCAGGATCTATCGTGCACTATCTCAAATACTTTTGTTTGTCTTTTGGCTTTCCCCGGTAAGGGGTCGCCACAGCGGAACTCCGGTCCGCTAATGATTGGCAGTAGATTTTTGCGAAATGCCGAGGTGCCAGCTCGACACCCAACCTTCAACAAAGGCACGCCCATTTACGCACGCATGTCTTTCGAATGCTACCCAACCACGGGGAGGACATGCAAACTCCACACAGAAGGCACTCCCAAGCCCAGCCAAGAATCGAACTGGAGCTCAAATAATAAACTAAAAATATCAGCACAGGCAGAAAAATGTAAAAAATATGCAAATAAATATAAAGGGAAAGTACAAAATAAGCAATTTATCAATGTCCCAAAAAAGTTGTATATAGAATTGGGAAGCAAGGCAAAAGGAATTGAAAAACCACAAAAAGAAGAAACAGACACAGTTTGGAGAAATATCTATAAAGATCCTGTGGAATATAGCAAAGATGCTGAATGGATAGAAGAAGTAAAAGAAATCATGTTGTTGTGTCTTTCGGCTTTTCCCAGTTAGGGGTCGCCACAGCAGAACTCCGGTCCGCTAATGACTGGCAGTAGATTTTTACGTGCCAAGTTGCCGGCCCTGATGCACAACCTTCAACGAAGGTATGCCCATTCACGCACGTCTCCACACAGAAGACGCTCTAGCTGAGAATCGAACAGGACAACGTCTTACTGTGAGGCGATAAGAAGTTTAAATGTATAGGATAGGAAATGGGATGAATTAATGGCAAGAGAGAATGAAACAATGTTAAGAACAGCTCTTAACTGGAAAACACCAGGCCCAGGTGCACTGCCTAACTTCTAGCCAAAAGTACTGACATGTTTACATGAAGATTTAGCCATGAATAAGAAAAAAGAAGTTATGTACTTACAATAACGTTTCATCTGTGTTGTCCATTTTCATTATTCCTCAACTGTTGGGTTCAGATCTGATCCCCAGATCTGACTCAGCTATTATTAAAGCTCATGGTAACCAAAAAGGTCTTGAGCTTCTCCCTTACCCATAATGCACCAATCCCTAACATACCTCAGATAATTTTTGCTGATTTTATTAGAAAGGTATATGTTAACATGCATCTATATAAGAGATACTTAAAATGTATGAGTTCTATCAGGAGCTCAATCTAAAGGACAGTGGTGTCCTTATAATATCTCATTCCTCCAGATGTTTGCAGAAATAAAGGAGGGGGGATAGTGAGAGGGAAGCTGAGGAAGAATGAAAATGGACAAAGCAGATGGAACGTTATGGTAAGTACATAAATTCTTTATCTGATGTTGTCAGTTTTCATTATATTCTCAACTGTTGAGACAGAGTCCCCAGCTACCTAAAACACCGGGTGGACCCTAAGGAAGGAAAATCCTGAGCACAGTAGATCCAAAAGATGCTCTACCCCCTGAGGTCATATCTAATTTGTAATGAGTGATAAAGGTATGAGGACTTGCCAAAGTTGCTGCTGCACAAATGTCATCCATGGAAAACCTAGATATAAATACTGAAGAAGTTGCCATGGACCTAACTGAATGGGCTTTTACAGGTTTAGTTAAGGTAAGACCCAATTTATTATAGATTAAAGAAATACAATCCGTCAGCCATATGGTTAAAGTTACATTTGCAACTGATTTACCTAATTTCAAATCTGCAAAGGAAACAAACAATTGGTCTGTCTTTCTGACTTCTTTTGTCCTCTGCAGATAAAAAAGTAATTGTCTGTGAACATCCAATAAGTGCAACATACATTCACCTTTGTTTGCAAATTTAAGAAAGGATACTAGCAAATTAATGGACTGATTGATACTGGATTCTAACACCACCTTGGGAAGGAAAGATGCACTGATTTGTAATGTAACTCTATCCTTATGAAAAATCAAGTAGGGAGGTTTTGAAGACAATGGTGGAATTTCCGAAACTCTTCTTGCTGAGGTAATAGCTACTAAAAAGACTGTATTTTCAAGTAAGCAACTTAAGGTCACATTTTGCTGCTGGTTCAAAGGGGGAATGTTTTAAAGCTTGCAGTACCAAGTTCAGATCCCAAGGTGGAACAGAGTTTTTAAACGGTGGTCTCAAAAGAAGAGTGCCTCTCAAAAATGCTTTACACAGTTTAGCAGAGGCTACTGAAGAACCTTCAGACCCAATATAAAAATGAAATATTGCTGCTAATTGAACCTTAATGGTAAAGAAGCTCACCCCTTCTTTGAAAAGTAAAGCTAAAAATTCAAGTATGTTATGTATCGCAGCCAAGAAATGATCAACATGATTTTGCTGTGCCCCGTCAACAAATCTTTCCCATTTACTTGAATAGAGTTTTCATGTTGAGGGTTTATGGGAAGATAAAAGGATATGGCAGAGAGGTGAAGAGAAAATAGGTTGTCTGGTTATTAATGGAATTGGAGAAATTGGCTGTAAGCTTCAGGTTTGAGATGTCTGGGTGAATCATATCTGTTGGGTGAGACAGAAGGTCTGGAATCTGATCCAGAAACAAAGGTTTGTAAAGTAGATGAGGATACAGGAAGGGGAACCAAATCTGTTGATGTCAGTAAGGTGCAATGAGGATGGGTTTACTCTTCAACTTGACAGCTTTCTGTAGAAATTTTGGAATTAATGGAATTGCCGGATAGGCATAAAGCAGACCGGGAGGCCAATTGTGACATAGAGCATCCCTTGGTGATTCCCTTCTATGAGGGGATTAGGGCAAAGTAGTTGCTGCATTTGCTGTTCAGGGAAGAAGCAAAAAGACTGCAGCAAGGCTGACCCCATCAACAAAAGATCATTTCTGCCCCTTTCCTGTTGAGAGTCCACTCATGAGGTAGAAGAGTGGACCTGCTCAATCACAATGGACTTTCCCAGAATGTGCATTGCTATGAGAAAGCAGTTGGATGAGATCACCTATTGCCACACTCTAAGTGCTTCTTGACACACTGTTTATGATCTGGTCCCTCCTTGTTTGCTGACATACCAAACTACCGGCATATTATCTGTCTGAATCGCAATCGGCCCTGGAGGGAGAGCCTTCTGGAAGGTCTGCAATGCTAAAAGCACTGCTCTCATTTCTAGGACATCATTATGCATGTTGACCTCTTCCGGGGATCAAGTGCCTTGGACTGTTCTCTACAGAAAGTACCCGACACACACACACACACACACACACACACACACACACACACACACACACACACACACACACACACACACACACACCCCAACTGGGTCACTATGGCCTTGGGCTGCTGGAGAAGGATTGGATGACCTTGTAGAACCTGATCTGACTGAATCCACCACCTGAGATGTCTCTGCATGCCTGACTGATTCTTATTTGTGCTAACATGTGCTGATAAAGAATAGACCATTGTGTTGATAACATCCATTGAAGAATTTGCATATGAAATCTGGCTAGATGTACTAGGTACTGCCAATGACACTGACCCTAGGACTTGAAGAACCAAGCAGGCAGAAATTTTGGAACTGCAAATTACTTTCCTGACCTGCAATTTGATAGTCTGTACTCTTAAGAGAGAGTCTATCACTGACTTTGTGTTGAAAACTGCCCCTAAGAATTCCAAGTTTTGAACTGGTTGTTAAGTGAGACTTGTCGTAATTTATGGTTATTCCCCCAGATAAGAACAAATCTAGAGTACCTGATTTCTTGCCCTTATTAACAAATGCCTGGCTGGGGCAGTAATGAGCCAGTCATCTAGGTACAGAAACACCTGTAATCCTTGCAGTCTCAAGTGCACTGCTACTACTGCCATACATTTGGTAAACACCCAGGGGGCTGTGGTAAAGCCAAAGGGCAGAGCTGTGAACTGGTAATGACCGGCTTCCATCCGGAAGCAAAAATACCTTCTGGATTGTCTGTTCATCTTTATGTGATAATACGCATCCTGAAGGTCTACTGAGCACATCCAGTCATCCTTGCCCAGGAAAGGGAGAATGGACTGAACCATGACTATCTGAAACTTTGTGTACTGAACTGACTTGTTCAAGTTGCTGAGATCAAAAATTGGACTCCAGTCCCATTTTCTTTTGCACTAAAAAGAATCGTAAGTTCCAGATTCTAACTTGGATGACTCTTTTTTTCTAGCAGCTTTTGTATTCGCACTGTTGCTTCTTTCTGACTGGGTGACACAACGATAATTTTTTGTAGAGTTGGGAGTACAGTTGGGGATTGGAAGTTAAAAGGGTATTTTATAACCTCTGGAAAGAATCCTCTGTATCTTTTATGTCTAACCAGGATCTCCAGTAAAGGGATATTCGACCTCCCACTGCTTCCATAGGTGGACAATCGGGCCGCCTTTCAGGAGCGTTGATAGGGTGTGTCAGAGAAAGAATCTCTGAACCCCTTGTTTTGTGGGTCTCCTCTGTCATGGGGGAAGCATTGACCATTGGATTCCCCCCTACTCCTAGGGTAACTTTGCCCACATATGTCTCTGGGACTTCCTGAACCACATCTTCTGACCACCTCATTGATTCCTAGAAAAGGATGTTTGAGGGGTTGAAAAACATATGCCCACGGCAGAGAGGACCTTTCCATTCTTCTCACAGCTGAATAATGTGTCCCTCACTTTGGGGCCAAACAAAGACATGCCATCAAAAGGATCACTGACAAATGAAGACTTGAAGGGCTCCATAAAATCACATAAGCACATCCAGGCATGCCTCCTAATACATATGCCTGAACCCGCTGCTCTTGAGGTGCCTTTGGCTGCATGCGAAATGAGCCTCATGGATGAATTCAGGAAAGTAAATATTTGTGGCAAGCAACAGCCAGGGAATCGTTATGGCTAGGCTTGTATAGGCCCTATGGCTTATAGCCTTGTACCTACCTATGAACCTATACATTAGAGGGCAGCCAACTGAGAGGCCACAGATGATTGGGCTTCAGCAGAAATGATCCCTGAAAGGGAACTTGAATGTTCATTGATCAAATCCCTTTGCAACCTAGTAAAATGTGCCAAATAATTCAGCGACCTAAGGGCAAATGTCACTGAAGCATAGAAATACTTCCCAAAGCTGTTCATCACCCTAGACTCCCTGTTAGGGAGATGAACAGAGGAACTTTGCTTGGCAAGTTCCTTCTTGGTGGCTGCCACCATGACTATGGCATCCACAAGTCCCCCTTTAAACCTAAATTCTTTCCCCGCAGGTGGAGCTAGAATCCAATCTTGCCTTTTGGGAGCTGGTTCCACTGCATCAGGATCCTTCCATGCCTGCCGCGAGACCAAATCAATAAGCTCATCAGTGGGCGGAGTGACCCAGAAAGTAGATGGCCCAGTTCCAAAGGCCTCCAGAAATACCGACTCCTCACGTGAAGGGTTGCTGGAGGTCCAACCACCTCTATGTTTTAGGATCTCAAGGATGTCTCCAAATGAAATGTCTTCTGGAGGTGATCATGGGGACCCTTCACGCTCACTGAAGTCCTGTGGAGAGTCAAAGTGCCTCCTCTTGCACTTTCTCTTTTTGGGGACTTCCTCGGTAGAGTGTTCAGGGAAGTGTCAGAAGGGATTATAACACCCTACTGGGTAGACTTTAGGTCTCAAGCTGGCTGTCCCTGTGGAGTGGAATGATGAGGATCCAAGCACAGAGACAACCTCTTCACAACCTCAAAGGCAAACCACCTCAAAGAAAGAGAAGACCTTGGCGTCGAGAAGGCAGGCTTCTGGACCGTAGTCTCCTCCCACCCCAAAAGCAATCTCCCTGAGGAGGAAGTCAGAGCCAAGCTTGTCCAATGCCAAAGCACCAAAGCACAGAGATGGCTCAGAGACCTTTGGAGTCAATCACAGCATCTAGGATCCGACAAAGAAGCTTTGGCTCCTAGAGTCCTCTGGATCTCAAAATGTTAGAGGTGTGGCACTCAGAGTTAGCTTCAGATCCAAAGATAGGACCATCTTTGGATCCAAGCCAGATGGACCTAAAAGACTTGGATCCAGAGACTTTGAAACAATTACAGAGATCGGAGAAGGAGTCTGAAGTGGTGGTGTGGTTGAAGGACGGGCTTCCTAACCTGAAGTGGTAGGAGTCAGTAACACACCCATCTGGATCTGCGCCGAAAGAAACTTCATCATCCTATCCACATCCTCCTCAGTCAAACTTCTGGAGGATCGAGACAAGGCCAGAGAAAGTGACACAGCATGGCGCCTTTCTAAAAAGGGTGATGGGACCCTGGAAGGAATTGGATCCACAGAGAGAGAATAAAGGGTCCTAGGCATACCAATAGGATCTGACACTGCCAACTCTGAAAATTTTTTGGTTGGCTCCAAGCACGTCAGATCCGTAAGCCTCTTTTTCCTTGGATCTGATGGGGAAAGGGTTAAAGAACTCTTCAAATCTGATTATTTTGTCCTCTTCCTAGACATCTCCGAGGATGAAGTTGAGGAAGTAGAAGGAACAGGAGATTTCAACTCCTTAGTCTTAAGGCTGAGGTTTTAAGCCCCTGAAATTGCTTCTCTGAAGGATGAAGGCAGTAAGCCTTTCAATATTAATTTATTATTTATGTCCACTAAAGTGTGTGGATTAAAGTTGTGGCAGATCGAACAGTCTTCCTGTAGATGCTGCAGACAGTACAGTTTTGTACCTACCATAAATGTAGATGTTCGAGTGCTCATACAGCTGCAGTCATTACAGATGGGTTATCCTGCCGTCAGGCAGGTCCTCGGTCGCCGAACTCCAAAGTCTAGGTCCGGCGTCGCTTCTTCCCTGACGTCAGTGCGGCAGGGGTATAAAAGAGGCAGCCGACGCCATTTTCTTCAGTTTTTCTTGCCCCAGATGTCAGGTGCCCCCAGAAGGAAGGCAAAACATAATGTTATGCAAACATGCAATATAGATAAATCAAAAAACAGTAGTTACAAGCAAATACACCATAAAAGAATACCCCAAAAAGGTTGTATGATAAAGGTGTTTGTCATAAGGCCTGTCCTAAGAGGGGACGGAGGGGGGTAACCTGGACTGCAGCTGTATGAGCACTCAAACATCTACATTTATGGTAGGTACAAAACTGTACTATGTTCATCGTGCATACAGCTGCAGTCATTACAGATGGGTAGAATCCCAAAGCTAAGTAAGGGTGGTAGGCACTAAGTAGAACTAGGAGTAGCGAGGATGCCCTGCAGGACAGCTGTGGCAAAGCCCGCTCTAGATTTTGAGTATAGTGGAAGGTGGTAGTGCTTGGAGAAAGTGTGCACTGAACTCCAAGTAGCTGCTTCCAAAATGTCCTTGGTAGGGACCCCCCCTGAGGAAAGCTGCAGAGGTAGCTGTGGCCCTGGTGGAGTGGGATCTGATGTATGCAGGCACAGATTTTCCATGAAATGAATAACAAAAGCGAATGCAGTGGGCTATCCATTTTGAAATTGTCTGTTTGGAAATAGCCTTTCCTTGAGCACCTGTAGCATAGGACACAAAGAGTTGTTCAGATTTCCTGAATGGCTTTGTTCTGTCCAAGTAATAACAAAGTTGTCTGTGAATATCCAAGGAATGTAGTAGTCTCTCCCCTTTGTTCTGTGGATTTGGATAAAAGGTAGGTAAGTGGATAGTCTGGTTCAAGACTACAATGGATACTACCTTTGGCATGAAGGTAGGGTTGGTTCGTAAGGAAATTCTGTCCTGATGGAAAATGATGAATGGTTGCACAGCCATGAGGGCCTGCAGTTCCGAAACCCTGCGTGCTGAGGTGATAGCCAGAAGGAGGGCTGTTTTCCACGACAAGTATTGTAGCTCTGTTGAAGAAGCCGGCTCAAAGGGAGGCAGGGTCAGTTTTTCCAATACGAAGTTGAGGTCCCAAGCTGGAACTGGTGGTTTCCTTGGGGGTTTTATATTTTTTGCCTCTCTGAGGAACTGCCTTAATAGGGGATGTGAGAATAAAGGAGGGTCTGTGTTGTATTGTGCAGAAATGGCTGAAGCGTGGATCTTGATGGAGGAGAAGGAAAGACCACTGTTTAACATCTCGGCTAGGTACTGTAAAATTTGAGGTATATTTATTACCAAATAATTCTGGCCCTTTGCTTGATTCCAAGAACAAAATCGTTTCCATTTGGCGGAGTAGGCTTTTCTAGTAGAAGGTCTTCTGGCCTCCAAGATGACATCCTGCACCTCCTTGGAGAGGAGAGTCTGTTGGGAAATTAAGGTATTCTCCATGCAGCTAGATTTAGGGTTTTGAGCTGGCTGTGAAGGGTTTTGTAGTTGTGCTGGGACAACAGAAGAGGGACTAGAGGTAGGATCCATGGTGGGGAGTGTGTCAGGCTCTTTAGGAGCGGATACCAGTGTTGTCGTGGCCAGTCCGGAGCAATGAGAATCATTTGTGGCCTCTCTGCTCTGGCTTTTAATAGAACTTTGGTCAGTAGAGGAAGAGGCGGGAAGGCATAGACTGTCAATGTTGCCCAATTGAAAGAGAGTGCGTCCACTTTCCAGGCCTGTGGATGATAGGTCCTTGAACAAAATTTTTTCAACTGGTAATTTCTGTGGGTAGCAAATATATCTATGTCTGGCTATCCCCATGCCTGAGTTACCTTTGAGAACACTTGAGGATGCAACTTCCATTCGTGTGGGTCTGTCATATTTCTGCTTAAGTTGTCTGCCAGTGTGCTTTCCTTCCCTGGCAGGAATTGTGCCTGTAGTTGAATTTGCAATTCCAGTGCTGTGTTCCATAGGGTCATGGCTTGCCTGCACATGGGGTATGAATGAGTTCCCCCCTGTTTGTTTATGTACCACATGACTGTGGTGTTGTCCATCTTTATCAATAGCTGGCCTGGATGCAGTAGGTCTTTGAAGGTCATAAGAGCATTTTGCATGGCTAGCATCTCCTTTTGGTTGATGTGTAGGTGCTTCTCTTTTTGGGACCATTTTCCCTGAATGCCCTGATCTGCCATGTGTGCTCCCCAGGCATAGTCTGAGGCGTCCGTTGTGATGATTTGAGTTGCTTGAGGTACACAGAAAGGGAGACCTGTGTTTCTTTGGCATGCTTGAGCCCACCACAAAAATTCCTTTTGAAGGCATGGAATGAGTGGTATAACTGTTTCCAAGCTGTGGCGGTGTTGAGACCAAATGTTTTTTAGGTACCATTGTAGTTTCCTCATATGCAGCTTTGCACATGGGATTAGTAGGATGCAAGATGCCATAAATCCCAGAGCCTGCAGGACTTTCCTTGCAGTTAGTCTGGTAAAAGGTGCCATTTTGCTGAAGTATTGAAACAGTTGCCCTTGTTTGTCTGGCGTGAGGTAGGCCATCTGGGTGGTTGTATTTAAGCTGGCACCCAGATAAATTATCTGTTGAGAAGGTATTAGTTTTGATTTCTTTTTGTTCACTGTGTATCCCAGGAAGTTTAACAGTTTTATTACAAACGCCAGATGCTGCAATAGAATGTCCTTGCTGTCCGCTTGGGTCAGACAGTCGTCCAGATATGGGTAGATTTTTATTCCTTGTAGTCTGCAGAAGGCAATTACTGATGCCAGGCATTTCGTAAACACTCTGGGAGCAGTAGATAAGCCAAAGAGCAATGCAGAGAACTGGTAATTGGTTGAACCTGCAAGAAATCTGAGGTATCTTCTGCAATCTTGTCTGATAGGGACATGCAGGTATGCCTCCTTGATGTCCAATGTTACCAGCCAAGACTCCTTGCCCAGCATGGGAAGAAGCTGCTGTAATTTGAGCATCTTGAATTTTGGCACCTGTAGATATGTGTTTAGGATGGATAGGTCTAAGATAGGTCTCCAATCTTTGTCTTTCCTTGGTACCAGGAATAGTCTGGAATAAAAACCTTGACCTTGTTCTTTTGCAGGTAACTCTTGAATCGCTTTCATATCCATGACAGCGGAAATTTGTCTTTGTGCCTCTGCCCTTTGATTTTGTGGCAGGTTTGGCATGCCTCTCATTTTTGGAAGGGTGTGAAAGTGGAACCTGTAGCCTCTGTCTATAATGTCCAGAATCCATTTGTCTTTTGTAACAATACGCTAGTTTTTTGAAAATAATGCCAGTTTTCCGCCCAAAGGTGCTGCCATTAAAGCTTTGCTTGGCAGGCATAGGGGGAAGTCATTGTGTCTGTTTTCTAAATGACTGTGATCTATCTTCTCCACCTCTTGGGATTGGTGCTTGCCACTGTCTTGCTCTGTAAGATCCTTGAGGTTGTCCTCTACCCCTTGGGCATCTGTATCTGCCCCTTTGAGGTCTGTCCGTGGCTGGAAAGGACCAATTTTTTGAAGGCCAGTTTCTGCTGAAGCGTGGAGGTTGTACCTGTAGGAAATCTTTCACTGTTTGCATAGATTTCGCTTTTTCCTCCATTTTCTTTAGTACCTCCTCAGCTTTAACACCAAACAATACATCTTTTTGAAGTGGTGCATCTAATAACGTTGCTTTGACATGATCTGGTAAGGTTTGCTCTTTGAGCCAAGCATGTCTACGTAAAACA
Source organism: Protopterus annectens (assembly GCF_019279795.1). NCBI lineage: Eukaryota > Metazoa > Chordata > Ceratodontiformes > Protopteridae > Protopterus > Protopterus annectens. Next base: position 1,566,497,459 of record NC_056737.1, read on the forward strand.
GACCCCGTGACAGCAGCTCTACATGAGGCCTCTAAAGCATCAAAACCACACTGCAAGGTATGTTTACCCACTTGCTCTGCACCATGCAACAAATCCTGGAACTCTTTCAAATCTGGTTGGTCTGTTTGTGTCATTTTGCTTTTCAACTGAGATAACAAAAACTGTTGGTACTTTAACATATGGAATTGACAGTTTAATGCCCTCATGGTTAAAGTGGCAGATGTATACACCTTTTTCCCCCACCTTTCTAATGCTCTGGAATCTCTCTCTGAAGGTAAAGGGTTTTTAGCAGTAGAGGCCTTTATTCCCTTGGGACCCTGTGAAATAGTTTCTGGGTCAGCAGTATGGCTTTTATAGAGGAAGTGGTGAGAATCAGGGACCTGGTAATACCTGTCTGGTTTAACCGGGGCTGGAGGAAAAGAATCTGGATTAAGGCTGGCTTCTGCATACACATCATCCAAAATATCTAAAACAGGAGGGATAGCCAGGGACCTATGCTGGGGGAGCAGTAGAAATTCCCTGAGCCTTTTCTTGGAATCTGAGTAATCTTGGCCTTCCCAGTAAAATTGTTCCCTCAATGTATGCAGGGTTTCCCCAAAAGAGTGGTCCTCAGTGGAGGAGACGAAGGGAATAGACTCCTCAGCATCAGAGGCTTTGAAAGGGGAATAGGCATAATCCTGGTCCTCAGAATATTCTGAGGTAATAAAAGCCTGGTCTGAGGAAGGGTAGTCTTCCTCCAATCTGGGTCTTTTGTCAGAGGGGGGTTGAGAACCCCTGATGAGAGTTATCAAATCCTCAGCCATTTTAAGCATCTGCTTTTTAGGCATGGGGCCTTGAGAGGTGGTCTGAGAACCCTGTTTTTTAGTTTTCATGGCTGCTTTAGATTTAGTGAAGGATTGAATAGAGAAAGTGGAAGGCCTGAAGACGCCTTCAGAAATGGCAGGCCTGACTAAATTTTGAGTTTCCCCGCCAAGAGTGGCATCGGTATCTGCAGTAGGAATGGAGACCGAGGAGCCTGCGACCTCGGGTACTGAAGTCACCAGTAAAATAGTTTCATCGGTATTCAGGGGCTGCGTAGGTGCCTCGCTGAGAACCGGAGAACCGGTAGTCGGCCTAAGCGTGGTCTCAGTACTCGGTGCGGACCTCGGATGTCGGTCCTTATCTTTGCGTCTTTTGCTTAAAACTGGTGTCGGTGTATCCGGCGACATGACATAATTAAATTTTTTGACAAAATAATGAAGGGCGAACTCCACCCGGCACTTAATAGTGCGCTTGTTGAACCTAGCACAAAAACGGCAGGCCAAGACGTCGTGGTCTGGGCCTAAGCAAGGTATACAGAAAGAGTGGAAATCCTTATGTGGTATTTGCTTCCCACAAGAAATGCAATTATTAACTTTGTCTGACATTGGTCTGAGGCACGGGGTACTTAGCTTTAAAGAAGACTTCGGCTGAAATACTTTCGTAAATCTCAGGAGCTGGCCGACCGGCACTTGTGAACTGCTTCTGCTTCGGGCACCGCGCGGCAAGAAAGACTGAAGAAAATGGCGTCGGCTGCCTCTTTTTTACCCCTGCCGCACTGACGTCAGGGAAGAAGCGACGACAACCGACGCCGGACCTAGACTTTGGAATTCGGCCGACCGAGGACCCGCTTGACGGCAGAATAACCCATCTGTAATGACTGCAGCTGTATGCACGATGAACATCTAAACAAAAGCAAATAGATTGCAAGAGTCTGAACCAGGCAACTTCTACCCACACTTTGAATACTTCTTACAATAAAGAAATAAAGCAGAAAGATTTAATATATAAAAGGAAAAGAAAGGAAAGGAATAACAAATAAATGTAATTAGAAATACACTATCGTGTAAGACTAGTTATAGATAGATACCAACAATGGTATGTTAAGAACTACAAATAGTGCAAAGGTAATGGAAACGAAAGTAAACTAGGAGACAAAGGAAAGAAAATCTCTCTCTCTCTCTCTATATATATATATATATATATATTTATATATATATATATATATATATATATATATATATATATATACACACATATATATATATATATATATATATATATATATATAAATATATGTACCAAATACAAACCGTTGCTGAAGGAAGTAAACCACTGGGGTGCAAACACAGCAAATGATAATCCAAGAAAGTTTAAACCAGCAGTCCATTGCAGAAATATATCCAAACGTAATGTTTAATAAAAGCAGAAGTGAATAACAAAGATGAGCTCTTTCGCAGTTAGCTTCATCAGATCTCTACTACAGCAAATAAAGGCATCTCTTTAATAATACAAGTAATTAATCTTATATCAAATCAAATATAGTGCATCTGTAGTTGTTAGGTGATGAATTAACAAATCAAAGCACCAGAAGGTATACACATAACAAAAAACAAAACATATGAAACACATCCGCAGAATAACAAAGTATTCACACATTTTCCACCTGCAGACTGTAATTCAAAAAATTTAGTTTATTTGGGTCACTGTACTTCCTGCGAATGTTTTTATGTCGGCAAGACAAATAGACGTCTGAGGGAAAGGATACGTGACCACCTATATTGTGCACGAAGAGGTATGAACTATAGTGCAATAGCTAAACACATTAATATATCTGGAGAACAGCACATTTTTAAATTCATAGTTTTAGAAGTAATACATCAGAATGTCAGAAAGGGTGATTTGGTTAATGCCACATAAAAGGCTGAGTTGAAATGGATCTTTAAACTAGGGGAACATTATGCCCCCCGGTTTAAATGAAAATGTCTCTATACAGCCTACTTTGAGAGCTAGTTTATTAAGGAAGAAATAAGATATTTGATGCTGATATGTGACCTTTTTAAATTATACATCTAGATGTGTCTTTTTGCATACCTCATAACATTTTAATGTCTTTCATATGTTTTGTTTTTTGTTATTTATAGATATATATATATATATATATATATATATATATATATATATATATATACATATATATATACATATATATATATATATATATATATATACATATATATATATATATATATATATATATATACATATATATATACCTTCTGGTGCTTTGATTTACTAATTCATCACCTAGCAACTACAAATGCACTATATTTGATTGGATATGAGGCTAATTATTTGTATTATTAAAGAGATGCCTTTATTTCCTGTAGTAGAGATATGATGAAGCTAACTGTGAAAGTGCTTATCTTTGTTATTCACTTCTGCTTTTATTAAACATTACGTGGATATATTTCTGCCGTGGACTGCTGGTTGTAATTTTCTTGGATTATCATTTGCTGTGTTTGCACTCTACTGGTTTACTTCCTTCAGCAACGGTTTGTTTTTTGGAGCTTACATAGTTTGTTTGCTGCTTTGGGAAGACATGGCAGAGGGAGCTGCAGCAGTTATTGAACTGGGTTATGTTCCTCATGAAAATCACAGCAATATTAACAGTCATTTGTTAAGATTTATGAAAGGTGAGGACAATCCTTTGCTCATTGACCAATCATATACTCAACTTATTGAGACTGATAATGGACTGAATGAATCAAAATTTTTATATGAGCGCATTAAAAATCATGAAAATGACCTTTATCGTTTAAAACGCTTACAGTGCCAACGTTTTCACATGGAAGCATGTTGCACCTTAAAAGTGATACCTTGTGGCTTAAGAGTATTTGTTATGCCTACTTACAGGGAGCAACATCCGCAACTCCTTGCTATGTGACAAAAAATAAACCTAGATAGAAGTTTTTCTTACATGCGCCTATTAATTGAATTTTTTTCATCTACTGAAGGAGAACTAACTAATAAAGTGCAACAACTATAGGATGAATATGCCAACCATCCTGTAGATCTAGCCGACATCAAGGTCAGTGTGGTTATCGACCAAGTTTCTGCATATGAAAAGAAACTGTTGCTATAGAAAAAGAAGAAGCTGCAGCGTAATATGAGGGATTTCTCAAATAATCATGTGTTTACTTGGCCAAGGGAAAGGACTGAGAAGAGCTCCGATGAGCAGATATCTCGAGTTCATACTAATTTAGAACGCAACTCTGATGTCAACAATGATTCTAATAAAGAAATTGATAGGAATGATTCACGGAGCTTACATTCCCTATCTAACAATGTACTGACGTCAATTCCCCTAAATCAAACACCTAATACTTCAGGAAGAGTAACGCTAACACCAGAGGTTTCTACATCGGTGTATAATACACCCAATGAAGTGCCCATAACTGAAGGGAATTTGCTGCAAGACAACTCTGAGCCCGTAGTGTGCAGGAAAGTACCTGATACACAGTTTGTTTCCAATCTGCCGCTACCTTATCGACAGAATCGGAAGAAATCATTGGAAGGCGTAGAGAGTCGACAGTGAATCAAACTGAGACATTTAGGCCCCAAAGTAAATACTCAAACTCTAACGGAAATGCGGAAGCAGACATGAAGAACCTAGTATGGAATATTTCATCTCGAGAACTAACGACCCAGAAATAAAGGTACTTAATAAGGACTTGTCATTCATTCCTGCCCAACAAGCAGATTTGTCTGAAGCTTTAATTGATTTAAGACTCTTTGCATGAAATGTTACGCTTAAACTCAATGATGGGAACTCTAATGAGAAAGTACAGTTGTGTACACTTACCATAAATGTAAATGTTCGAGTATATTCACTGTTGCAGTCATTACATTTGGGTAATCTGCTGGCAGGTTGCCCTCAGTCGGCCTGATTAACAAAGTCTCGGGTCCTGCGTCGGTTGCTGTCCCTTCTTCCATGACGTCAGGTCGTCAGGGCTATACAACATGCAGCTGACGCCATTACATCAGTTTTTCTTGCCCCAGATGTCAGGTGCCCCCCAAATGGGGAGCAAATAAAATTAAAAAACACAAAAATATATCTCCAACCAAAAGCAAATACACCAAAAAGGCTTTTAAGCATAGTAAAAGAAAGTAGAGGTATAGTCAGAGAAAAACAGGGGGCTGGAGGGAGGGTAACCAGGACTGCAACAGTGAATACACTCGAACATCTACATTTATGGTAAGTGTACACAACTGTACTATGTTCTTTGTGTTTCACTGTTGCAGTCATTACATTTGGGTAGATTCCCAAAGCTATGGTTGGGAGAAGGAATTTATATAGCATTAGGACCAGCTATAAGGTCCTGCAAGACAGCAGTGGCAAAGCCAGCTCTGGATTTAGAGAAAATTGGTAAATGATAATGCTTGGTGAAAGTATGTACAGAACTCCAGGTAGCAGCTTCTAGAATATCCCTGGTAGGAACACTTCTGAGAAAGACTGCATACGTAGATGCAGCCCTGGTGGAGTGAGATCTGATCCCCTGGGCGATAGGTTTTCCATGGTGTTTATAGCAGAAATTAATGCAATGGCTTATCCATTTAGAAACGGTTTGTTTTAAAATAGCCTTTCCCTCTGCCCCAGCAACAAATGCTACTAGCAATTGTTCAGATTTTCTTTGAAATTTAGTTCTGTCCAAGTAGAATCCAAGTTGTCTGTGCATGTCCAAGGAATGCAGAATCCATTCCCCTTTGTTCTGTGGATTGGGAAAGAAGATTGGCAAATAAATGGACTGATTAAGAGCCACACTGGAAACCACCTTGGACATGAAGGATGAATTGGTCCTCAGAGATACCCTGTCCGCATGAAAGATGATGAAAGGCTCCACTGCCATAAGGGCCTGTAATTCAGACATCCTTCTAGCTGAAGTGATTGCTAAAAGGAAGTCTGTTTTCCAAGGAAGAACATTTAAGTCTGCAGTAGCAGCTGGCTCAAAAGGAGGTAGAGTGAGCTTCTCCAAACAAAGTTAAGGTCCCAGGCAGGGGTGGAGCTCTCCTGGGTGGTCTCAAGTTCTTTGCCCCTCTGAGATACTGCTTGAGCAGGGGATGAGAAAAAATGAGTGTTTCTGTATTATAGTGAGCTGAAATAGCTGAAGCATGGATTTTAATAGAGGAAAAAGACAGGCCCTTGTGAAGCATCTCAATTAAGTATTGCAAAATCTGAGGTAAATGGGGCGCTGCTGTGCTCATCCCTAAAGATTGGTTCCAGGCTCAGAACATTTTCCATTTGTCAGCATAATATTTTCTAGTACTAGGTCTTCTCGCCTCCAAGATGACATCCATCACAGGTTTGCTGAGGGATGCTAAGGGTGAATTTAAGTGATTAGCCAAGCTGCAAGGTCAAAGTTGGAAGCTGAGGGTGCAGAATTTGGTTCTCCTGCTGAGACAGCAAGGAAGGTGTCTGAGGCAGGTGCCATGGAGATATTTGTGACACAATGCGCAGGAGTGGGTACCAGTGTTGGTGTGGCCAGTCTGGAGCAATCAAAATCATTCTTGGTTTGCCCTGTTTGACTTTTAGCAGAACTTTGGAGAGCAGAGGCAGAGGGGGAAAGGCGTAGACTGATGAGGTTTTTCCAGCTGAAGGACAGAGCATCAACTTTCCAGGCTTTTTTGTGGGAGTCCTTGTACAAAACTTGTCCAACTGGTAGTTCTGGGGGGAGGCAAACAGATCTATGTCTGGGCTCTCCCATTTGCTTGTCAACATGTTGAAAATCTGTGGTTCCAGAATCCACTCGTGTGGGTCCATGAGATTTCTGCTTAGTCCATCTGCCAGTGTATTCAATTTTCCTGGCAGGAATTGAGCTTGTACGTGCACTTGGTAACTCGAGGCCATGTTCCACAATGCCATGGCTAGTCTGTAGAGGTGGGGTAGGAATGTGTACCCCCCTGCTTGTTTATGTACCACATAACTGTGGTGTTGTCCATCTTTACCATTAGTTGTCCTGGAAGAATGTAGTCCTTGAAGGCTGTCAGAACATTCTGTACAGCTAACATTTCTTTTTGATTGATATGTAGGTGCATTTGATTTGGGTTCCATTTGCCCTGAATGCACTTCTCTGCCAGGTGAGCCCCCTGTGCATAGTCTAATGCATCTGTAGTTAGGTTTTGGGCGGCGGGGGTAGTGTGAATGGCGGTCCCTTGTTTTGGTAGCAGGCCTCTGCCCACCATAGGAACTCCAGGCATAGGCAAGGTATGATAGGAATCATTGTTTCCAGGATGTGACAGTGTTGACCAGGATGTGACAATGTTGACTCCACAGACTTTTTAAGTACCACTGTAGTTTCCTCATAGGCAGTCTTGCATATGGAATTAGAAGAATGCAGGAGGCCATGAACCCCAAGGATTGCAGTATTTGTCTTGCAGATAGCAGGGTTTTTGTGGCCACTTGTTTGAAGTAAGTTACCAAATAAATTTGCTTCTCTGGCGTGAGGAAAGTCATCTGGGCAGTTGTATTCAAGCTTGCACCCAGGAATGTAATCTGTTGACAAGGTACCAGTTGTGACTTCTTTTCATTTATGGTGTACGCCAGATAATTTGGAAGTATGCCCTGGTTTTCTGCCTGAATTAGACAATCGTCCAAGTATGGATATATTAGAATATTTCTTTGCCTGCAAAAATGCAATTACTGGAGCCAGGCACTTTGTGAATACCCTGGGTGCAGTAGACAAGCCAAAAGGCAGTGCAGAGAACTGATAATGTAAGTAGCCTGCTTTGAAGCGTAGATATCTTCTGCAAGATTCCCTGATTGGGATGTGCAGGTATGCTTCTTTTAAATCTAGAGTTGCCAACCAGGCATCTCTGCCTAGAATAGGAAGTAACTGGAGAAGAGTCAGCATCTTGAAATTTGGAATGTCCAGAAAGGTGTTTAGAGCAGACAGGTCCAGAACTGGACGCCGTGATTTGTCTTTTCTGGGTACCAGGAAAAGCCTGGAATAGAAACCTTGTCCCTTTTCCTCTTCTGGTACCGGTTGAATAGCCCCCATGTTTAAGAGGGAAAGTACTTGTTTTTGAACCTTTGCCCACTGATTTGGGGGCAGGTCTGGCCACCCGTTTGGTGTTGGCAACGTGTGGAAATTAAATCTGCATCCCTGGGACACTATATTTAAAACCCATTTGGCCTGGGTTACGAGTTCCTAGTTTTATGCATGAATAGCAATCTTTCCCCCCAAAGGGGCGGCTAAAAGGTAAGTGCTTGGCAATTTTAAAGGAAAGTCATTGAGACTGTTTACCATAGGGGGGTGTCTTGTTATTTCCAGATTTGTAAGTGCAGGCCCCCCACTGCTTAGTTCTGAGAGTCCCCTGGGACTGAAACCTTGTGCTTTTGGTGTGTCTGGGTTTGGCTTGAGAGGATCTGGATGGAGCTGGAAAGGACCAGTTCTTAGTAGGCCAGTGCCTACTAAATCTTGGAGGTTGCACTTGTAAGGAATCTTTTACTGTTTGCATAGATTTAGCTTTATCTTCCATCTTTTTTAGAACTTCTTCAGCCTTACTGCCAAACAGGTGGTCCTGATTTAATGGAGCATCCAACAATTTCACTTTAACATGATCAGGCAGAGATTGCTTCTTAAGCCAAGCATGCCTTCTAAACACAGACCCAGTAACAGCGGCCCTGCAAGAGGCCGCTAAAGAATCAAAACCACATTGCAAAGTAAGTTTTCCAACTTGTTCAGCAGAATGCAATAAATCCTGTAAATCTTTATTTTCCACACAGTCAGAAATCAACATCATTTTCTGTTTAAGCAATCCAATAATATGTTGCTGATATTTTAACATATGAAATTGGTAGTTTAAAGTCCTGACTGCCAAGGTTGCAGAAGTATAAACTTTTTTACCCCATCTATCCAGCGCCCTGGAGTCTCTTATCAGAAAGGGTAGGATTTTTAGCAGTAGAAGCCTTAATGCCCTTGGGCCCCTGAGAAATGGTTTCTGGATCTGCAACAGGATTTTTGAAAAGGAACTTGTGGCACTCAGGAACCCTGTAGTATCTGCCAGGTTTACTAGGAGCCGGAGGCAGGGAATCAGGGGCCATACTGGATTCCAAAAACACATCATCAAAAATGTCTAGTACAGGAGGTATAACCAAAGGCCTATGCTGAGGTAGAAGAAGGAAATCCCTAAGCCTCTTTTTTGAATCAGAAAATTCCTGACTTTCCCAGTGGAAATGCTCCCTTAAGGTATGTAAAGTTTCCCCAAAAGAAAAGTCCTCATGGGGGGGGGGGGGGGGGAAGCAGAGGGAATGGAATCCTCTGCATCAGAATCCTCATAAGTAGGTATGGACAAATCCAGGTCATTAGAAGAGTCAGAAGAAACAGAGTCCTGATCAGAAGATTTATAGTCAAGCTCAGCCCTAGGCCTCTAAGAAGGGGGGGGGGTTGATTACCCCTGATTAGAGTAATTAAATCTTCAGCCATTTTGATCATTTGTTTTTTAGGCATAGGGGCCTGAACATGTGGCCTGAGTGTTGGTTTTTTAGACATAGATCGAGATTTAGGCCTTAGTATTAAAGGTGGAGTTGGTTTAATATGCAAGTCTGTAGGCCTGAATACACCCTCAGAAGCCGGTGCCTGCACAGCGGCTCCGGACCCATCCAAGGTAGAGACATCCGCGGGTTCCATAGGTGAAGCATCTCGCAGCATAGCGTACTCCAAATGGGTCTCATTAGAGGCCTGCGAGTCAGAAGTAGCGGGTATCATGGGCTGTGAAAGCGCCTCACTGAGTACCGGCGAACTGGTGACTGGCTTAGGAGAATCGTTGTCAGCAGTTTTGGACCTCGACGATCTGTCTCTGTCTTTATCTTTGCGTTTTTTTTGGAATCCCGGTAGTTGGATGGCTAACTGACGTCATTTCTAGATAATTAAACCAAGAACCGAAATATTTAGAGGCAAAAATGTACCGACGACAGATAGTGTGCTGATTAAATAAAGCACAAAACTGACAGCAAGGTACGTCGTGGTCAGGGCCAAAGCAAGGAATACAGTACAAATGAAAATCTTTATGAGGTATTTGCTTTCCACAAGTAATGCAATTATTAACTTTTACTGACATCGGTACGGAGCAAGAAAAGATTTCCCCAATGGGGTACTTAGCTTTAAATTGAAGACTTTGGTTCTGAATCTCGAAAACAAAAATTTCAGGAGTCGGCCGACCAGCACTTGCGAACTGCTTCTGCTTCGGGCACTGCACGGCAAGAAAGACTGATGTAATGGCGTCGGCTGCATGTTTTACACCCCTGACGACCTGACGTCATGGAAGAAGGGACAGCAACCGACGCAGGACCCAAGACTTTGTTAATCAGGCCGACTGAGGGCAACCTGCTAGCAGATTACCCAAATGTAATGACTGCAACAGTGAAACATGAAGAACATCTTTACTGCCTTTAACTTTAGAAAACTGAGTGCTTATGTACCCTAACATCACCGACCCTTGATACTTTTATTAAAATGTGTGAAACTGATATTTATGGTTTATTGAATGACATTAACAGAAGGAAAGGTTTTGTGAATTTATCCAGGGCCGAGAGCCATGTGCTTAACAGTCTACATAATGATGCTAACATTGTCATTCGACCAGCAGACAAGGGAGGGTTGATTGTCGTTATGAATAGGGCTTTTTTACTTTGATAGTATTATTAACATGTTGAAAGATCATTCTACATATGTACCCACTGATGAGAATGTGTTATGGAGAATAGGGAATGAAATTAAGGATTCCTTAAAAGAATGTTTTGATAACCAATTGTTAACTAAAGATTTATTCAGTTATTTTTCAATAGAATATCCCAAGGTACCTGTTCTTTATGGTCTTCCCAAAATACACAAAGACTCCTTATGCCCTCCCTTCAGACCTATTGTGGCAGGTGGTGGATGGCTTACTGAGCCACTTTCCATTTACTTGGAAAAACAATTCAAACCCATTTTATCTACATGTACATCTGTTTTAATTAACAGTAAACATTTTTTGCAAGATCTATATAAATTTGTAGATGGGAATGGCGATAGATATTTAGGATGTTTTGTCACTCTGGATGTTGCAGCACTGTTTACTAGTATACCGAATTTTGAAGAGATACAGATGGTAAAGCAAGTTATTATAAGCAAAAGCATGCTTGACATTAGACAGATAGACTTTGTTTGTTAATGGAGATGGTTTTAGAACACAATGTGCTCACCTTTAACAGCAGCGATTATCTTCAGACCTCTAGCGTAGCTATGGGCACCCCGTGTGCCAACAGCTACACCAATCTGGTTATAGTATCTTGGGAGGAAAGTGTGATGTTTGCTTCTCCTTATTACAAATGTTATGTACCTTTCTATAAATGTTTTGTGGACAATCTTTTCCTTTTATGGACAGGAGATTTACTGCAGTTACACCAATTTACAGATATGTTAAATGTAAGCACAGATTTTTTGAAATTCACATATAAATTCTCCAGCAGTAGTATTGAGTTCTTAGATATTCTATTAGTCAAAGGTGATGGTCATACTCTACACACAAAACTCTATAGGAAGGAATGTTATCGGCCCACTTAAGTACATCGCAACAGTATGCATCCTCGTCATGTGTTCCGGGAAGTACTCAAGGGGTATAACATGAGGACTAGCCGTTTACACAGTAAGGATCAGGATTTTGAAACATCTTTAGAGCAAATGCAAGTAGACTTTCTATCTAGGGGTTACCATGAACAGGAGACAGACACACAATAAACAGAAGTTGCAGAGAAACAACAGGGAAGCCCTATTTTTCTTCACTCAATAATGCTCATTCTTTAAATAAGAAAGATAGAGTTCATGCCCCTTTTTTAGTCTTACATTCTCAAGTGATGAGAAGAGAATTGGGGATATTATATGCAAGCATTGGCCAAAACTGGGTACTGATGCAGACGTTCACTCACTTGTAGGAGATAGACCTAGGTTTGGATACAGGAAAAAGAAATCCCCACGCCAAAGATTATGTTATCCTAGACAGATGCTCAATCCTGACTTTAGGGACATGGGACCATGTACTACAAAATGCAATGGCTTTTCTTTTTGTGATTACGTGGATGAATCTTTAATATTCACACATCCACAGAATAACAAAGTATTCACACATTTTCCACCTGCAAACTGTAATTCAAAAAAAATTGTTTATTTGGTACACTGTACTTCCTGCCAATGTTTTTATGTCGGCAAGACAAATAGACGTCTGAGGGAAAGATACGTGACCACCTATATTGTGCACGAAGAGGTATGAACTATAGTGCGATAGCTAAACACATGCATATATTTGGAGAAGAGCACATTTTTAAATTCATAGTTTTAGAAGTAATACATCAGAATTTTATAAAGGGTGATTTGGTTAATGCCACATAAAAGGCTGAGTGAAATGGATCTTTAAACTAGTGGCACATTATGCCCTTGGTTTAAATGAAAATTCTCTATACAGCCTGCTTTGAGAGTTAGGTTATTAAGGAAGAAATAAGATATTTGATGCTGATATGTGACATTTTTAAATTATACATCTAGATGTGTCTTTCTGCATATCTTATAAGATTTTAATGTTTTTAAATGTTTTTCAAATGTTTTGTTTTTTGTTATGTATATACCTTCTGGTGTTTTGATTTGTTAATTAATCACTAGCAACTACAGATGCATTATATTTGATTGGATATGAGGTTAATTACTTGTACTATTAAAGAGATGCCTTTATTTGCTGTAGTAGCGATCTGATGAAGCTAACTGCGAAAGCGCTTATCTTTGTTATTCACTTCTTCTTTTATTAAACATTACGTTCAGATATAGTTCTGCCATGGACTGCTGGTTGTAATTTTCTTGGAGAGATATATATATATATATATAAATATATATATATAAATATAGATATATATATATATATATATATATATATATATATATAGATAGATACATATAAATATTATAAACATAATAAATGAAAAAGAAGACTATCTTGTCTGACAAAAAAAAAAAAGGCTGAAGCTCAAGAGCTATGGCTGACCACATCCTTTCACTAAAAGTGGCAAATGAGATCTGAGGTACAGAGTCAAAGTCAAAAAACAAAAATACACTGTATGTTAAATTTGGATACACCAGCAACAAACCAAACATAAGAAAAAAGATGTTTGAAAACCACACGCTGAATAATGCAGTAAGACTCACTTTATTTACTTGCTAGTATAGAACTTTTGCATAAAAATGCTTTTTCAGGCTACAACAGTTTTCAGAGCTAATGGTACAATTTTATAATCTAATTAAGAGCACATGACTTAAAAACAAATAAACAATTAAGAACCCACCATAAAATTAAAGAAAAAAGAAGTTATGTACTTACCATAACGTTCCATCTGTGTTGTCTATCTTCATTTATTATTGACAGATGGGTTTGGTACCGATATCGGAACCGACTCGGCCATTACTACAGCTTACACCAGCCAAAAACTTCTTGAGCTTCACCTCTCCCCATAACCCCTCTCTCACATATAGACACACACTTATGGCTACACCTGGACCCACCTGGACCCACTGCTCTGGAAGTCCCTTCGGCTGTATGAGCGATCAACCTCAAGGACGAATTAAACTTAGACTCCAGGGTGACTAGCTGGGAAGCCACTTTCTGCTGGACTCCCTCAGCTACAGCTCCTGCCAGGGTGTCTGACAATTCCTTAATCAGATCCCGTTGGAGTCTCGTGAAGTGTGCCAAAAAATTTAAGAACCTTATAGCGAAGATCAATGAAGCATAGACCTGCTTCCCAAATCTGTCCATAGCCCAAGTCTCCCCACTGGGTGGATGGACAGAGGAACTCTCCTCAGCAAGTTCCTTTTTAGTGGCAGCCGCTATGACAGAGCAATTCACAGCTAACCCCTTGACCCAGAAGTACTTATCCTCAGGGGCAGATAATATTTTATCAGGTCTCTTAGGGATGGACTCGGTGTCCGGAATCTTTCATGCCTGCTGTGAAATCAACTGAATGAGTTCATCAGCAGGTGGGGTCACCCAAGAGGTAGACGGACAGTTACCGAAAGCCTGCAAATAGATTCCTCCGAGGCAGGGTTTTGGGGTTCTAGTAACCCCTCTATTTTAAAATTTCTAGGATGTCTCCAAATTAGACCACTTCAGGTGATGACCAAGGGGACCCTTCCCCCTCATCGAAATCTGAGTCCTTGGTAAATGATTCCTGGGGGGGGGGATCCAAGTGCTTCCTCGTGCACTTCTTTTTTCTGACAGACATCCTCAGGGGGATAATCTGGGGAGGTATAAAAAGATGACAGAACCTGAATCTGAGAAACCTGAGACTTCAGCACCCACTGTGCCAGTGGAGAAGCAGGAGGAATAATCGAGCTAAAAGGGGGTACCTGTTCCAAGGGGGAAGGTGCTAACTGAGTCACCATAAGTGAGAGGGCCCTCTTCATAGCCTCGAAGGCCATCCCCCTTGAAGAGGGAAGACAGCCCGTAACCGAAACAGACTGCCTCAGGACCAGGGTCACTCCTTGATCCGAAAAACTGGCTCTCGAGACAGAAGCCAGTTTCGAACTAACTCAAGCCAAAGCCACAAGGAGCAGGGATGGTGCCAAAAAACTGGAGTCGAGACCTGCCCCCTGTAACTGACAGGGTCGCTATGGCTCCCAGAGGTCTCCAGTTCCAAAGCCACTGAACAGCTCAGGGGAACTACCGGTTCTGAAGTTGCGAATAACTCTGAAGCCAGTAAAGTCAGTGCCAGGAGACCCAGAACAGACGACTCTAAGACCTTGGAGGAGGTTAGAGGAGGAGTAGTTAATGGAGTAAAAGAAGTCTCGGTTCCAAGACCTGAAGGAGCCATAACCGAAAGGGGTCCTAAAAGTCCTCTAGCCCATAGAATTTTATTCGCCAACCTCTCCACATCAAGTTCTGAAAGAGTTTTGGTGTAGCGGATAGATGAAGTTGAAGACTTAGGCCTCTGCAGAAAAAATTTTGGAAGCTCCCCAGGGAAAGGGTCAATTGAAGGCAAATAAGTTTTCCTAGGAAAAATGTGTTTAGTCATGGTAAGCGAAGCAATAATTCTTTCGAAGGACTTGAGATAGCAATCGGTGCTGTAGTAGCTGTTGACACCGGTGTTTTAGAGGCAGAGGCCTGTAGTTCCGTAGACAATTTCAGAACAGAGGGTTTCAATTTCTTTCCTTTCGGAAACAACAGTGTGGTCGGAACCGAGAGACTTATTTTCTTTCCTCTGTCCACTGACAATGAGGATGAAGGGGAGGAAATGTTAGTTTTCGCTTTGTCCAAAGAAGATAAGACTTCACTAAATGCTGAGGGAAGCAAGCCTTTCAAAATAAGCTTATTGTACCTTTCAACAACGGCTTTATGGCTAAAAGCATGACATATGCTGCAGTCCTCTTGTAAATGGAGGGAACCCAGGCACTAGATGCAGAGAGAATGGAAATCCAAGGATGGAACTTTGTGGCTGCACTTCTGGTATTTTGTAAAGGCAGAGGGGCCCTTACCCTTCTCAGCCATGCCAACAAAAAGAGATGTGGCTGGAAGACACCCACTCATATTCACAAACAATTTAGAAGATACTAGCATAGTGAAAAAGAGAAGACTTTTTTTTTTTTTTTTTTAACGGAAAGGGAGGGAGAAGAAAAAACTATCAACAATGATGGTAGGAGAAAGTACACAAACGTGTATGAGGAAGGGATAAGAACAAGCAAGAGAGAGGGAGGGGAACTATCAATGATGATAGTTAAGGGAAATACACAAACATGTAAAGGGAAAGAGTATCAACAGTGACACTATAAAGCTACAGTACGTCTAAGAAAAAAATTATGGTATAGCAATAAAGAAGAGAGAGAGAGACAGAAGAAATCTCTGAGAAATAAAAAGAAAAGAATTTACCCAAACCCACTAAAACTCAAGAGCACAGGCAAAACGACTATTTCAAAAAGCGGCAAATGAAACCTGAGGTAATTGTGAAAGAGAAATTTTGAGTAGAGGTGAAGCTCGAGAGTTTTTGGCTGGTGCAAGCTGTAGTAACAGCCAAGTTGGTTCCAATATCACAACCAAACTCATCTATCAAGGATAAAAATGGAGACTGACAACATCAGATTATTCATTTTACTTTATTTTGCATTTCTTTTTAAACTGGTTTTATACTAAAAGCTTTGTTAAGATCTGGGTATTTTTTGTGCTCTAAATTTAATGATCCCTTTGTTTTTGGTTAGTTTTGCCAATCTAAAATGTGTCGCTTTGGCAACACTTTGCCATTTACACAACATTTGTTGTATCACATGTTCCATAAACTTGGAGCATAAGCTATTTTTTATATAAAGAAAGTAATATTATTTTATGTATATAAATATATTTACAATAAATATAGTTATTATATTGGCAAAACTAAACAAAAACTGAAGGAAAGGATATGTGGTCATCTATCGGACAAAAAAAGGTGTAAAGATACTAATGCATTATATAAACACATTATGGGTACTAAAAAAAGTAAACAGCACATATTTTTGAGTGTATGATTTTATCTGTAATACCAGAGCATACTAGGGAGGAAATGTACATAATTTAACAGAGAAAGAAGAGAGCAAGTGGATTATTAGCTTTATGTACTCACCTTTACTATGCATCTCTGCTCTCCATTTTCTTTTTTTTTTCTTCAAACACTTTTATTGAATTATCACTTGTGACATGGGTAAATTTACATTCATATAAAATTAATTTCAATAAACATTTTACTTGACATATTTATTTATTGGCATCTGATTACTAAAAAAGTCGACTGGGCAAGGTAAGCCCATTTTCGGCAGCGGCCTGGGGAGAAAGGCTCCAGGTTGTAATCAAACGTACATAAACATAAAACTTGCATACAATTTACATACAACTTACACAAAAGTTTCCAAAAGAAAGAAAAGTTTGAAGGGGAAATTAAGAAAATTTCAGGAAGAAAAGAAGAAAAATTACAAAAATTAGAGATGAAATTTACCAGAGAATTATACATAAAAGATGAAAGTGATAAGACATTAAACTAGCAGCAGAGTTACACATGGTCAAGGTACAGACAATAATATCATGACAGAAAGGTTGAAATATTATACAGATTAACACACCAAAGTATGCATATAATTCAAGGCATTAATTGTGATAAACAATATGAATGAATATATATATATATATATATATATATATATATATATATATGTGTGTGTGTGTGTGTGTGTGTGTTTATATGAAACATAGTGAGGAAGACATAAGCGGAGTACTTTGTAATACAATAGTAAAGAAGGAAATAGGAAGAATAGAGGCGGAGGAGGGAATAGTAAGTGGGATGGACAATAATCAAGAGACAGAGAGGAAAGAAGGAAGAGGAATGACATAGAATGAAAGCAGAAGAGAGGGAAAGTAAAGGAAAAAGGGGCTAGTGAGTTAATAGAAAGCAAGAAGTGGAATTAAGAAGTTAAGTTCATTAGGAATTATCAGGAAAACAAAGAACTGGAGCAGAAGCTAGAATATACACAGATTTGGGTTTATTTAGTAGATTAAGTAATGGCAGAGGAAGGAATTGAGCAGTTACACATCCAATTGGAGAGGAGATGATTGTGCAGCGCAGCTTTGAAGTTGTGGGGGCTTTGCTGAATGCAGATAAAGGAAAGTAGATTATTCCATTTTCTGGCAATGTTCCAAGAGTATAATAATTAGACCACAGGTAGTTTAGTTTTAGGTTCATAGGTAGGTACTACTCTATCTGCCCGAAGGCATTTATAAGCCTAGCCAGAATGTGTTGGCTTTCGTCGCCCCCTTAGATTAGTTCCCTTTGCCTCTGCCCAGCAGAGCCATTGAAGTGATCCCTGGGGTAAACTTTCTGTTTCCCATCCACTCGTCAAGGTTTCTCTTGAAGAGGGTTAGCGAGGAGCTCTGCCTAATGTAGATTAGAATCTTTTATGAACCTGAAAACGTTATTCCTCAGACCGCAGAGGCCTCATGGGGTTGTAAAGGCTGAGTAAGGAGCTAAGCGCAGGACAGTCTTGTGGGTTATAAATTTGTGTGCAATTGTGAGCTGAAGGAATAGTAAATAGTGAAGTAATTCAAACAACTGTAATGTTTTTAGGGCAATACAGTGGTGAGTAGAATGGCAACTTTGTAGCCAATATAGTATGTTTCAATTTTTGATTTCAAGGAAGACTGCAAGCTGGTTAGTATAGGCGCACCACAGGTTAGTGAGGGTAATAGGTAAGTTACTGTTAATACTTGTTTAGTCAGGAGGGAGAGGAACTTATTCTGTCTATAGAGCAACCCTAGTTTTTTATGAGCCTTGCTTATATTATTTTGAATGTGGAGATCAAATTTGAGGTTCTCACTGACTATAACTCCTAACAATTTAGTGCGAGTTTCTAGCTCAATTTTTGTAGAGTTAAGGGAGAATATATCGACGTCAGCTTTATTGAAAGGAGAATTTTTCTTGGGTGTGAAGATCATAAGTTTATTTTTTTGGGGATTTAAAGAAAGGTGATTATTGTGTAGCCAAGTCTCCACAGTGGAAAATGCTTCTTGAGTATTTAGCTGTAAAAGATCTGTACTGGGTGCAGAGCAGACTATACTGGAATCGTCTGCATAATGGACTAGGGAGCCTTAACTCATTTCCTCCAGTACAGCCCTTTGGAGTGTGTACCTTTAACTCCCAGTGGGTGTGGCTTCAGCCTTTAAAAATGACGTTCTTACCTTAGAGTTCTAACAAACAGTTATTGACAGAGGTCATACAGCAATACAGCTGCGTTTGCCATCATGTATGGTTCAAGATAAAATATTCTGATACCTTGTATGTAGCATGGTTTTGGAATTATTAAAACAAATATGAACAGACAATATCTGATGCCTAGAGGTGCAGTATGCAGTAACTGCAGAAATGCCTGGAGACATCACTCGGCTGTAATGAGTTAAAGGACAGCTTGGTGGAGATTGTTGATAAAAATGTTATACAGTAGCGGGTCTAAAATTGAACCCTGGGGTACACCTGTAGGTTTGTGAAGGTAAGGGGAAATGGAATTTTGCCATTGGACAGCATGCTCTCTGTTGGAGAGATAATGTTTGAACCAATTACGTGACTGGGGAGATAGTCCTATGCTTAAGAGCTGACAGAGTAGGCTAGAGTGAGAAATGGCATCAAATGCTTTTGATAGGTCTAAGAAAAGGGCAGATACAGTGTCCTGAGTCTCAGGCTTTGTTGATCAAGTTTAAGAAGGATATTAGTGCAGTGGATGTACTGTGACCTGGGTGGAACCCATGCTGTGTTGGGTAGACGATTTTGTTTTTTTAGAAGGTAGCCTATGAGTTGTTTTTGCACACATTTTTCTTGGATTTTAGAGATGGGGAAAGCATAATGGGTCAGAAGTTAGAGATGTCAGTTGATGGACCACCTTTATGAAGAGGAAGGATGATTGCTTTTTTTCCAAAGGTTTGGGACATAGGATTCTTGGATAGATCTGTTAATCAGCATCTTAATGGTACAGGCTACTGCATCAACAGCGATTTTAAGAAACTTGGCAGAAATTCTATTGGCTGAGTTTGAGCAGGGTTTTAATTTCAGAAGGCTTTTTTTGATGAAAGTGATGGAGATGGGAGAGAGATTGAATCCTGGCTGGGAGGACTGTTGTGGGCAGTTAGGTGGGGGGTTGTTGGTGCTTGGAGTAGCATGACTCAAAGTATTTGCGGTATTATGGTGGTTGTGAGGTAAGGAGTGTTGCAGGGAAGAAGGAGAAGATGAGCTTGTAGGAATATTATAACTTGGAAGAGGTAAAGAGAAAGAAGCAGTAATGTTAGAAATGGTGTCAATAAAGTATGAGTTAAAGATACTAGCAACTTGTTCAGGAGGCATGTCACAGTGTAGACAGGGAATGGGGTTGGTGGCAGGATTTAAGAGATTTTGATGGAAGACCAGAACATGTTTGGGTTATATTTTCTATTAGTTTGCTCTTTCCAGAAGTACTGCTGTTTGACTTTAGAGATGAGTATTTTAGCTTGGTTTCAGAGCTGTTTGTAATGTATGAGGTCAGAAGGATTATTAGACTTAAGCCAGAGTTTCCATAGTTTGCCCCTATTAGTCATAATTTCTTTGGTAGCTTTTGTTAACCGGGGGGGGGGGTTGTTTTTGATTCTTTTGGTTATGGTATGAGCTAGACTATCCAATACATATACTGCTATATATCATACAACCCAAGCAACATTACATAAATTAATCAACTCCTGCCTTTTTTAAAACAAGAAACATCTTCATTAAACCATCACTTACTACACAGACAATCATACATTTATATAAATGAAAACAAACCACACTGACACAATCCTTGCATGCATTTTACATCACAAACCATACTGTCACACTCCCAGTTGCAAACATACATCACTTATAATCTACCCAAGCTTTTTCAGTCAAAGCTTACATAGCTCATTTAAGTCTTGCCACCTTTTAAACTTCATTCCTCCCTTGTATGTATTGTTTCCACAATTCTCATTTTGTCCTTTGCTCTTACCCTTTTTCAAAGACATCAGTTCCAGTTGTTTTATCTCTGTTACTATATTTACTACTTCTAGTATAGTTGGTTTAGATTTTGATTTCCATTTTCTATTTTCTAGTAATTGCTTTTTTGGCAGCCACCAGTATTAGAAACAGCAAGACCTTACCATGCCTAAGCAATTCTGATTCTGTATCATAGCTCAGAAAAATCATCTCCCTCATCAGACCAATCTGTTCACCCAGCATCTTCAACAGTGCATCCCGCAGGGAATCCTTAAAGTTTGCCAATTCACAGCACTCCCAGTTACCTCTTTCTTCTCCATCAAATCTCCAGCATCTGTCTGCCTGAGGAAAAATTCTCTGGAGTCTACTTGGGGTATAGAAATATCTATGCAAACATTTCCAGGCAAAAATCCTAAATCTTCTGGATTTTGTTGCATATTTGGAAGACATACCTATATCCTCCCATTGTTTCTTTGTGCAATGGTTATCCAATTTTTCTTCTCAATCCTTTCTAATCTCCTCTGATTGATTCTTATCGTTATCATACAATGTTTTATATGCTCTACTAACTATCCCTTTCTTAATGGTTCATAGATTAGTATCAGGCTAAGTGCCCTTGTGAGCCATTTTAAGCCTAGCCAATTACCCCATGTGAGAATCAAACCCTGCACCTTGTGTTTGTAAGGTAAACACCTTAATTAATATGCCAACCTCCCATGGCAGCTTCTGTTCTAGATTCTACTAAAAACTCTACCAGTGCTGGTCTTTCATTTAGGAATACCCTAGTTTCTGCTTGTGCTATGCATAGGAGACTTAAATGTGTAGCTCTGAAATACCCCTTCAAATTGGGTAAACCCATTCCACCCTGCTCTACTGGAAGAATCAGCTTCTCCCACTTGACTCTTGCTGTCTTCCCCACCCAGATAAAGTCCTTCAGCTCTTTATTAATTGCTATCCACAATTTCTCCTCTGGTTGATAAAAATATGCCTGACCTGTGTACAAGACTAAAGGGACTAAAAACATTTTAACTGCTTGTATCTTATTATCCATAGCTATATAACAAAACTTCCATTTTCTCAGTTTTTCTATTATCTTTTGTTCAGTTTCTTCCCACATGTCTTTAGCCGCCACACTAGAATCATTTGAATCCATACTCCTAAATACTTCATTTTGTCATGTCTGCATTAATATGGATATATCTGGACCAATTTGTGTGTGGGTACATAATTTATCGCTATTGCCTTCGTGTGTTGTCCATATTCATTCTTCCTCAACGAATAAGCCTTGGATCTAACCTCAGATCCAACTTGGCTGTTTTCTTTTAGATTTGTGGATCCGACTCTCGAGCTCCTCCCTTTACCCATAATGTTCCTTACCACTACATTATCTCAGATCAAGTTTGCTGCTGCTAAGTATGGCTTAGGGCATAAGTAACCATAATAACAATAGGTATAGAATAGGGGCTCAAACTGAAAACAACGGTTCCAATGTAGCTCATCAGGTCACTCTCAAAAGATAAGAATAGGGAGAATGAGGGTGCGAAAGTGAGGAAGAATGAAAATTGACAACACAGATGCATAGTTATGTTAAGTAAATAACTAATATCTGACATGGTCATTTTCATTTATTCCTCAATGAATGGGACAATGCCCCCAGCTATGATAATCTTGGGTGGTCCTTATGGAAGGATGTTCCGGAGAACTGCAGAACCAAATGCAGCCCTGTTCCTGCAGATGATGTCCAGCTTGTAATGCGCAATAAAAGTATGAGTATTGGACCAAGTGGCCGCAGCACAAATATCATCAATGGAAGACCTAGACCAAAAAACAGATGATGTAGCCACGGATCTAGTTTAATGAGCGTTTGGAGACTTGGGTAAGGACAACCCCCTCAGAGAACAGACAAAGGAAATTCAATCTGGTATCCATTTGTCTAAAGTCACTTTGGATGTTGGTATTCCCAACTTGTTTCTGGCAAAGGAAACAAACAGTTGATCTGTTTTTTTACAGTCGTTTCTTCTATGAATGTAAAAAAATGAAGTTGTCTATGTACATCTAAAAGAAGAAGTAGGTATTCTCCCTTATTGTCAAAGTTTGGAAAGAAGACTGGCAAATTGATTACTTGATTTATATTTGACTGAGAGAGAACTTTTTTGCAAAAAGGAAGGGTTTGTACGTAAAGTCACTCTATCTTTGTGAAAAAACAAATAAGGCAGTTTTGAAGAGAGTGCTTGAGGTTCAGAAACTTGCCTCACAGATGTAATAGCAACAAGAAAAACTGTTTTCCAAAAGAGGAATTTTGGATCTGACTTAGCCAAAGGTTCAAAAGGAGAGTGAATTAAAAGTTTGTGATAGGACATTAAGATCATAAGGTGGAGTAGGATCCTTTATCAGAGGTCTGAGCAGAAGGGTACCAATAAGGAATGCCTTACATAATTTAGAACAGGTTAGCAGGGAAGAAGTATGTCCTATGTGGTAATATGAAATGGCTGCAAGCTGAAATTTTAAGGTGGAAAAACTAGCACCACCTTAAAAGACCGAAGCAAGAAAATATAACACAACAGGAATTGGAGTGGTAAACTGATGCAACTTTCTCTGTTCTGTCCAATAGGAAAATCTCTTCCATTTACTCTTATAAATTTTTCTTGTAAAAGGGTTCTGGGATGAAAATAAGATTTGGTGAACCAGAGAGGAAAGCCTGGACTGTCTAGCATCACTGGAATTGGAGAAACGATGTAGTCAATTTGAGGCCTTGAATGTCCTGATGAATCATCCCTGATGGATGCAATAGCAGATTTGGACTGGGGTCCAGTGTTCAAGGTGGACATAGGAGATTAGACCACAGGAATGGGACCCACACTTGCCAAGGCCAGAAAGGAGCCATAAGGATTACTGTGCTCTTCAACTGTTGTGCTTTCTGGAGAAATCTGGGTATTAAAGGGAGGGGAAGATAAGCACACATATGACTGGAGGGCCAAGTGTGGACTACAGCATTTCTCGGTGGCTCCCCCTGAGGGGGAATTAGGGCAAAGAACCTGCTGCACTTGTTGCTGAAGGTGGAGGCAAAATGTTCACAGCAAGTTTGACCCCACTGATGAAAAATCATTTCCGTCACTGCATGGCTGAGAGACCACTCTTGCAGCATCAGGATGGTCTTGCTGGGCTTGTCAGCTAAATTGTTGGATTTTCCCAGTAGGTGCACTGCTACAAGAAAGCGGTTGGAAGAGCTAACTCTCATTGCTTCTAGGCAAAGGGAGTAAGATCTGGCACCCCCTCCTGTGTTTGTTGATGTACCAAACCATTGACATATCTACTGTTCCTAGGGGGAGAAAGTTCTGAAAGGCCTGCAATGCAAATAAGATCACTCTCATCTTTAAAACACTGATACACAATTTAGTCTCTTCTGGGCACCACATGCCTTGAACAGTCCATCCCAAGAAATACCCCCCAACCCAAATGAGAAGCATCCGCTGTCAACCTGGCCTTTGGGGGGGGGGATAAAAGGACGCCCCTGACAAACCTCACTGGACTGCATCAACCAAAGTAGGGATTCTTTGCAAGCTCACAAAAGTTTTATAGGATGTTTCAAAGGATGCTGAAGCATCAACTGTTGCACTGCCAGGCATTGAAGAGCACTCATGTGAAGGCCAGCTGTAGGTAATAGGGTGACTGTTGCAGTCATCGAACCCACGGCTTGAAGAACCAATTTTGCTAGAGGAAAGGGATGCTCTAGAATCTGTCAGGCATGCAATCTTAGGGTATGAACTCTGCTTTGGGGAAAAAAATGCGAATTGACTGACAGTGTTCAGGCAAGCTCCTATAAACTTCAAAACGTGAACTGGTTGAAGATGGGACTTGGGAAGCTAGACTGTTATCCCTAGGAATGGACACAATTACATTAAGTCACCCCTGGCCTTCTCTAGCAGATGCTTGGTTGGTGCAGAAAGGAGCCAGTCATCTAAATAAGAAAATAGTCTGAATCTGTGCAGTCTGAGATGAGCTGCCACCGCTGCCATGGATTTTGTGAACACCATAGGGGTGAGACCAAAGGGCAAGGCTCTGAACTGTTAATGACTGGCTCCCAGCCGAAATCACAGATATCTTCAAGAGTACCTGTTTATTTTGATGTAATGATATGCATCCTGAAGATCTATAGAGCACATCCAGTTGTCCTTTTGTAGAAAAGGCAGAATGGACTGAACCATGACCACCAGAAATTGGAGTTCTTCACAGACTGATTTAGATGACTGAGATCCAGAATAGGTCTCATGTCCCCTGTTTTCTTTGGCACTAAAAAGAACCTTGAGTAAATTCTGAATCCTGATTGGTCTGGTGGGACCTCTTAGATGACTCTTGTTTGTAGCAGCTTTCTAGAACTGCCAACTCCCTCTGACTGGGTGGAACATTGTGGAGATGTCTCTTTTGTGAAGGGCTTTATGAATATGAGTCTTGAAAAGATCCTTGAGATTTTTGGAACCACATTTCCTTACCACCTTGTTGAGTCCTGTATAAAGATCTCTGCGGCAGTAGAGAAACAGATTCCAACAGCAGACAAGTTCTTCCCATTTTGCTCACTGTGGAAAAGTGTCTTTAACTGTGGGCTCAAACAAGGAAGATCCATCAACAGAAGCATTGATGAATGAGAATGTAAAGGGCTCTGCAAAGTCACACAATCTCATCCAGGCATGTCTCCTAATGGCTAAGCCTGAACCAGCAGCCTGTGAGAAAATAACCTCATGAATGCATTCGATATAGATTGCAGTGTGGCCATTTAGGAGAAATAAGTTTAATCTTCCTCTGCCGACATAGATCCTGGGGTAGGCTTAGAAAGTTCCTTTATCAAGTCCCTCTGTAACCTAGTAAAGTGTGCCAGTGAATACAAGACAAAGGTCCCTGAAGTGTAAATGCACTTTCCATATCTGTCCAGTGCCCTCAAATCTCTATTAGGAGGATGGTCATTGGAGCTCTGCTTGGCTACTTCCTTTTTGGTGGCTACTGCAACAACCGTAGCATCAACAGGGACTGCCTTATTCCAAAACTGCCTGTCCTTAGGGGCTCCAAGGATCTTGTTTGGTCGATGACGGATAGGCTCTATGGTGGCCAGTTCCTTCCAAGCCCGGTGGGAGACAAGGTCTATAAGGTCATCTGCCAGGGGAGGTTAACCCAGGACGTAGATGGGCCACATCCAAAGGCTACTAGGAACACAGACTTCTCTTGGAAAGGGCTTTGAGAGGACCAACCACCTTTTTGGCATAGGATCTCTAAAATATCTCTGGAGGAGACATCTTCTGGTTTTGACCCTGGTGACCCTTCCCCCTCATCAAAATCATTGTCTTCAGTCAAAGATCTGTGAGGGGAATCTAACTGCCTCCTCTTCCGCAATCTTTTCCAAGGTATCTCTTCAGTGGTGATTTGGTCATGTTGACTCTTCAGGAGGGTAATCTGGAGATCAGAAGGTACGGGAAGTTACTGAATAGGAACTGCCTAGAAGCTCTTATGGGATGGCTGTCCATGTGGAGCAGGGTGATGAGACTTGGAGCTCAAATCCAATGAAGGAGGATCTGAGGTCGAAGGCTCATGGATTTGATGGGAGACGGACAGTAAAACCCCATCTGGATCTGTGCTCTAAGGAATTGCCTCATCACCCTTGCCTCAAAAAGACTTCAGGAGGACCTGATCAAGGAAAAGGTGAAGGGAGGATTTATTTATTTATTTATTTTTTATTTTACATTTGTTGACCAGGCTAGTCTAGCTGGATATATGTCCATTTTCAGTAGAGGCCCGGGGAGATAAGCTCCAAAATTAAAAATTATAATGAAAATAAATGAAATCCCATTAAAGAAAAAGATGTAAAGTAACCAGATAAATTAAGACATTCTAACTAGTGACATAGTTATAAGATATAAACATGCAGTAATTAGAAAATAAACGACATAAACATTGTAACACGAGACATACATGTAGAATACTAGCAAAATGTACAGGGAGTAGGGATACAGGAAAGTAAGAAGATGGCAGTTATGTAAGTACACCCTCTTTTTTTTTGTTATTATTATTATAAATAGATAGTAAGAAGGAGATATGGATCAGTGGATGCAAAAATGAAATAGATTTAGGGTTCTAAAGATGAGAAGTTTAGTCAGGGGTCAAGAAATAAAGTTAGTCAGGATTAGTACAGGGGCACAGCCATTGTGTTTTAAGGTAGAGCTTGAGTTTCTTTTTAAAGAGAGATTTTGAGGGAATAGTAGAAAGTTCAGAGGGAAGCAGGTTCCAATCTTTTCCAACAGTGTTAGAGAAAAGGGAATCTCTGGCCTTGTTGTTTGCTTTGTCAGTATCTACAAGAAGTTTGTGTGCAGATCTTAGGGACTTTAGGTTATGGTAGGGGTGAATAAGAGTAGATAGTATAGGTGTTTTGTCAGGTTGATAAAGAATTTGATGGGCTATGCCTAGTTGATTAATTTTTAGTTGCTGCTGAAATTCAAGCCAGCCTAGTTTTTTAGATTAGTACAGTGGTGGGTCATGTAAGGGTTGCCTGTGGCAAATCTGGCTATGTTGTGGTAGGAGTTTTCTAATTTCAAAAGATTATTTTTTGATAAGTTGCTAAATATGGGAGAGGCATAGAGAAGGGGTGAGATAAGGTGGGAGTGGGCTATAGTTCTAGATTCTGGAGTGAGGAAAGGTTTGATTCTGTAAAGAGAGCCTATTTTTTGTTAATAGTTTTCAATGTGTTGCCTATATGGGTATCAAAGTTAAGGTTGTTATCAATGGTAATGCCTAGTAGTTTGGTAGTAGGATCTTGTGATATAGGTGTGCCATTTTTAGATGTTATAGTAAAGTCTATGTGGGGAGATTTACTGGAAAGTGTGAAGAGGAGGAGTTTAGTTTTTTTTGGGTTAAGTAATAGACAGTGTTGGGAAAACCATTCTTCTACAGAATTAAATATGTGTTGTGTGAGGGAGTAAAGATCTCATACAGATGTGGCTGAGCAAATTAGTGTAGAATCGTTTGCGTATTGTATGCATGTAGCTTGGGGAACTACTTGGTGGAGGTCATTGATAAATAAAGAAAACAGGAGGGGACCCAGTATGGACCCTTGGGGGACACCAATGTTAACAGGTAGCTGGGAAGATAGAGTGGAGTTCCAGAGTACTGTTTGATGTCTGTTACTTAAGTAGGATTTGAACCAGTTAATAGGTTGGGTTTCAAGTGACAAAGATTGAAGAATGTGTATGAGTATTTGGTGGTTGACCATGTCAAAAGCCTTGGATAGGTCTAAAAAAAGTGCAGAGGAAAGGATGTTATGGTTACGATTTTTGTTGACTGTGTCTGTAAAGGAGTGGAGGGCAGTGGTGGTACTGTGGGAAGGTATGAAACCATGTTGGGTATTAGAGAGTAAGTTATTTTGGAGAAGGTGGTCAAGCAGTTGCTTGTGGATACACCTTTCCATTATCTTAGATAAGGGAGAGAGTCCCAGACGGCAGCAGGGGATGGAATGCTTGCAACGCCAGAAGCACCGCCCTCAGCTCTAGAACATTTACATGCAGGTGGGCCACCAATTCAGACCAAGTGCCTTGGACTGTCTGACCCTGACCCTTAGGCTGCTGGGGGGAGAAGGGGCGAGACCATTGTGATGGGTTGTGGGTCATCCACCAATTTACATCCTGTTTGCACCTGTGAGTTATTCGAATCTTGGCTGAAAGAAGAAGCTGAAAAGGATACCATTGGGTGAGCAGTGGCCAATGTAGAAGCCTCATGTGAAACCTGGCCAAGGGGACAATGGTGATTGAGGCTGCCATGGAACCCAACAGCTGGAGGACAGAGTGAGCTGTGGATTTCTCCCTTGAATGGACTGGTATCAGTTGTTGCTTTATCCTTAGAATTCTGTGCTCTGGAATGGATGCTCTGCAATTCTTTGTATCCAATATGACCCCTATGAATTCTGTGGAGTGAGATGGGGTTGGATTGGATTTTTACCAGTTTATGGTTATGCCTAGCCTTTCTGCAGCGAGGAGAGAGTATGCCAGGGCTTCTTCCAATAGATGTCTTATGGGGGTGGAGATGAGCCAGTCGTCTAGGTATGGAAACACCTGGAATCCTTGTAGTCGCAAGTGAGCTGTGACGACTGCCATGCACTTTGTGAACACTCTGGGGGCTGTACAGAGTCCGAAGGGCAGTACTCTGAACTGGCAGTGACTGGCTCTCGCACGGAAGGGCAGAAATCTTCTTGATGGCCTGTCCACTTTTTTTGTGGTAGTACGCATCTTGAAGATCTATCGAGCACATCCAATCGTCTTTTTCCAAAAGCGGGAGGATAGACTGTATTGTGACCATCCGGAATTTCTGTACTCTTACAAACTTGTTCAATACACTGAGATCCAAAATTGGTCTCCAGTCCCCGGTTTTCTTTGGCACCAGAAATAGTCTTGAGTAGAATCTGGATCTTATCTGGTCTGGAAGGACTATTTGGATGACTCTTTTTCTTAGCAGCTTTGCTATCTCTAGAGCTGCTTCTTCCCTTTGACTGGGTGGAACGTCGGGTAAGTTTGTTGGGGGGGTAGGACAAAGACTGAAGGGAATATGGTAACCTCTGGTTATTATCCTTTGTACACAAGAGTCGGTGGTGATAGTTAGCCAGGCAAAAGGGTACAAGGAGAAACGACCCCCAACCACCTCCAGAGGAAAGGAGTTGGGCTGCTCTTCAGGAGCACTGGTAGGATTGACCAGGAAAAGAGTCCCTGGAACCCTGGTTACGCAGACCGCCTCTGCCCCGAAAAGGGCGTCTTCCCTGTGAGTTTCCCCCTCTGCCTCTAGAGGAGAACTCGGCCTGTGTGTCACGGAAAGGACCCTGAGACTTTTTGTACCATATCTTCCCACTCTTCTGGTATCTGGAGAAAGCGCACTGAGGGGAAGAATAACAAACACCCACAGCAGAAAGGGTATTACCGTCCTGTTCACGTCTGGCCAGTGTGCTTTTAACCTTGGGTCCAAACAGTGAAGAGGCTTCGATGGGAGCATTGAGAAAGGAAGCCTTGAAGGGTTCGGCGAAATTACATAAGCACATCCAAGTGTGTCATCTCAAAACAATGCCTGAACTCGCCACTCTAGCTGCTCCTTCTGATGCTTGAGATATCAGGGGCATGGAGGAGTTTGAAATCGATTCAATGGTAGCCAGCTGAGAGGCCACTTTGTCACGGACCTCATCAGACATGGCACCAGCCAAAGTTTCAGAGAGCTCAGATACTAAATCCCTTTGAAGCCTGGTAAAGTGTGCCATATAATTCAGGGACCTGATTGTAAAGGTCGCTGATGCAAAAGTACACTTCCCTATTCTGTCCAGAGCCCGTGACTCTTTGTTGGGCGGATGGACAGTCTTGCTTTCTTCTTCCACCAGGTCTTTCTTGGTTGCGGCCGCCACCACCAGAGCATCTACAGGAAGACCTTTGGACCAATGGGGGTCAGTAGCAGGAGGGGACAAAATGTTATCTGGTCTCTGGGAAATGGTCTCAACGGTGTCAGCAGCCTTCAACGCACTCTGCACGATGAACCGGAGCAGTTCGTCTGCAGGTGGAGTAACCCAGAAGGTAGGGGGCTGGGCGCGAAAAGCCTGCAGGAACACAGACTCTTCAGAGGTTGGGTTAGAGGGCTGCCAGTCACCTCTCTGTTTAAGGATTTCGAGGATATCACCAAAGGATACCTCAGAGGGTGAGCGAGGGAACCCTTCCCCATCATCTAAGTCTGTGTCTTCAGTAAGGGACTCCTCTGTGGAGTCCATGTGCTTCCTCTTGCACAAGCTTTTTCGATCAACTTCCGCAGAGGGAGAAGCTGGGGAAGACAACACAAAAGGGGTTTCCTGTGGGAGTACATCCTGAGGCCCTTGCGCCCAGTGTCCGCTAGGAGCGACTTGTGTACATTGCGGTCCAGAGGAGGGCGGGGAGACTGACAGCACAGTATCACCAGCAGACGCCAAAGCTTTCTCCATTAGTTGGAAGGCCGGTCCGCCTGAAGAGGGGTGAGTGTCCAGGACAGGGGTCATCCCTCCCCCAAGTGGCACTGCCTGTCGACTCAGAGTCCCCGGATGGCTGTGAAACACCAAATTACGTATGCCACAGATGACATCCTGGGTCGTAGCAAAACTCTCCTGCCACGAAGGCAACTGCGGTTCCTTAGTGAGGTCCATAAAGGGAACAGTAGAGGGGGAAGACTGTGCTATATCAATGGGCTTCAAAGGCAATGAAGGAGGAGAATAAGTAGGGGTCTTTGGCAAAGGGTGATCACCTCCCAAGGAAGGATAGTTCCTGGGGGGGGGGGGGATAACTCTGGCCAAAAGCACTTGATCCACAAGACGCAACACGTTGTGTTCAGAAAGGCTTCTAGTGGATTTCAGACAAGGCTGAGGAAGAGTCAGGTCTATCCACAGATGGGACAAGCTCGGTGCCCACCTTACTAGTCTGCACTGAAAACAACGGGACTGTAAGAGACTGAACTACAGGTGTCTGCACCGAGGAAATCATCGGTGCCAAAGTCATGGTCTGCACCAACAATAAGGTCAGTGCCGAAGTGGTTGTCGGTGCTGAGGCTGGGACTGAAAAAACTGGTGTCAATAACTGAGTCGTCGGTTCTGGGTAAGGCGTCGGAGCGGATGTGGTTACAGTCTGCGCTGACTGGATAGTTGGTGCTGGTGGAGAGGTCTGAACCGAGGAGCCCCTCGGTACCGATACGGTAAAGGGCACACTAGTCTATGCCGAAATCACAGATGGCGCCGGGGGCTTTGGTGATGAAGGTCTAGGCACCGAAAGCACTGGAACTGAAAGAGTCAGATCCGAAGTAGAAAGCTTAGCCTTCTTTGGTCTCGGTTGGCGGGAGTCCCCCGCTGGGCCTTTGAATGATCATCAGTCTTTTTCTTATGGGATCTTGGAGGGGTTGAAGCCTCCGACCCAGAAATAGCCCCGGAAAAAGGAGATTTGAGTAGCCCCTTCAGTAACAATTTATTTTTCCTCTCAATCAACGTCCTGTTAGAGAAGTTCTTACACATTCCACAGGGCGGATCAACTGATAAATGAGGCACACCCAAGTAATAGACACACAGAGAATGTGCATCTGAAGTAGGCAATTTATGGCCACAATCTGAACATCTCTTAAATCCTGGACTACCTTTTTGATCTGCCATGATAGAAAAGAAGGAAATCAGAAAGAATACCAGCAATGGTACAAGAAATACCCAAAGGTAATTTAGAAAAGGGGTCTACCAACGATGGTATAGAAGAACATACCTCGCGGTAAAAAAGATTGAAAAATTTCAAGAAGAGATAGTCACTAAATGTGATAAGGTAAGAGAAAACAATTTAGAAACTTTTCTGAGAGAAAATGTTGTTTTAGAGTAGTATAACAAAATAATATTATACTTAGCTCAAGTGAAGTAGCTTGACATGACCGAATGGCAACGCGGCAAATGAAATCTGAGGTAACAGGGAGAGGGAAATTATGGGTAAGAGTTTAGCTTGGGAGTTTGTAGCTGACGCGAGCTTGGAAGATAGCCGGCTCGGTTCCGAGGTCAGAACCGATACACATACATAAGGAATGAACGAGGATTAACAATATCAGATGTATGCATATGACAAGTCATATGACTGTTCAAGCTGCAACATATATAGTAAGTATTCCAGATATGCTAAAACTCAAGTGCACCAAAAAGAAAAAAAAAAAAAATCAGGAACCATGAACCAAACCAGTAGGTCACTAATCCAAACCTTCGCTAACAGCTGTGTGATCATTGAGCTCTGCATTTTAGATGTGTTCTATTAAATGTAAATGGTTGCCCTATTTGGAAAACAACAGTATGGGTTCCTAAACATAATTTATCCTATTAATCGTTGAAGGAGGTTACTGTGCCCTGAGAATATATTATATCAGAGTGATTGGCGTTGGTTGGGATTGAGAAGCAATACTTCTCTGTTACTTTCAATGCAGATATTCCTCTTTTGTTTGAAGTGTGATATAAGTAAGTTACACTTTCAGATAAGCAGCGGGTACTATTGCTGTCATTTTATTTCTAGCTGTGAGACGTGAATCGCAGTCAAGTACTTTACCAGGCATGTTTCACAGCTGTGGGTGCTGCAATTATCCTGTGTTTCATACTGTGTATTGTTATTGTGGCAATAATGGAGGAAAAAGGAACATTTTCAGAGTTTTACAGTTCAGCATATGTTGAAAAGTTGTCCAGTACCTTTGCATTCTTGGTTCTGATCCTGGATGCAGATGAAACTAATATGCATACTTGAAATCTGTAAGGAAAAGTTAAATTAAAATAGTCTAATGAATACTGAAGTACCGAATATGTTAACTTTTGTAATATATGGTATAAACGGAAATACCTGTGCAAGTCATATGGTGACACTGAAATGGTCCCTATGGATCAGTGTTCTACCTAGTTAAGAACTGAAATAACTAACTAACTAAGCACTTCAAGGCTAACAGCTGTGCGATCATTGAGGGATAGTGCGTTCGAACTGTTGCCCCGATAACAGAAAAGAACCAAAAATAGTTTCTGGTACAAAAGTTTTTTTTTAACTATCCATACCATATCCACTTAATAAAATTTGCTCTAAAACTGTGCTCTGTAAGCCCTCTGGGTTACCACCATGATAATCTTTAAAGTGCATAGCTAAGGGACTTTCTTGCTTACCATTCTTTATGTCCCTGATGTGTTCCTGAACTCTTAACTTAAAGGATCTTTTACTTTCACCTATGTAGAACATTCCACAGGGACATTTGAGGGCATAAATCACACCCTCTGTATTGCAAGAAAATATACCTTTAGCTTTAAAGTGCACCCCATTAATATGTGTAAATGTCCTACTTACATACACGTAATGCATCTACCACAAGGGAAAGTACCTACTAGATCAGGATTTCTACTCATATGACAATATGGAAAAGAAAATCCAGTATGCATCAAAATATCCCTGATGCTTCTAGTCTTGCGATATGAGAATGGGAACTTTATATAATGTATCTGAAAACTCTTTGAACTTCAATAAGAAATCCCAATAGTAACGAATTATCTTTTTTACCTCCCCTGATAAGAGGTCATAGGTAGTGACTGCATATATTTTTCTAAGCTTGCCATCAGCATTTGAAATAAATCTGACTGTTTTATTATTTCCCGCATTTGTTGTTTAATTATTAATATTCTTTTTAACTTTCTCCAATGACATACTGACTGTATCTCTATCATAGCCTCTCTTTATAAATAATTTGGCCGTCTTTTGTATTGCATATTCTCTTCATCCTCAAAAGTTCAATTCAAAACTAAAATTAAACATGATGGTGCCGCTAAGCCCTGGTACCATAGGGGCACCAGTGGAGAGGTTAACACCAGGCATAATAGGTTTGGTCCTCCACAAGGAGAGTTACTGCTTACATACAGCAGTGACATAGGGGGGATTTGTGACATTATCAGACGTAATTGGAAAGTGCTACAATCAGATCATAGGATAGCAGGGATAGTTGGGGACAGACCCAGGTTAATTTTCAGAAGAAAATGGAATTTGAAAGACATGTTTTGTAAGGAACCCTTGGCATGTCC
The DNA here is from genome assembly GCF_019279795.1 of Protopterus annectens. Taxonomy (NCBI): domain Eukaryota; kingdom Metazoa; phylum Chordata; order Ceratodontiformes; family Protopteridae; genus Protopterus; species Protopterus annectens. Next base: position 1,566,531,403 of record NC_056737.1, read on the forward strand.
ACCCACCACCATGAGAACTGGACGAACAGGGACTTATCCTTGCCATGATTGTAGGGCATGCACCCATATTTGCACTAATAATTCTTTTGTACATCCCAGGACAAGGCGGATTTATTCACTGAGGGGTTATGCTAACTGTAGAACAAGGAATGGAGTTTATTTAGCTATGTGCCAACTATGTAATTCATATTATGTTGGTAAGACCAATTGTATGCTGAAGGAGAGAATTTTTGGGCATTTGTTTGACATCAGGCATTATGATGTACGCAATGCCCTAGCACAACACATTGAAGAATGCCCTGATCATTTTTTCAAGTTTATGGTGCTACAAGTGATGCACAATAATATAAGGGGTGGTGATTTAACCAATGAAAGTGAGTGTAATGAAACTAAAGGGATCATTAGATTAGGGGCGGACAAGAGCCCTGGTCTGAATGCAACTGTGCCTTTAAAACCTATTCTGAGGAAAAGGAGGGTAAACTACTAAGTGTGATTGGATAGTATCATGTTTAAATGTTGTTTTTTAACTGCTTGTATTGTCTGAAGAAGGGCGTGTTTGCCTGAAAGCGCTTACTTTTAATAAATATTTGATTCAGCTGATCTCATTGTGTGCCTCTGCCGTGGTGTCTTTTGCCATATACATATTTTTGGACAAATTATTATTCCAGGAATAAAAATTCAAAGGGGGATATTCTATGGTGACTCTGTCACCGCTGCTTGTTTGTCTTGCCTTTAACCCATTAAGATGTCTACTTAACAGATTAGGTAATGGCTACAATTTGGCTCCCAGAAAACAACAAAGTATAAAAACTTCCATCTTCTTTTTGTGGATGATTTAAAACTATATAGTTCATCAGATGAGGAACTGAAAGCAGAACTGCAAGTAGTCAAAACTTTTTCAGATGATATAAGAATGTCATTTGGTCTTGATAAATGTGCAAAAGCAACCTTTAAAGCATGAAAGCAGCAGCACCAAGAAAACATCAGCCTAGGACAGGAATGTGATATAAAAAGAACTTGAGCAACAGGGAGTATATAAATATTTGGGAATTGATGAGCAATAAAACATGCACAAATACGAATAAAACTTAGTAAACAATACTGTAGAAGACTAAAATTAATACTGAAAACAACGCTAACATCTAGGAACAAAGTCCAAGCTATAAACCAATTTGCTCTTCCTGTCTTAACTTAAAGTTTTACAGTGACTGACTGGCGCCAAAAGGTGTTGGATTGGTTGGACAGGAAAACAAGAAGGATGCTTCATGCTCACTAAAATAAAATCAGTGCATAACAAGACTATATATTCCCCGTTCTGCAAGAGGTATGGGCCTCCTCGAAATTGATTACATGTATAGATCTGCAATCGTAGGACTGCATACATATCTGCTGACCTCACAAGACCCAAACATAGTGAAAGTTTTAAAACATGAGGAGAATAAGTCTAAGATGACTTCCCTCCTTAGTTTAGCAGAAGCATATCGGTGTCGAGCAGGAATGGAAATGAAACCAGAAGTAGATAAAAATAAGGCAGTAACTGAATGTGCCAAAAAACAAAAGAAAGAACATAAGGTGAAGGATTAGATAAGAAGGCAAGAAATGTGAAAAATGCATAAATATAGTTGCAAGTACAGAAAACTTTTGGAACAAACTCATGTTGATCAGGATCGAACACAGGAATGGTTAAGGAGAGATGAATTTAAACCAAAAGATGAAAGATTAATATTGGTGGGCCAAGACAGTGGACTATGCACATGTCGGTTTACAAAGTCCATTGAACATGTTGGAGAAACAGACAAATGTAGGTTTCGTAAAACAGAATTGGAAACAGTTGCAAATCTTGTTGCTGGTTGTGATATACTAATGGCAGAAGGACTATATAATGAAAGGCATAATAATGCAGCAATACTGCTGCATTGGGGATTGTGCAAACATAATACTGAATGAAGTAGCTAAAACATTGGAAACATGAGCCACAAAGCATTATAGAAAGTGATAAGAAAACCAGATATAGTAGTCCTTGAAAAGACAAAAGTAGCATTAATCATTGAAATTGCTATACCCAGTGACTACAGTGTCTTATGTACAGAGAGACACAAACTCATAAAATAACAGGATATGCAGGCAGAAACGACAACAATGTGGAAGAAGGATACCCAGACAGTTCTAATAATAATAATAGGAGCAACGGATCTTATAAAAAAGATTTACAATTGTACTTAGATATGTTACCGATACATGTAACTCCGTATGAACTACAGAAGGAGTCAGTACTGGGCACATTGCAGTTGCTGCCAAGAGCACTTCTGGCTAACATCAAAGATTGAAACAATACTAATTTCATGAACTTTAATCTACTTTGACTTAGGAATGGGGTCTAATCCCGTCATGGTATTAGAAATCAAAAAAACTTGGAGAAATTAGAAAAGGGAGTGCATGTAAAATTTGACCAAAGTAGCATTAATCATAGAAACAGCTACGCCTAGTGATTATAGTGTCCTGAATGCTGACAGACATTATGTCATCAAATAACCGGACATGCAACCAGAAACTTGAGCAATGTGGAGTAATGACAGCCTGAATTTTCCAATAGTAGCAAGAATAACAAATAATTTTCAAGCATGCTTACATATTTTACCAGTACTGATAACTCCATATGAACTGCAGGAGGAGGCAATTCTGGGTACATTGCAGGTGCTGAGAAGAACACTCCTGGCAAACACCAAAGACAAAAGTAGTACTAATTTCATGAACTTTAAACATATGTATAGGGGGTTATTCCTGTCAAGGTATTAGAAACCCCAAACATCTGAAGAAATAAAAAAAAAATAGATGGCATTACTTGATGTCTTTCTGTTTGTGAAGTACAAGACTACAGTTTGGTGACTGAAATTTAACAGAAAGAGACTGTCTAAAGACAACATTTCTGTATCTGGAGGAAGTGCTGAGAGGCCTTAACTCTGGGACATTTACATGGAAGCCTTTCACAAAAGGAGATGCTGAGTTACATAAGAGGCTGGAAAACTTTCTATCCTAATAAGAAAGTAATGACCATCAAAACCTTCCCAGTATAAGCCTAAGAAGATGAAGGAGACTCTGAATCTTGTACTGCTCCAAAGTATAACTCAACACATTCTGGAGCTCCTGTGTTCTGCCCTGTGAGAAGAGAAAAAGACTCATTCTGGAATCCAGGGCAACACTGATAAATTATACTTTCTGTGTGGGTTGGAGGTGGAACTTTATCTAAATGAAGGAAGTGCAGATAAGGCAGCACTTCCCAAAGCTCTAGTGGTAGGCAGGTCATCATCAGTTTGGAATCCAGGATTACCAAATAAACTGTAACTTCTGAGTGAGTTAAAGCGAATCCTTAACTCAAGTAACAGAAATTATCAAAACCAGAAGCCAAGATGGTACTGCCTCAAACTGCAGTGGCAAACAGGACAGTCTCATTCTAGAATCCAGAACCACTCTGAAAAAGCTGGGCCAAAGGAAGGACCTTGCATAACTGGTGGAAATGCCTAAAGAATGCACCTCTCTCTCAAAATCAGTTCTTGCTAGTCACTACAAGCCAAACATCTAAATATAAAAATAACTTTCTGAGGCTGTAAATTGCCTTCCAGTACCAGCCAGCAGTTTGTAAAAGCCTAAGATGCTGATAACAACCTAAAGTGACAGCCCTATATGAATGGACCACTGCAGATGCTGCCAGTGTTTCAAGTATGTGTCCATCACAGGTCCTCCTCATAACTATGATGACAACAATTTTAAATCTACATAATTTTGAAACTCAGACCTTTTTATAAGCATGTTATTTGTCTGTACAATGACCGCCAAAGTGGTGGTCGTGTTAGTGCATGTTTGTGTGCACATGTACACTCTTACACATACATATACACATAGAGAGAGAGAGAGCACTGAAACTCTACAGTAAAAAAAATCATGCTTTTAAAAAGATCGACTTTTGAAATTATGACCAATCACAATTACTGGTGTCACAAATGAAACAGGAAGCTATCCAGCACCCTTCTGGCAATAAAAAGCAGATGGTGAACTGGAACAAGACCCCTTCTTTACTTTGTTTAGTGGATGCAACTAGCAAACAAGCAGAAATCTAGCATGAGGCAGTAGCCTTCATTCTTTGTGAAGGACAGGTAAAGGCTGTTTTTTAACTGTTCTCCTCTATTCTCTCATCCATCTGTGACCAATGAGCCTTTTCCCCAACTGGACCATTTCTTCTTATAGGTTCACAGGTAAGTACTAGGCTAGCTGCCCTTCTAGGCCATTAAAAGCCTAGCTAACTTCCCTTTATGTGCTTGAAATAACCTATCCCGTTTGGTTACGGACTGGGTTATCTCATTGGTCGATCATTATATATTAGCCTTAATGAGAATAACTGGGATCATACCACAGATAATTTGAGGAGATCTGTGCATGGGGCTAAAGCATTTGATTGAAAGCATTTAATGCCTCTGTCCATTAGTAGCAAGGGGACAATCCTGAGGTAAATCTTTTGTTTCCCACCTACAGATCTAAGTTGCGCTTGAATACGAACAGGGATGAACTTTGTTTTATGTGGATTGGAAGTCTGTTCCAGAGAAGCTGTATCCTCTGTAAGATATACCTCTCCCTCCAAACTGTTCTGCTGATGTTGTAGAACAGGTTCGGATTCCTAAGCAGAGTATTCCTGATGAACATCTGACTTGCTGAAGTGCAGTAAATCCATCAGCAATGACTTAGAGGATGCCTAGTATACTAGACACAGGTCACGTCTTAGCAGTCTGTAGGATACAGAGTACAGTGACAGAGCTTTGAGTTGGTCTATGTAGGTCATGTGTTTAGGCCTTTTAGTAAGACACCTCTGTGGGCATTCCAGTTGCTGCAGGTGTCCGGACAGATACATACCACAGAGGGCATTATATTTAATGAAATGGCCTAATGAGGGCTGAGTAAAGGGGGACAATGACATCCCTAGGTCTAGACATAATCCCTTTGTTTATAAGGTGTACAGTATATAAGGACTTTCTCAAAATAATGGACATTTGTTGGCCAAAAGTTAGGTTCCTATTTTACTTTTTCCAGAGCATGCTTTTGCACTCTAGTTTCAAAATAGGTTACATGTGACAGTAATTCAGACTACCGAGCTAGTTCTACAGTCTAGCTTTATAGACATATCATGGATATGTGTGACCTTACGACTAGGAAGGAAAAGCACAGATGTTGTGGTCTGCAGGCCTTTACTACATGGAAGAAAAAAGCAAAAAGTCTAGCTTCAGGGATGTTTCTAAGGATGACTTAATTATAAAGATCAGCTCTTAGTAAGTGCTCCTGATTCTCTGTTATTATGCAAGACAGAAGGACTACCTCTACGCTTCTGAGCCTCAAAAATAGCAGTTTCTAAAAAAGGGTGACAGTTCTCGACTGTCTTCTGTTAGGCAGAGGGAAGTCAGTCGAGTAACCATTCCCCCTCACTCAATACTTTCACCAAATAGTGAATCTTTCTAAGATGAACGTTTGGAAATAAAGGATTTCATCATTCTCGTAAGCCTCATGCTGTAGTAGTTCTGATTCTAACAAAGTAGGATTCAGAAATAATAGGGTAAAATGTACTTTATTTTTTTTCATCTAAAATGCAATCAAATGTACATGAAAGTTTAAAAGATGCATACAATCTACCCTTACAATTTAAAAGCATCAGCCTGATTAATAGTCTAATTACGCAACTTGTGCCCCCCTGAAATTCTACAATGGCAATTTAGCATAGCACTTTTTATTCTTTAGAAAAACAAAAGGAAAACCATAAGCAGTACCCAAAAAAGAGAAGAAAAAGTCTATAGTCCAAGCACATAAATAAGACCAATCTACCTGAAGGATGAGATTCATTATTTTCTTATTAATGTGGCTAGAAATGAACAAGGACTTCTTTAGAATACCATAAAACACAGGCTATATAATAATAATAGAACTAACATAGGTTACAGGAACCATTTACATGCCTCCACAGCCTGAGAAAATGTTTAACGGCACCTACTTATTTATAAAAAATTCTGCTGAGACCTAACCTTAACCTACTTCTTTAAAGGACTATATCTAAATTTAATCAAACTTTGCCCCACAATCTAGATGCAGAGGCCAGCTGCCACTTCGAGTTCTTTTGTGCAATCTCCCTAATGTAACATTTCATCAACAATTCTTGCCACATTGCAGGATTTTGTGGGGCTACCTCTTTCAACCTTTTAGTAAATGCACTTTTACTGTTATAGTCAGCAGGTTCTACAAAAGGGAGCCTGGGGAAAATAACCTAAGTGGAAGTAACAGCCCTAAAGACCCCTCTCAAAGTTTGTGGGAGACTCTATTTCATAGTCAGAGAATCTGTGGCTTAAGAGGTAGCTCACAAGGCTGTGAGTTCTATTCCCACATGTCAAACTAATTTTTTCATTATTGACACTTCATTATAACACTGGGGGGTGGGGATGTTGCACTCAAATGTGGTGTCTTTCAGTTGATACATCAATCTGTGGTTCTGGCTACCTGAGTTGATAACAGCACAGATGGATGTTAAAGATCCCATGGCACTTACCAAAAAGAGTATGACTTCTTCATTGCAAAAATCAAAATATTCCATTCCAACCAAAATTACTTCCACCTAACACAACACTTTTTAAATATCCCTCTCTTCCTCATGCTACATAATACTGTTAAAGTCCATTACACATCATACACTTCATTTCCCCAATTTTTCCATACTATTAATGTTTTTCTTCACATGCAGGTGTCTATTTTGCTTAACTCATTTTTCACTATTTCTATTTTTTCTTACTCAGTACTTGCCCATACTCCCCCTTTCATAAAACCTATATTCCTTAAAGTAATATTGACAGCATTTGCATCCTCTTCCTTGGACGTACTTTCATAATAAACATGTAGTAACCATTTTTTTATAGATTCATAGGAGGTTACTAGGCTATAGACCCTACAGGCCTTACAAACCTAGCCATGTTAATCTCGAGTTGCCCCAATTGTCCTTGTTAGATGAACGTAATTCACAGGGCGAGTCTAAGATCAACACCGACTACCTCTGTCCATGAGGGACATGGGTGCCACCCCCAAGGTGAATTTGCTGTCTCCCATCCATTTGTCTAGGGTGCTCATGAATAGGGTCAGTGAGGAGCTCTGCTTCACGTGAACTGGAAGTTTATTCCAGAGAAGTGGCAATCTGTGGGAGATATACCAATCTCACCAGCATGTTCTGTTAATGTCACAGGCTAGGTTAGGATCCCTAGAGCTAGTTACTCATGTGCCATTTGACTTGTGGATGTGCAGCAATTCCATCATGGCACGGTCAGAGAATGCCCCGTAGGCCAGGCACAAGTCACTTCTCAGCACCCTACATGATACAGAGTACAATGACAGGGCTTTCGGTCTGTCCACATAAATCATGGTTTGGAGGCCTTGTATTTTCTTGGTGAGAAACCTCTGGGTTTCTCCAGCTGCTACAGGTGTCTTGTGAAGTACATACAAAATGGAGCACTGTATTCTATCAATGGTCTGATGAGGGTCAAGTACAATGTAGTTACAACATCCTTAGCCCTGGATGAGATGAAATTTGGTGGTCAAAGTTTAGACTGCTATCTACATGTGTTCCCAGATCTCGCCTGGGTTTGAACTTGGGGGGGGGGGTGCTGTCAATGCTGTAATTAGCACAGGGAATTCCAATTTGCCAAAGGGGATAATAATGCACTTATTTGTGTTTAGTTTTAGACTGTGGCTTTGGCACCAATCATTTGTCTGTGTTAGCCCCTCCTGTAATATGTTAACATCATTGGGAGACTCAGTGATTGCACCCAGTTTACAATCATCAGTGAACTCGGTAAGCCAAAGTCTGTCTACGTTACCCTGGACTTCTGAGAAATAGATTCCAAAAGTAAAGGACCTAACACAGATCCTTGGGTACCCCACTGGTGATGGGTCTAGTGGTAGAGATGGAGTCACCAGCAATGACATTATGTGTTCTGTCGGTGAGCAAACTGGCTACCATCTAGTGACATAAGGGTTAATCCCCAGCTGGGAGACTTTTTCAATGATACCTGACTGGGAGAGTGTATCAAAAACTTTGGCTATGTCAAGATAGGAGGTATGCACTGTCTTAACTTCGTCCAGGGCTTTAGTTCTTGAAGAAGTCTACTAAGTTTAATAAGGATGCTGTACTGGGTTGGGTTTAGAGTTTGAATGTTGCCTATGTCCTTGTTGATAAGGTCTTTTATGATTCCTTCTATGGCCTTGCAGGTGAGGCTGGTTAGACTTATGTGTCTATAGCTCCCAGGGTTGGTAGATGGCCCTCCTTTGTGCAAGGGGATCAGTGTTGCTGTTCTCCACTCTGCTGGAACAAAGCCAGTTCAAAAGCTACAGTTAAAGAGAATGCCAAGTGGGTCCGCCAGTTTTAGACTACTTAGTAAGCAACCTGGAATTTTACCTGGTCCCACTGACGCAGTGTTTTTGGCCTTGGAGACCACAGATATGAGCTGATCTCTAGAGATACTAGGCACTGGAATGGTGTCAGATATGCTTTTGAGTATGGCTGGTGGGGACAGGGGGGTGAAGTTTACACCACATCTGTCAGCTAATAGGTTGGCAAATTCCTCTGGTATAGTATGAATGGTACCATCTACTACCAGTTCAGCACATAGGTGGGCATCCCTTTTAGACTATGGACATAGTTAAAGAATGCCTTATGATTATTCTTAGCTACGGATGCTATTTTAGCTTTGTATTTAGCTTTAGAGGAGTTTACAAGATTTCTGATTTGCCCACTCAAGCTGTGGAGGGAATTCTTCCTCTGCTGAGTCAGTCCCGTCTTGTTCTTGGACATCATTTTTTTCCTCCTGTTATATACCCTATTTATACTTGTGGTCCACCAGGATGCTTTGTTTTTTTTGGGAGGACATGGTTTTGATCCGGTCAGGTACAGCTGTGTCTATACAGTTGCTTAAGTGTTTATACAGGGCATCTGTGAACATCTCTAGAGAGGAGTCATTGTTGTCTGTGATTCCAGGGGGGCTGTAAAATGTTTTATACCATCGTTTGGTAGGCTATAGTTTGCTTTGAAAATTTTTTTTAGTTTTTTTGCTCCTGTGGGGTTGTCAAGTCCAACAGTTACTTCGAACAAGACTAATTTATGGTCCGACCTTATCAGGGAGGGCATCACGCAGGGGGGTAGTGCAGCGACCCCCCCCCCCCATGTTGGTGAGTACTGTGTCTAGGACATTTGAGCCCCCTGTGGGGCTGCAGACTATCTGTTCCGGAGCATTTGTATCGACAATGTCCAGGAACCTCTGGATGAGCATGTTTGTGAGTATGTCACCCAGTCTATGGAAGAATAACTGAAATCTCCCATAACTTAGGTGTTGGGCTGTATGGTGAGTGACTCCAGTAAGTCCAGGTAGGCAGCATGCTTTTCTTCGTTCATGGTGGGGACCTATAGTTAGCAATGATGTGGTAGGGTATTTTGCCTATAGTTAACTGGACAAGAGTCATACTGTTTGATCAGTCTTGAGGTGTACTTGGCTTTAATGAAGACGGATACACCTCCACCTTTGGTTCTTTCATACTCATTTTGACATCTGAACATGTGGAAGGCACTGTAGCCTTACACGGCCAGGGTGCCCTCTGCAGCCTAGAACCATATACCACTGAATGAACAGATATCAACATCTTTCACGGTGAATTTTGCTTCAGGGAGTGGAGTTTCATGTTTAGACTCCTAGGATTAAGAAGCAGAACCTTGAGTTTGTCTCGAGTGGATTTTGTTACATCAGAAATGTTGTTGTTTTGACTTTGCCTAAAAAAGGCAAGCACCTTTGTCAGTATCCAAAAGCCTAGAGGAGACAGTTGCAAACCATCTCTGGCAAAGCAGTGTGACCTGTCAGTCATGTCATCCCAGGGTAACAGATACTAGATCCTCCTGGACTGACACCAGAAGCTAAGTCAATTGTTGAAGTCAGTCATTTTTTGTTTACATTGTGGCATCATCCTGGGTGAAGGCAGAATGCTGCTTGGAGTTAGGGCTGTGCCTGGGACACATAATCTGGCCATTCAGTCATGTCTCTTTTCATATAGTCCACAGAGGTACATCTCAAGTCATTTACCTCAACATGGGCTTTGACAGAGTCATAATGATACTTGTTGCTGACTGACTTAAGTGACCGTGACCTTCTCCTTTTCCAGTATGGTGATGGGGACATCTGTGTGTGTCTCACTTCGGAGTTGCCTATGACCAAGACATTTGGTTTTGAGGTGTTTTACCTTAGAGGCGTATTTGCCAGAGTATGTGTTATCATGTGTAGTGGTTTCTATTTGCGTAGCAATGTGTGCAAGTGGATTAATTTTGGGAGGTCGTTGATCTTTTGGTAGGCTTCTAGTGAGCACCTAGGCATATGTGGGGTTGTATGTTGTGACCTTATTTTGTGTGAGAGGTGAAGTATGCATACTGACAACCTGTTTGATGTCCGGTTTGTTGTTACATGAGAGAACTGATTCCAATTTCATAGTGTAATTACATCTCTCACATTGGTATGTATTTGCTTTAGGAGTAAGTGGTTGTCAGTATATATGAGGCAATTACTACATTGCCTCATGATGCCCATGTCGATCAGGCTGGCTGGAAAAATGATGGAAACTGCCTGTCCATTATAGCAGGTTTTTACTGTATGTACTATTATGGAAGGGAGCAGGCTAGTTTGGCCAGTTTTTGTGCTAGGACTAACAAAAAGCTTGTTCTATTGAAGGCTATGGATGATAAGTGTGGCAACACTACTCAGTGTGCAACTGGATTGCCCGTAGTGCAGCTGGGAAGCTTGGAAGGGTTCCACATGACAGATGTCTAGTGAAAAAATGTGATTAAAGGCAGCTGCGTCTATAAAGGGCACTGCTAACACTAGGCTTAAATACAGGTGAAATTAAACACTTTTAAGCTAATTTATCAAAAGGAAAGCACACAATGAACCTTCTTCCAGCAATCCACAGCTTACTTAAGGATGGATCTACCCATTTATGTGACAAGGCTGCAGGGGAGCAGTCACAACCAGTAAAACAGAAGAAAAAAAAGAAATTATGCAGCAATTTGATAAAATACAGTTCAAAAGTATCACAAAGTATACTTATTTTCTTGTTTTTTGCCTTGGATGCCTTGGATTAAAGGAGAAACACTCTAGACCTCTGGCAAAGGATGCTAAACGAAGAGGTCAAACCCGCACAAACACAAGGCTTAAATACAGGTAAAATTAAACACTTTTAAGTTAATCTACCAATAGGAAAGCACACAATGAACCTTCCTCCAGCAATCCCCGCTCTGACAAGGCTGGATCCACACTCTTCTGCCACAAAGGTGCAGGGGAGAACTTCTTAATGTAAGATGGCTGGGTTTACAGCTCGTGTGTCAATAACAGGCTAGATTCAGCAGGGCTGAATCTAGTCTACGCTATCTAGGTATCAGTACAGTGCAACTCAAGTGCAGAGAATGAAGCAGTCACAAGCAGGATGTAGACTATGAAGTGGACTATAAATACAAATCTCTTTCTGATTCTGACAGGGTAACAGTGGCCAGCTATTCCATGACAACTCCTCTGGGTATTAGTAACTTGTATCCTTGAGCACCGCATATCCAAATGTGAATTAAAATGCCCTGTATAAATTATTGCCTGCATAATTCAGGAAAAAGTTAATAATAGCAGTGAGGAAACCCTCAACATTCTACAGGGAACCTGGAATGAAGCAGTTGACACACCTTGTTATACAATATTTCCTTCTGCAAAGAAAGGAAAAGCGAAAAAGACAAATGTCCATATGATCATTAGACTATAACCCTAAACCAGAAGCAGCCCATCTCTGCAGCATCACTTGTACAAAAGTATTGCAAAACAGGGGTTATGGGATGCAAGCTGACAAACAATACCTCAAAGGGAGAAATCTGCTACAGAATAACTTTGCAATCTGAACAGTATGTACTAAAAAGAGTTATGTACTTACCATAACTTGGAATATGGGCTATCATCATGGATGGATACAGGATCCGACCTCGGATCCGAGCCGGCACTAGAGAAACAGCTCCTGTGCTCAAGCTCCTCCCCTTCCTAAGATCCCTTGCTACCCAAAATCCTCAGATCGAGTTTGCTGGACAGAAAAAGGAAGGCAGTGAAGACTGCCTATAGAATGTAAAAGTATCCTAAGGAAACCTTCCTCCATAACTCCTCAAACAGCAGAAGGAGGAGGAAGAGGGTTGGAATGTGATGAATAATGACAATGGATAGCCCAGATTCCAAGTTATGGTAAGTACATAACTCTTTATCTGGTGCTATCCGTGTCATTATTGATCATGGATGGGTCAGAGTCCCCACCTACCAACAACCCTGGGAGGTCTCAAGGAAGGACATGCTGGAGCACAGAAGAACCAAAGGAAACCCTGCCTCTGGAAACCAGGTCCAACTTATAATGTGTCACAAAGTATGGGGATTAGATCAACTGGCAGCAGCACAAATATCATCTAAAGGAATCCTCGCTCAGAAAGCAAAAGACGTTGCCACCAACTTAGCGGAATGAGCTTTAACTGGTCTGGGTAAGCTCCATGTGATTGCTCTCATAAATGTCAGCTATATAGCTAGTGATCCAAGGAGAAATAGAAACCTTGGAAATTGCCTGATCTTTCTTAGCCTAAGAAAAGGCCACAAAAAGCTGATCGGATTTTCAAAAAGATTATGTTCTCTTCAAGAAGAAATGTAACTGCCTATGTACATCCAGACAATGTAGTTTATATTTCCCTTTATTCAAAAATTTGGGAAAAAAGACAGGACGTTGAATCGACTCGTTAAGATTAGCCTCTCAGGAATGAAGGAAGGGTTGGTTCTGAGAGATACCCTATCCTTATGAAATATCACGAAGGGGGCTTTAATGCGAGGAGCCTGCAATTCAGAAACCCTCTTAGCCGAGGTAATAGCCACCAAAAAGTCCATCTTCCATGACCGGAATTTGACATTGCAGGTAGCCATAGGTTCAAAGAGGGATTGTGTCAAGGACTGCAGCACGAGAGTGAGATCCCAAGGAGGGGAAGGATCTTTAATAGGAGGTCTGAGCAAAAAAAAACACCTTAACAAAGGAAGGCCCTGAACAGCCTAGAAGAGAAAGTGGGACTTTTGTTTAAATGGAAGTTGGATACAGCAGCCAACTGAAATTTGATTGTAGAGAAACTATCCCCTTGTTGAAAGAGAGAGGCCAGAAATACAAGATGTCAGGAATAAAAGCTGAAAAGGGATCTAAGTTACATTGTTGAGCCCAAATAGAAAATATCTTCCATTTGCTGGAGTACGTCTTTACAACAGAAAGCTTTTGAGAAGCCAAATTAATGTCCTTAACTGGGGAAGGAAGCTTGTGTTGGCTTATAATCATTGGAATTGGCGGTATCAAGCAGTTAGCCAAAGAGACTGGAGGTTGGGAAGTGTAAGCCCTCAAGGATGGGAAATGAGATCAGGATGTAAATCTAATATTCAAAATGGATATTTCAGATGAGACCAAAGGAGGGAAAACCATGTCTGACAGGGCCAGAAGGGGGCAATGAGGATGAGATACGTCTTCAGACAATGAGTTTTCTGTAAGACTTTGTGAATGATGGGAGTTGAAGGATAGGCTTGCGGAAAACCTGGTGGCCAATCGTGGACCACAGCATCCCTGGGTGACTCCCCCGATGGGGAGATCAGGGCAAAGTATTTGCTGCACTTGTGATTGATCGGGGAGGCAAAAAGATCGCAGTAAGGGAGACCCCAAAGCCGAAAATCTGATTTGCCACAGATGGATTCAGGGATCACTCATGGGGACTTAGGATAGATCTGCTGAGCTTGTCTACTAGCACGATGGAACTGCCAGGAATATGCGTTGCAAGAAGAAAGCACCTGGAAGACATCACCCATTCCCACACCCTCATGGCCTCTCTGTACAGGAGATAAGATCACGTTCCCTTCTGTTTGTTGATGTACAAGACCACTGTCATGTTGTCTATCTGAAATGCAATAGTCCCAAGAGGGAGACAGTCCTGGAAGGCTTGCAATGTCAGAAGAACTGCTCTCATCTCCAGGACACTGATGTGCAATTAGGTCTCTAAGGGGGACCATGTGCCTTGGACTGTCCTTCCCAGATAATGGCCCGCCACCCCAACAGGGAGGCATCCGTGGTCACAGAAGGCTGGGGTTGAGGAAGGCAAAAGGGTCTGCCTAGAAGAAGGTCTTGGAATTTGAGCCACCAAGCAAGGTGACACCTGCAGACCTGAGAGATTCTGATGGCCATGGTCATGGGATGAAGATGAGCTGACCACTGCACCGGAAGGGTCCACTGAAGAACTCACATGTGATATCTGCCAAGGGGAACTAACTGAATCACCACCATCACTGACCCAAGGGCTTGCAGGATAAAGTAGGCTTAGGAGCTCTCCAGATACAGAAGATGGACCTCTTCCTGAATCATCTCGACTCTGCGTGTGGAAAGTGCTGCCGTCTCTGACACTGTGTCCAGAAGAACCCCAATAAATTCCAGGTTCTGGCACGGAACAAGATGAGATTTGGGCAGACTGACTGTGATTCCTAGGTCCTGAAAGAGAGTAAGTGTATAATCCATGGCCAAGCGAGTTGATGCCTTGTGGGAGCCATAAGTAGCCAATTGTCTAAGTACAGAAAGACCTGAAAACCCTGCAGCCATAGATGGGCTGCTACCACTGCCATACATTTGGTAAGCACTCGTGGGGGGGCTGAGGTGAGACTAAAGGGCAGGGCTCTGAACTGGTAGTGGTTGTCCCTCAGCCAGAAGTGTAGGTATCTCCTGGAGCATCTGTCAATTTTTATTTGATAGTACCCATCCTTGAGATCCACTGAGCACATCCAATTGTCCTTGTGCAGAAGCGGGAGAATGGACTGAACAGTGACCATCCGGAACTTCGACTTCTTGACCAACAAATTCAGAACACTGAGATCCAGAATGGGATGTAGGTCCCTGGTTTTTCTGGGCAGTAAAAAGAAGCGGGAGTAAGTTCTGGACCCTCTTTGTCCTGTTGGGACTTCCTGGATGGCTCTTTTTTTGAAGGAGGTCTTGAACCTTGAAGAGGGCTAACTCCCTTTGGCGGGGTGGAACATTAGGGAGAGACTTTTGAGTTGGAGGGGGCTGTACAAAGGATATGAAGTATCCCCTAGAAATGATGCTTAGCACCCAATGATCTGAGGTAATAGCTGCTCAAGCTAGTGGGTGTAGGGAGACGCGACCCCTGACTGCCTCCAGTGCAGATCAGCCAGGCAACACTTCAGGACGGCTGAGGAGGCTTCTCAGAGAAGGGTTCCTGGAAGCCCTGGTTCTGCAGACCTCCTCTGCCTCTGGGACGGCATCTGCTGTCAAACCCCCTTCCCCGGCCGTAAAAAGAGGATTCCTGAGGATCATCCTGGAAGGAAAACTGAGACCTGTGGAACCACAGTTTCTTATTATCCCTCTGATTCTTAGAGAATGATTGCTGGGGAGTAGAAAACTTGATCCTAACTGTGGACAGTCTTCCTTCCTGCTCGCTATTGGTTAAGGTCTCCTTGACTGAGGGGTCAAACAGTGTTGACCTGTTGAAAGGGGCATTAGCAAAAGACGCCTTGAAATTTTTCGCAAACCCACAAGGGTGAAGCCAGGCATGACGCCTAACAGCAATGCCTGTATCTGCTACTCAAAAGGTGGCCTCCACTGCATTAGAGATTAACCTCATTGAGGTGTTAGCCAGGGACCTTAGAGCAGATAGCTTCAGGGAGACTAGCTAAAGACTGTCCGGAGGCAGCAACTTCGAAAGGGAAGTGGAGACTTCTGACACCAAATCCCTTTGCAATCGGGTAAAGTGTGACCTGTAATTTGTTGCACTCAGTCCAAACCTAACATATGCTAACACACGCTTTCTTTAAATGGTCAGTTGCCTGAAATTCTCTGTTCAGGGAATGGACCACAGAGCTCTGTTCAGCGAGCTCCTTTTTGGTGGCTGCGGCAACCACAATGGCATCAACAGGGATGCCTTTGCTCCAAAAGGTCTTATCTTTAGGGGGACTCAGAAATTTGTTAGCTTTCTTTGGAAAAGGTTCTATTGTGTCCAGCTCCTTCCACACCCTGCTGGAAATGAGCTGAACAAGCTCATCCATAGGGGGAGATACCCAGGTGGAAGATGGGCCCATCCCGAAAGCCTTCAGGAAAGAATAGTTGTGTAAGAACTTACCATAACCTTAGATGTCCTTCTCTTCCATGTTGCAGTATTCATTACAGTAGGCAGATTGCTGCCTGCAGTGCCGTCATCTGGCCAGTATACCAAAGTCTTTGCTCCTGAAGGGTGAGCCATAAACCGACATAGGGTATAAAAGTGACATCTGCACGTACCCTCTTCAGAATGAACTGCTACATACAATAGTACTCCCGTGGATTAAGAGAGGGTCATAACAGGGAGACCCGTAGACTTACATGTAGGAAAGACCTAGGGTAGTAGGTAGGCTGTGTTTGGTGTGGAGACTGGGGGAGAGAATGACTATGTGCCCACAGGTAGGCCATGGTAAGGTAGACAGGCAGGTGGGTGGGACTGAATACTGCAACATGGAAGAGAAGGACATCTAAGGTTATGATAAGTTCTAACACAACTATTCTATGAACTTCTATTCTCATGTTGCAGTATGCATTACAATAGGGAGAGTACCAGAGCTTTAGGTATGAGCCTGGGTGGAGGATTGGTTCCCTGGTCAATAAGGCCTTGGAGAATTGACCTGGCAAACCCTGCTCTTGCTCTGGAGGCTAGGTCCAGTTTGTAATGTTTGGCGAAGGTGTCAATCAAAGTCCAAGTGGTAGCGTCTAAAATGGAAGCGTAGTCAATCCATTTGAAAAAGGCAGCCGAGGAGGCAGCTGCCCTGGTAGAGTGAGGTTTGACATGACCATGCAAGGATTTTCCATGATAGGGAATAGCACATGCCAATGGATTTTGAGATCCATGAAGAAATGGTCTGTCTGGAGACTGCCTTCCCTACAGCTCTCAGATGGAAGGCGATGAATAGTTGGTCAGACTTTCTGATAGGTCTGGTTTTGTCTAAGTAGCACCTCACTTGCTTGTGGACATCCAAAGAATGGAGAGTTCTCTCTGAGGAATTTTGTGGATGAGGGTAGAAAACCGGTAGGTTAATGGTCTGGTTTAATGAGAGTTCATTAACCACCTTAGGCATGAAGAAGGGGTTAGTCCAGAGGGCAACTCTGTCCTTGTGGAAAATAAGATAAGGAGAGGTAGCTATAAGGGCTTGTATCTCTGATACCCTCCTGGAGGAGGTGAGGGTGACTAATAGAACTGTTTTCAGGGTGCATAGTTTCAGGGATACTGAATGAGCTGGTTCAAAAGGTGGCAATTTAAGTTTTTCTAGTACAAAATTCAGGTCCCAAAGAGGGGGTATAGGCTTTCTGGGGGTTCTGATATGACGTACCCCTTTCAAAGAAAGCTTGACTTCCAATCTGGCAGCCAGAGAAGGTGATATGGGCAAACAAGCAGAGATGGCAGATAAATGGACTTTGACTGAAGAGTAAGTTAGTCCTGAGTGAAGTAGCTCACACAAATAGGAAAGGACCATAGGTATAGAAGTAGTCAGAGGGTCCTGGTTTTTCCATTGGCACCACTTGGATAATCTGTTCCATTTAGATATATAATTTATCCTGGTACTAAGTTTTCTGGCCTCCTGCAGAACATTGAGTATGTCCTCTGAGTATAGGTATCTGTAGGAGATATGAACCCTATCACCCATAAGGTCAGTTTCAGATTGTTCACCTGGGGGTGTAGTAGGGATCCCCTGTCCTCTGTGAGCAGGTCTATTTGGTGGGGTAACCTGTGATGATTGCCCTTGGCTAGTAGGTAGAGAAGGGGAAACCAATGCTGTCTTGGCCAAAAGGGGGTCACCAACAGGATTTTTGGTTTGTCCTTCTGTATTTTCAGGAGGATTTTCTGAATCAGCGTGAAGGGGGGGAAGGCATACAGGTACATTCCCTCCTAAGGAAAGGAGAATACATCCACTTTCCAAGTTTGTGGATGTGGGTCCCGTGTGCAGAATCTGGGCATCTGTCTGTTCTGGGGGAAGGCAAAGAGATCTGCTTGTTAAATACTCCACCTGTGGCTAAGGTCCAGGAATACCTCTCTGTGAAGCATCCATTTGTGAGAGGGAGCTGAAGTTTTGCCAACTTTTCAGCCACAAAACCAAGACCGAATCACTAAAGGTGGAGGAGTGTCCATATTCACCAAGGATATTCACACCTCCAGGCTAGCTGCCCAACACAATGCATCTGAAATTCTCCAGGTGCAACTAACACTAGGTAAGACTGCAATCCAAATTGTAGCTTGCTACAGATCCCCCACCATGCCCCAAGATTCTCACTACACCTTTCTAAACATACTGGAAAATATTAAGATACAACCAAACACCCTAATACTGGGTGATTTCAACTACCCTGCCATTAACTGGGAAAACTACTCAGGTACCAACTCCTTTTCCCAACGGTTCTTGGAATTCATAAATTCCAATGCCCTGGATGAACTAATTCATTGTGCCACCAGGGGCTCCAATATCCTAGACCTGGTTATTACCAACATGGGAGATAGATGCTCCACACCAGTGGTCACCCCCTCATTGGTCAGGTCTGACCATAAGCAAATCACCCTTGACATTCACATCCCACCCCCACCCCCCCAGTAAGGAAACCTCCTTAAAAAACTTCTCCAAAGCCAACTTCATGCTACTGAAGTCAGAAGTGACAAACTTCACGACACCCATGCAGAGGGGATCTGAAAGTTCGACTGCAGAATCCTACACTAAGGTACTGTACGAGCACATCCACTCATGCACGAATCGTGCCATCCCAAATAGAACCAAGATGCCCTTCTCCAAAAAAAGGAAGCCAATCTGGTGGTCCCCTGCTTTAAAATAACCAGAAGGACGTGAGCACTCCAAAGGACACCAACTTTATTCACAAACAGTTAAGCGCTTTCCTCTCCACTACAGAGACTTCCTCAGAACAAAAATCACAACCTTACCCAACCAAGTTAAATACACCCATAAATTATTCAATTAAGCAACAATTAAAATCCTTAAAGCAATATCAAACTTCCAATTTTAACATAGTTCACCACATTGTTTTAAAAAATTCTTTAAAATAGACTTAAACAAAATGTTACATTGTTTTATGTTAAAAATGTGTTTACATAAATTAACAAACCAAAAACAAATTTTTAAAAACATTTTTTTAAAAACCTAAGTTCTCAAATAAACTAAACTGAAATTTGATTACGTATAAGAATGCTAGCAATACTAATGGTTTCATTGATGCCTGGAAATCTAGAGGCATCCATAAACAATTGCCATTTTAATTCCATTACATCCAAGTGCACATCCAAAATACCCCCTTTTTCATCCTCATTGAGGTGTTGCAAGACCAAAAATTTGAAACAATGTGTGGTATGTTCGCTTATGTGCCTATATAGTGCACTGGTTACCCTACCATGCTTAATGTCACCTAAATGTTCTCCCATTCTAATTTTCAATTTCCTACTAGTTTTACCTATATAGAAAATGGAACATTTCTGACATTTAGCCATATAAATCACCCTTTTACTATTACAATTTTAGTGGCCCCCAATATGCAACCTATGCCCATTAATTTTCACATAATCCCTAGTTTCAAATATGTGTGGACAAAAAGAACAAGCATTACGTTTAAAATTACCCACTCTTCTATTTGTCGTGTGTGTAGATCTCACCCCCTCAAGAATGTTCTTAATACATTTATCTCTTCTAAAAACGTACTTGGGGTGTTTTCCAACTTTAGAACCTATACCTGCATCACACTTCAAGATATCCCAGTGGTCATTTAACACCTCAATGATGGAGTTGGCCATCCCATTATATGTTAGCACTAAAGACAAGTTAAAAATGTTGGTGAAGAAAAATATTAAATATACTGATCCCCATGATTCCAAAGACAACCACAAGGCATTCTATAGCTATGTCAAGAACCTAAATGGCAATGCTCAGATCTGCTCTGAGCTACAACAGAATGGCATTAAATATACTGATCCCAAGGATATTGCAAATACCCTGGCAGATCGATTTAGTGCCAACTTCACCCCCCTCACACCCCCTAAAGGGCCCATCTCAATACCAAAAGACTGCCAAATTCCGGTAATCACGGCCACACAGGTAGAAACCGCACTCTCCAAAGCTAAGAATACAGCATCCATAGGACCAGATGAGATCCCAGGCTGTGTACTACATGAACTACAAAATGAACTGGCACCTCACCTAAGTGTCATGTTTAATCATAGCCTTGCCTCAGGCTTTGTGCCACTGAGTGGCGTACAGCTACAGTTATCCCACTACACAAGGGGGGATCCGCCTTGGATCCCAGGAACTACCAAGATGCAAAAAACTCCCTCACCAGCCTCAGTAAGAAGCTGAGATCCCTCATAAAATCCTCAAAAGCTCGTTACGAAAATAAAATTGCCAAAGATTCCAAAGACAGCCACAAGGCATTCTATAGCTATGTCAAGAATCTAAATGGCAATGCTCAGATCTGTTCTGAGCTACAACAGAATGGCATTAAATATACTGATCCCAATGATATTGCCAATATCCTGGCAGATCAATTTAGTGCTAACTTCAACCCCCTCTCACTCCCTAAAGGGCCCATCTCAATACCAAAAGATTACCAAATTCCGGTAATCACGGCCACACAGGCAGAAACTGCACTCTCCAAAGCTAAGAATACAGTATCCATGGGACCAGATGACATCCCAGGCTGTGTACTACATGAACTACAAAATGAACTGGCACCTCACCTAAGTGTCATGTTTAATCACAGCCTCGCCTCAGGCTTTGTGCCCACTGAGTGGTGCGCAGCTACAGTTATCCCACTCCACAAGGGGGGATCCACCTTGGATCCCGGGAACTACCGTCTCATCAGTCTGACAAGCCTGATCTGCAAGGACATGGAACGCACTATCATGGAACTTATAAACAATGACATTAGCAACCTTCAAACACTGGACCCCACCCAGTTTGGGCTTGTGAAGGGCCGTTCTTGTCTCCTGAATCTGATTGACTTCTTCAAATCAGTCTCTAGAGCTGTGGACAAGGGTAAGACGGTCCACATAGCCTATCTGGACCTCGCCAAGGCCTTCGACACCATCCCCCACTCTGGAATCATAGATAAACTTATTAAGCTGGGCATAAATCCCTACGTCACTCGATGGGTTGCCAACTGGCTTACTGACAGAACCCAGACTGTAAAAGTAGCCGACTCCAAATCCAGCTCCAGACAAGTGACAAATGGAGTACCTCAGGGTTCAGTCCGGGGACCACTCTTGTTTGGCATATACTTCTCTGAAGTACAGGCCAATACTATGGGACTCTGGCTAACAAAGTTTGCAGATGACTGCAAACTGGGAGCCATTATTGAATCCCCAAATTATGTGGATATTCTACAAAAGGTCCTTACAGAAAAAGATGCTTGGTGCCAGAGCCATAGGCTCAAGCTTAATGCTAAGAAATGTATAGTTATCCCCTTTGGAAAAAAACATGTACCCATGAATTACCACATAGGTGGCAGTACACTAAACATCGAAGTGTGATGAGAGACTTAGGGACACTTCCGATAACCACATCACCACAACAGTCAGGAAGTCCTTCTATGTGGCACACCTCATCACTAAGGGCTTTTCATCCAGAAAAAAGGAGGTCATTGTCCCACTGTACTCACCCCTCATTAGACCCATTACAGAGTATAATGCCCCATTTGGTATGTACCTCACAAGACATCTGCAACAGCTGGAAAGGCCACAGAAATACCTCGCTAATAGAATCAGAGGCCTAAAGCAGATGCCATATGCTGACCATCTAAAAAAACTCCAGCTATACTCTGTGGTATATCGTCTACTCAGAGGCGATCTCTGCTTAACATACAAGGCCATGTCAAACTCTGGGCTGTTGGACATGCTCCACTTAAAGAAATCCCAATCCCTCAGAGCCACACGCTCCAGGGATCTAAACCTTGTCATCACAATGAACAAAACATGCTGGAGGGATAGGTTCCTGACCCAGAGACTCCCCATACTCTGGAATAGGCTGCCCATACATGTCAAGCAGAGCGCCTCATTGGCCCTCTTCAAAAGGAACCTTGATGATTGGATGGGAGACAGGAAATTCACCCTGGGGATCATGTCAGTCGTCCTGCTAGACACGGGTCCAGAGAAGTAAATATCGTGGGAAAAAATATCCAGGGAATTGTTATGGCTAGGCTTGTATAGGCCCTAGGGCCGATAGCCTAGTACCAACCTATGAACCTATGAGTGTGTCTGCCATAACATTCTCTGTTGAGGGAATATATACTGCTACTAGGTGAATCTGGAGTGATGATGCTAGGTTTCATATCTGGATGGCCAGGCTGCACAGAGGATAGGACCTTGTTCCCCCTGCTTGTTTATGTACCATAGGACTGTCATATTGTCTGTGATCACTTTCAGGGTTCCTGGCTGAAGAGCTGATTTGAATGTTAGTAGGGCCAACAGTAGTGCCCTCATTTCCTTGATGTTGATATGGTCCTTTTCTCTTTAGGTTGGACCATCTGCTTTCTACAGAGAATTGATTCTGGTTTATTAGTAGCACTGCACCCCACCCCAAGTCTGATGCATCTGTGGAGACCTGTTGTAGGGGGGCTGGAACCTGTAGGGGGGGGTTGAGGTGAAGTGCTGATACCCACCACTGGAATTCCCTCTTCAGACACTGAAGTAGGAGAAGGGGTGAGACCAGGGGCTGGGAGTGTTGGCTCCATGAGTTTTTTAGGGTCCACTGGATTTTTCGCATGTGGGGTCTTGCCAGAAGCAACATGGGTATAAAGGATGCCATGTGGCCTAACATTCTTAGGAATTCCCGAGCTAGCAAGGAGTGGGTGAGGAGTTTTTTGAAGTATAGACAAAGATCTAGGATTCTCTGGCCTGAAATGAAGGCTTTCATACTGTCTGTTCTGACACTGTATCCCAAGAAAACCAAGTCTTGAGAGGGGGTCAGGTGAGACTTTTCATGGTTTATGGTAAACCATAACTGAGTTAGGGTGAAAAATTACCTGTCGTAGGTGGAGTAGAAGGACTTAATGGTCTAGATGAAGAATAAGCAGATTGTCTAGATATGGGTATATTTGTAAACCCTGTGTCCTGTAGTGAGCAATGTAGGGCGCTAGACACTTTGTGAACACTCAAGGAGCAGTGGAGAGTCCAAAGAGTAAGGCAGAGAATTGAAAATGGTAAGAACCTATTGCAAAGCAGAGGAATTTCCTGTAACCTGGATGTACAGGAATGTGCAGGTAGGTATCCTTCAAATCCAAGGCTACCATGAAAACCTGAGTTGGTATGAGTGGTAAGAGCAGGGGTAAGGTAATAATTTTGAAGCTGGGTACCTTAAGAAAGAGGTTTAGGAAAAATAAGTCTAGAATTGGCCTCCATGGGCCATCTTTCCTTGGTACCAGAAACATTCTGGAGTAGAAGCTTATGTTTCTTTGTGGGTAGGGTTTTTACTCTATGGTGCCCTGAGCTAGAAGTTGTTGAATGATGGGTGGGAAAAGGTGGCCTTGGTTTGTAGGTGATTGAGGAATACCTTGGAAGGGGGGTAACAGCCGCCAAGTCATGAAATATCCCCTCAGAATGATGGAGAGGACCCATTGTTCTGATGTAATTATCTGCCAGGAGGGTAGGGAGAGGGTGAGATGAAGGGATAAGGGGGTGTTTGGGTCTAAGGGTGGTAAGTCACTGGGGAGGTGGTCTGGTTTGGTCAGACTGACTCTGAAAGAGTGTGGTGGAAGAGTTGGTGGGAAACCTGTGAGTGGAGCTTTTCCTTGGTTGTCTATACCCCACTGACTGAGGAGCTGGGTGCGAGGACTGTCTTCTAAAAAAAGAAGATTTTTGTGGGTAGTTCCTGTGGTATCTGGGTATGGGGGATAACAGTAAATGTTTTTAGGTTTTGTAGTTCTTTTTTCCTATTCTTGAAGGGATTTGAGAAGCTCTGCTGAAGCTTGGCCAAACACGGCCTTATTGCCCAGGGGTGCGTCAAGCAATTTTGTTTGTACATCCATAAGGAGAGGTTGTAGTCTCACCCAGGAATATCGCCTCAAAATTGATCCTGATGCAGCACATTTTGATGAAGCTTCCACAGCATCATAATTGCACTTGATGGAGTGCCAAGTCACTTGGGATGCTGCAGAAAGTAGGGTGTTGATTTGGGCTTTAATGGGAGAGACAGGAGACTCAGAGAGGAGGGTAGAAACTTTGGTGATGGTATCCAGGACATACCTAGCCATATGTGTTTGGTAGTTGAGAGCTTTTATAGCCAAAGTAGAGGAGGTATATACTTTCTTCCCTAGTCTGTCCATGAATTTGCTGTCTTTATCTGTGGGGTAAGAGAGCAGCAGAAGTCAATTGTCTTGATGTTTTGTCAGCAGAGACTGCAATAACTGCTGGGTCTGCTGGAGGATTTTTAAAAGGAACTGGGTTTCCTGTGGGACCTTACAGAAATGGTCCGGACGTTTTGAGGCTGGTGGTTGTGAGTCTGGCAAATGAGAAGCAGCCAAGAATGCATCCTGGAAAGCAGGTAGCAAAGGGGCCACAGCAGAAGGAGATGGTTGCGCCATGTGTAGTAGGTCCAAGTACCTTTTCTTGGTGTCAGATACTTCTGATGCCTGCCACTTAAAATGTTCCCTCATGAGGGAGATTGTGTCTCCAAAGCTGAATTCTTCCCCTGGGGACTCAGGAGTAATGGAGTCCTCCTTCTCTGGAGTAATGAAATCCTTGGGGAGTCTATTTGTGATTCATAAGTAATAGATTCCTCTGAAAAGGAGTAATCTTCCTATGATACCTCTAAAGGGGGTCGAGGAGAGGGGCCAGGTGGTAATTGTTGTGTCTGCAAGGCCTGAAATGCCTTAAAGAGACTTTGTGAAAATACTTCCCATCCAGGAACCGGTTGAGGCTCAGGATGCTTTACTTTTTGTTTTCTCTTCAAAGGGGTAGCCGGTGGAAAAAGAATCGAAGCTGACATCTGTTGGGGTGGAAGTGTAGGAGCAGGACCCCCTGACTGAATGAGCCATGATTCCCCTCCACCATCAGGATCTGATGGCTAATTAGCCTCAGTGGACGTAACTAAAGTTTCCACCATTCCAGCTTCCATTGAGGTTCCTGGGCCTGGTTTGGAAACAGAGGTCTGAGAAGATCCCGGGCTTTCATCAGCCTCAAGAATCTGCTCGGACGCCTGAGGCACAGTGTGGGATTCCGGCCTGATTTTCTTGGCTTCTTCCTCGGCGGCTCGGTCTGCTCCACCTTCTATACCGATCACAAGACGTCATAATCTCTGATTTTCCAAATACAGTTTTAACACGACCAGACGGCTGCAAAGTGTTTTTGGGATGAAAGATTTACAAATGGGGCAGAACGTATGGTCGTGGGCCTCACCTAAGCAAAATACGCAGTTTTCGTACATGTCCTTGTGAGGAATTTGTCTCCCACAAGCACACTTCCCCTTTCTAGTTGACATGTATGTCTTAACAGTAATCAAAAGGCAAAGAAAAACTCAAAACCGCACTTATCTGTATTGGTTGGTTAAAGCGGTAGTCTGGTCTGGAGTGATAACTTTAACCAGTTGTCTGAAAAAATGCAATCTGCTTTTGGAACTGGCAAACAGGAGTCTGATGTTCACTGCGGCAGAAAAATTCTGAAGAGGGTAAGTGCAGACATCACTTTTATATCCTACGTCGGTTTATGGCCCTGACAAGGGATGTGACACGTACCCTCCAGGAGCAAAGACTTTGGTATACTTCCCAGATGGCGAAGCTGGAGGCAGCAACCTCCCTACTGTAATGAATACTGCAACATGAGAATAGAAGGACATCACAGATTCCTCAGAAGACAGGGTGGGGGAAGACCAACTACCCCGCTCTTTCAGGATCTCGTGGATGTCCCCAAAGGACAAAGGACATTTCTTCAAATGGAAGTCTGGAGGTCCCATCTCCCTTATCGAAATCAGTGTCCTCAGTGAGGGACCCTCAAGGGGAGTCCAAGTGCCTCCTCTTGCATGTCCTCTTCTGGGGAAGCTCCACCACAGTGGTCTCCGGGGAGGACTTGGAAGAGGAAGGGACCCCAATGGAGGAAATGCATGTCTGAAGGTGCTCCTGGGAGGGCTGACCCCGGATGGATGATGAGGTCTCACCACCCAAAGTTGAATGGGGCTGGGGGGGATCCAGAGCCGAGGTAGAGGAAACCGCCCATCTGGAGATGGTCCTCTCTATTGCCTGGAAAGCCGATGGGCTGGAGGGAGACCCCCATCCCCACTTAACAAAGCTGAGCAGGACGGATGGGGAGACCCTGATGCAGCACAGATGTCTCCTGACGAAATTGACCCCGAGCTGTGTAAGCGAGGGACCCAGACAGTGTGGGAAGGGACACTGTTGGCCCCTCCCTGGGGATGCTCTGGTCCTGGGGAACTGAACCCCCATGGGTCAGTCAGGGAAAAAAGAGTTCTGAGGATGGCATAGGTGCCCTGTGCAACTGGATAGGGGATGGCAACAAGCACAGTTTGATTTGGGCTTTGAGGAAAGCTCCTCATCATCCGATCTATGTCAGAGAGCAGCAGACTTTTGGTGGAACGGGAGGATATGGAGAAATGGCCCGACCTAGACGATGGCCTATGGTCTTTAGAGGGAGACCTGCTGATATGCCTTGGATCCAGCTTCCTAGAAGTGGCTGGGGAGTCTTCAATAATGATCAGATCAGACAAAGCTGTCAGATCTGAAGGTCTAGCTGGATACGAAGGCTCAGAAAGAATCATGGTCGGATCTAAGGACGGTCTAGACTCGGTCATATCTGAGAACCTCCTAGGCTCCGAGGACTCCTATCCGACAGGGGAAACTAAAGCTCTTGGAGCTTAAGACCCCCGCAACAGAAGCCACAGAGACTGGACTTGGATCCAGGGAACTACGATCCGAGAGCCTCGGCTTTTTAGTGGGCAAATCCCGAGAAAGAAGCCATCCTTTTGGGCTACGATGGAGGCTCCAAGGGGGAACCCGAAACCAGAGGATCTCCTTTCACAAGCCCCTTGAGTAAAAGCTTGTTTCTATGCTCTTGGAGAGTCCTGGGGTTGAATCCAGCACAGATTTCACATTCAACTACAGTCTGAAAACCACCTGAGCAAAGTCAAAGTAATTCTGGTTGTATTAGAACCCAATTTTGAAGTCTATGATGCAGATAACTGAAATGGGGTTTGTTCTATCCACCTAAAATCTCAGCTGTCTATGCACATCTATTCAGTGCAGAATGTATTCATTCTCATTGCAGCAATATGGAGATCTGTACAGGCAAGTGTATGGACTGATTCATATTTGTTTATATGGCTACCCTGGAAAAAACAGTGCATTCACAAACCAATCTGTCTTTATGAAAGAATAAATAAGGAGGATTAATACACAAGGTCTGTAGTTCTGAACTTCTTGCAGAAGTTATGGCCACAAGAAATAGTTTTTTTCTAGTACAAATATTTAAGTCAGTTTCACAGTCTGACTTAAAAGGTGGCAACATTAGTTTTTTGAGCATAAATTATAAATCTCAAAGAGGAAATGTTAATGTAAATGGAGGTCTTATTTGGAATTAATCCCCATGGAATGCTTTACAAACCTTTAAGGAAGTGAAATATAAAATGTGATTACCCTCAAGGGAATTAGAAATGGCAGCAACATGGATCTTAATACAGGAATCGCTAAGACCTACAACAAAAATCTGAAACTGGTAATCTAAAATGTCTGTCACAGGTGCTGAAAAGGAACTAATCCTTTGGAAGAAACCCAGATGGAGATATGTTTACATTTGACTTTAAATGGCTTCCTTCCCTCAGACCTCTGGACTTGTTCTGCAAGACTTTCTGAATATTTTTTTTTGTTATAAGATGAAATAGGGAAAAACATAAAGTAATCCTGGGAGGCCAAAAAGAGTACTACAGAATAGAAGCAGTATTTGGTGGTGGTAAAGGATATAAATAGGTTAAGGCAAGGCTTTGCCAAGTGACAAAATATATTACATGCTGCTGACAAACTGAGAGATCTCTTGTGTAGCACCACTAGACAATATCTGAGCTTGTCAATTAATGAAGTAGCTTCCTCATGAATCCAAGCAACTGGATGACATAACCCAGTATCACAACATGGCCTCTTCACACAAAGGAAAGAATGTGTCCCATCCTGCTTATTTGTGTACTACAGTACTTATATTACTGTCATGTTTCCAAAATGAATGACAAAAGCACCTTTAAGAAAGAAATCTGGAAAAAAAATTTGAGTGAGGACAGGACTAACCTCATCTCTTGCATGTCAGTGTACAGAAAGGCCACTTACTGTGACCAAACATCTTGGACTGACTTGACTGCCCTGGACCATAACCTACCACCTTAAATCAGAGGTGTCCAATAGTGACTGCAAATAGGTGAAAGGGCTGCTTACAGTCAGAATGAAGGTGTGTGAAGTCAACACTGCAGATGCATTCCATGTGCTTTGGAAATTCTGATATGATCAGACAAGAGATCTGTATGCTAAGAACACCATGACTTAAGGGCCCAGGGTTTTTAAACCACATGTGAAATTTGCACGAGGAAGTAGGTAAATTATAGCTGCTATCAGTTCTAATGTTTTGCTGCTGAAATTATGTGAAACTGAAGTAGTAATGTTGTCTGATGAATGGAAAGGATCCTGCCCAGAGGAGACTAAGAAGAGAGGCGATGACATTTATACCAGACAAAGTGCTGTAATGTTATGAGGTAGTGCCATCTGTGCCAGGGAGAGTAGGGCAGTACATGCTTACATATACCAGCACAGCTAGTTGGAGTTTTGTAAAGAATTTTATGTTATTTGACTATAACACTGATTTGTACAGTTGTTTGAGTTAAAAATATATTTGTGTTAAAAATGCATCAACAGTAGGTCCTGCTGGACAGAAAGAATATATGCATCTATATTAGGTTGTATTGGTGTAACTTATCAAATGTGTATGCTTATCAGAGAATCCTGGAAGAGTGGAAAGTTTGAAAATGTGTTATAGCTTTCACATGGCTGCCACAGATCTTAGCAAAGCTCTGTGTGTGTACTGAACCAGTTTCAGGTGACTAGAGGTGATGTCATCCTCTAACTAGCTCCTTCTTTACTTGGAACTCTTGCAGCAGCACTTTAGAAACTGACAGGAAAGATTTCTGACAGGATATATATCTCACACATCCGCAAAGAGAGACATCATCTGGCTTTTGCTGTGGTAAGACAATCAGTGCACATCAGCTTGCCTTGCTTTAGTAAGTAGTCAGGGAACAGTAATTCTGTAGTCAGTCAGGGGCATTTAGTGAGAATAGTTTACTATTATTTCTATTCTACTGTATTATTTTTTATAACTATGTGGTTGAAACTCTGTTTCTTGTATTCAGTATTCTCCTGTTTTCTGTTTTATTATTTATCATTAAATATTTTAATATATTTCATTATGGCTGGTACTTTAGAGAATACTTTTAACATCTTGGGAATATTTATGCTTGTTTTAGTGACACTGTGGCCACTCCTGAACGCCTTGCTGCTTTGGTCACACACTACCATTTGTATTAGTATTAATTTTACACAATATAATTGGGTACCCTTTGTAAGAGCCTTAGGGTAGCTGACTGGTGGCAGCACAATTACTACAGAGTCTGAACAGAAAGGGGCACAGCTAGTAAATATGTGCCAGCTTTTTCCAGGTGTGTATGTGTGTATGAAGCTCAATTATCTGTGTGTATGTGTGTGTCAACTACTGGG
The DNA here is from genome assembly GCF_019279795.1 of Protopterus annectens. Lineage (NCBI taxonomy): Eukaryota > Metazoa > Chordata > Ceratodontiformes > Protopteridae > Protopterus > Protopterus annectens. Next base: position 1,566,561,316 of record NC_056737.1, read on the forward strand.
AACAGGGACACAGGGCTCTAAAGTGGTCAGTGTGGAGTTTGTATGGGTCTGGATAAAGAAACAGAGTCCAGCCTCAGGTTTGTAGCATGCACCCTGTGTGCTGTTAAGAGAAATTGTGCTTGGTACAGACAGCTGCATTTGAAAATACTGTGTGAATCCATCTTTATTCTTACTGACCGTCCCTCACCGTAGTCAGTGGTAAAGATGGAGTCTCCTTAATTGCTGGCCTGGAGTAGGGATCCATCACAGGTGCCTAAAACAAATTAGAATTGAATAATCCAAGCAGTTACTTGAAGATGTCTGTGACTAGGGTGTATCAAATTCCCTTTGCCTTGGGACAGTAGGTTCATGTTATGAGGAAGCTTGTGGTAAATGGCCAATTCCATAAAAAGGGAAAACCAATGATGCCTGGGCCAAAAGGGAGTCAAAACAATGATCTTTGGTGTGTCTTTCTGAATCCTCAGAATTATTCTGGTTATCAGTGGAAAGGGTGGAAAGGTATAAAGGAATATGCCTGATCACGGGAAAGAAAATACATCTGTTTCCTAACTTGTTTGCAAAGAGTCCTTGAGCAGAATTTGTTGAGATGTCACTTCTCAAAGGAGACAAACAGATCTATTTGACATGCCCCCCACAAACGGATCAATTCCTAGGAGAACCCGGGCTGTAAGATGCTTGGATGATTAAGCACTGCTGAAGATCTACCTCCCAAACTATCATACATCACTGTGGTACTGCTGTAATCACTGGAAGAGGTTATGGGGACCACAGGTGATGAAGAAATGTTAAGGCATGTGGCTTAGCCAACATCTCTTTGACATTTACATGCTTTGGCCTGTCTGAGGAGTTCCCCAGGCACAAGCGTTGCACCTTTACCCCCATAGATACTACCTCCAAGCAAAATCTGTGACATCTGAAGTTGCAAATTGGCTTGGAACTTGAGGTAAAAAGAAGAGACCTGGATTTGCTTCTATCTGAAGAATCCCCAACAGCAGTTCCTTTCGGACAGAACCCACACTGTGAAAGTAGCGGATTCCAAATCCGACATCAGACCAGTGACAAGTGGAGTACCACAGGGTTCAGTCCTGGGTCCTCTCCTGTTTGGTATCTACTTCTCTGAAGTGCAGGCCAACACAGAAGGTCTTTGGCTAACAAAGTTTGCAGATGACTGCAAACTAGGAGCCATAATTGAAACTCCTAACAATGTGGACAAACTACAAAAGGGCCTCACTGAGACAGATACCTGGTGTCAAAGCCATGGCCTGAAGCTCAATGCCAAAAAGTGTATTGTCATCCCCTTTGGTAAAAACTCTGTAGAACTACCACATAGCTGGTAGTCTACTTAATGCCGAAAATGTGATAAGAGACCTTGGGACACAGATGGACAGTAGTCTTTCCTTTGATAATCACATCGCCACAGTGGTCAGGAAATCCTTCTACGTGGCTCATCTCATCAAAAAAGGATTCTCATCCAGAAAAAAAGAGGTCATTGTTTCCCTCTACTCATCACTCATTAGACCCATTATAGAGTACAACGCCCCTTTTGGTATGTACCTCACAAGACATCTACAACAACTGGCCTCAAACAGATGCCCTATGCAGACCATCTCAAAAAGCTACAGCTTTACTCCATCGCATATCACCTACTCAGGGGCGATCTCTACCTAACATACAAAGCTATGTCAAACCCAGAGCTGTTGGACATGCTCCACTTAAAGAAATCCCAATCCCTCCGAGCTACTCGCTCTAGGGACCTTAACCTTTTCACCACAATAAACAGAACATGTTGGAGGGATAGATTCCTGTCCCAGAGACTTCCCATACTCTGGAACAGACTACCTATCTATATCAAACAGAGCTCCTCATTAGCACTCTCCAAGAAAAACCTTGATGATTGGATGGGAAATGGGAAATTCACCCCGGGATCACTTCTGTGGCTCTGCTCGACAGTGGCACAGGAAAATAATTTTCTTGGGTGGCGAATGCCAGGGTACATTTTTTGGCTAGGCTTGTATGGGCCCTAGGGCCGATAGCCTAGTACCTTCCTATGAACAAAGCCCAAAACTGGAATCTGAACTTGCAGAGGATGCAAATGTTGGATCCATGTGTGCTTTTTTAGAAACCACTGAATCCTTCTCATGTGGAAACTGATGAGAGGAATCATAAGAAGCCAGGAACCCTGAGATACTAAATGGTCAACGTCTGGGACTGAGTTGAGGAACTCATAAATATTTCCAGATAAAAATCCACCTTATCCTGTATCAAAAAGGCTGAGAGGTGTCTATAAGATGCCCCAGAAAGACAATCCTGTGCGATATGGTCATGGAGGATTTTTGAACATTTATCTAGAATCCCAGATTGGCCATAAGTGAATAAATCCAATGACTCTTGACATCTGCTTAAAGACTCTGCAAATATGAGAAAATCTAAATAAGGAAATGAGAATGACATTCAGTCTGCAATAAGCTAGGCACTCTGTAAATACCCTTGAGCCTGTAGATAACCCAAAAGTACTGAGAAAAAACAACATGTTTGGTTCAGGAGTTGGGGAGGAACTTCCCAGAAAGGAATTATTTGATTCCAGTGCCAAATGTTCCCCTCTTCAACCACTTTTAGCAGTGAAGAGTCTGAAACAATCTGCTGCCAAAGAGAAATGCACACAACCAGTGTCTGGGACAGATTTAGAGATAGGAGGAGGAGCTGTATGGAAGAGGGAAAGAATGCTAGGTTAAACATTTGATGTATTAGACTGTCTTCTTTTGGAAAAGATCTTTATTTCTTGTTATCCCCCTCCTGCCATCTTTTTTGTTTCTTTACTTGGCTTGAGAAGGCAGGAATTGCTTGTTCTGTTTTTAGAAAGAAAACAGTATTTGGGAGATTTATAAGAAGGGGCCTGAAAAAAATCTTACAAACTCCCTGCATTAATTTCCCTCTCTCATCAAATTGTTTGAGGACATGAGTAGCTGATAGGCCAAACAATAACTACTCATCTAAAGCCGAATTTAAAATTTCAGACATTAGCACTTCAGAAAACTTTTGACTACATATCCCAGAATATCTGCTCAGCAATGTAGTAGTAGCAATCAGCCTAGACCCAGTATCTGGACAGTCATACACACTTTGTACAACATACGCTGAGAATTGAAATGTTAGAAACAATGCAGTCCAAAAAATAACTACCTTCAGAAGAAAATGTAGCAAACTGCAAAAAGAAAGAATAAACTTCTGCATATGTGCCCGACAGTTAAGAATTCTGTATGCCAAAGTTGAAGAAAATTATCTTACAAGATCTGTCCAAAGCATTCCTTCTTTGACCACAGGGAAAGGACTGGAAAAAAAAGTCTATTTAAAGGTGACAAAGATGTAGATATAGCCCCAGGGTTAGACCTAAGGTGGGAGATCAAATGTTTGTTAGTTTGAGAAAGTTTATAAAATCTTTTTGGGGGGTGGGGTGGGGGCTAAAGGTTGAGTCAGGATTATAACTTGCAGCATTAAATACATTTTCCAAGACTGGCATAACAGGAGGTATGGGAGTGGAATGAGGCATATCACTTGTAATATATCATAATATATTTTCAATTCAAGGGGACATCCAACCGTTCCCATTAAACCACAGTATTCATCCTGGCTACTGTCTGAGAAAATGAAAATCCTTACAAGGGGGTTGTGAGGACCAGATTTCATCAGAAACAGAGATATGGGCTTGTAATTCTGCAGGAAAAGAAGCTCTGTCTCTATCTATGTCAGAATACTTTGACTTGTTTTCCACAGGAATTTTTCTGCTGATATTATTCTCAGGTAAGGATTTCTTAGAACCAGGATTAACAGCCTGTAATAATTGTCTGGCTAAGGTAAGAACAGTATATTTTTTTAACAGACACCATGTCTTCAGATGAACAGTGTTTAACCTTTTGTTTTTTCTTTACTGGAAAAGGCTTGGATGAAGACCAACTTACAGAAAGCACTTCTGCTTCATCTAGAGGACTCTTTCCCTGGTTACTCCAAGCAGCATCTTCCGGAGTGTTTCCCTGACCCACTGAAGATGGTTCTCTAATGACTACATCAAACACTGGAACAGGCAAAGAGGATGTGGCTGACTCCTGGTTCATGATGGCTGAAAGGACTTCACCAGTGCAAGGCAGAAAGTAAACTGAGCGGTCTGAAGAAACAGCAAATGGTCACCACAGATTCACCCATCATTGGCTGAAGTGTTGACGGAGTCCAAGGCTCTTTGGTAAGTTGTTTTTTCTTTCTGGGCACAGAGGAGTAAGTATCTATGCTGTAACTGAGGAGGATGCATCAGTGGTGACACACACTGGTGGAGCGAGTTGTTCGGCAGCTAAGTTGTCAAAAGGTGTTCACAAACAGCACACTTATATTTTCACTCCCATACACAGTCCCCTGTCACAGTAATACATAAGCAGCACACTAAAATCCTGTCAGAAACCCTTTTACCAAGAAATGTACTCTCGCAGAAACAACGTCAGGTTCATAGATGTTTACTAGGCTGATGCCCACAAGGGCCCTTTTAAGCCTAGCCATACAATCCCAATCTCTGACAAGTACTGGTACCCTTGATAAGTGTGAGCAGGAGCTGGGGAGATGAAACATTTACAGGTTGCCTGTGTCCATTAGAGATGCATGGTGCCAAGCCAGGGATGAATTTCCTGTTCCCCATCCAATTGTTCAAGTTAGACTTGAAATGGGTTACGGAGGTACTCTGCTTCACAAGGATGGGGAGCCTGTTCCAGAGATGGGGTAGTCTCTGAAATACATACCTGTCTCTCCAGCAGGTCCTATTAATATCACAGGCAAGATTTAAGTCTTTAGAATGGGTAATTCTGGTGCTGTTTGTTTTGCTGATATGCAGGATGTCCATCAGAGTGGGGGTATGAGAATGCCCTATATGCCAGGCATAAATCTCCCCTCAACAGCCAGTAGGAAGCATAATACAGGGATAGGGCCTTGAGGAGGTCTGCATAGGACATTTTACTTACGCCCTGTATTCTTTTAGTTAGGAACCTCTGTGGATGTTCCATTTGTTGGATATGCCTGATTAGGTACATACCGAAGGGGACACTTTAGTCAATGACAGGTTTGATGAATGCTGGATCCAGTGGAACAATGACTTCCTTGGGCCTAGATGCCATACCTATGTTTATAAGTTGTGCAGCATAGAATGCTTTCCTCACTACTGTAGACATATGATGGTCAAATGCTAGATTACTGTCTGTGTGTGTCCGCAAGTCCCTGACTACTGGGTCAAATCTAAGGGGTGTGTTGTCAATATGACAGTTACCATGGGTGGATGACTTCCCGAAGGATACTATTATGCATTTCCTGGCATTTTGTTTTAGGTACATTATCACAGAGTGTACACAAGCACTGACATACCCTGTAATAATCCTTGTCCATAGAAAACACATCCTGACACTAAGTTTTATTAAAAATAACTAAAAGTTTACACAAGCAGTACATTTTCTCAAAACATAGCCCCCAAATAAATCAGTGCTAAAAATACTAGTCCCTGCATGGAAACTCCTGATACTTGCAGGAATACCAGGTTTTGTAATGTGGTAATACTGCTTAAAGCCCTTTTAAAAATATTTTTTTGCTCAAAAGGTAACAAATCTGTGTTGAACAGTACCCCACTGCAGACTTATCTGCCAGAAACAAAACTGAAAGCCAGTTACTTCTGTGAAGTCTCTAAGCTGTTTCTTCACAAGACAACAAGAAAGTAGTGAGGAAAGCCTCACTCTTACTGTTGATTTCCCTCCATAGGGCTATACAATTAGCAGCCAGAGTGAAGGTATAAGAGGGAGCCAAAGCTTATAGGTTCATAGGCGATTACTAGGCTATCAACCTCAAGGGGGCTTTTTAAGCCTAGCCGTGCTTCCCAAATGTATCTGACAACGTCTGATACCCTAGGGTTATTTTAAAGGGTATATGTAGACATGGGCATGGCTGGTCAATTATTTACAGACTGCCTCAGTCTAATAGAGAAATGGGTGCCAGATCAGGGATAAGATTCCTCTTCCCAATCCACTGGTTCAATTTAAGGCTGAACTGGGTTAGAGAAGAACTCTGCCTTACATGGATAGGAATCCTGATCCAGAAAAGCAGAAGCCTTTGAGACACATACCTGTCCCTCAAATATGTCTTATTTATGCTGCAGAAATAGATAGTTACTAGGCTTGCAGTCTAGGGGATCATTGAGTAGCCTAACCCAAATTCACAGTTGCAGCCTCCAGCAGTGTCTGGTTAAAGAACTTGCTCAAGGTCACACAGTAGGCGAATGAGGGCTGAGGGAATCAAACCCTGTGCCACAGGAACTAAAACTCACAAACTTAATCATCTGCATCAATTGCCAGACAGGATGCTGTCTGGTTAATTCCTCGGTAGAACACAACCCATACAGACTAAAGGCTGTTGCTGAAGTGAGAATGATGAACATTAATCCATCTAAGCCAGAACAGCTGCTCCTGGGCCACCCCAAGAAGATATACCACACTCAAGAGTGAAGATCACCAAGTTCTTCCCCTAGCTTCTCTACCACACACTGATTTAGAAGAAGGACTTTAACTTGAATGTAAACCTCCTTCTCAGGACAACAGACAGACAGACATCCCCCCAGCAACATCCTGGATGTCCAAAACACAAACAGAAACCAAAATGAAAAGAAGTAACACCTGGAAAAAGTTCCAAAACACAGGGCTAAAGACATGCATGTTTGGCAAATATGAAATTCTGTCAGTTTAAGCAGTGGATTAAGGTTATGAGTTGTTTTGGTTGTCCAAGGCTTGATTCACTTAGTCTCCCTTTCCTTACTTTATGAAATTGAGCAAATCACTTAATCAGACAGTACTCTGAGTTAGTTCTGAGAATGGACAAGGCTCTTCAATGGTCTCCCAGATTATATGCCTAATAACTAGCTGCAAACCTTATGAACCTTTTTTTTATTCTCTCCTGCTTCATTCTTTCTGGTTACCCCACTGCCTCCATCCATCGCCAGCTCTACCAGCCTCTTGTGCTGACTATGGAATACATCCAGTGTTGAACTAGGAGGTCATACCATTAACTCTTCTACTAGGGGTGCTTGTTCACTTATGACCTAAACCCTTGGTACCCCCTCATGTTCACCAGTTACATCAGAGAACTTTTTTTCCATGGACCACCCCTCCCCTCAGGGAATGTTTAGATGGATGTCCTTCCCCTGCACTCCCATCCCTTCCTGCCAGTGTCTTACATATCTGAGCCTCTAATACAACCTGGGCTATAGTTACAGCTTTATCCTTCAATGCCCTGGCACTGGCCTAAACATTATGAACCTTAAAAGACACCTAACAGGGAAAGTCCACAAAGAAGAGACTGAGACGGCCCTCAGCAGGGTGGAAGGAGGGACTGCTTAAACAGCTGGAACACAGTCCTCATCCTATCCTCCCCTGAAAAGGAAACCAGCCCAAGTTTCTGACCAGAGACAAGGCATAGTGATAGTCATCTTAGACAACCCAGATATCGCAACAAGTCAGACAAGAAGATCCAAGAAACCACCCTGACCCCACAGAGAGCTGTTCCTACCTGAGCTAAGCAAAATGCTCCCAGCAGCTTTTGACTCTTGCAGGAACTTGTCTTACCTGGTAAGATTTAGAAGCAAAAGGTGATGGCCAGAAAAACAAAAACAAAATAAGGAGCTTACCCTTGCCGGGGGGGGATGGGATTCCAAGCAGGACCAGAAGGGGATTACTCCAGCTGCCATGCGGCAAGGGTGATCTGTGTCCACCCTTGTCACCAATGCAGCCAAGGCCATGATTGCATCATTGATCTCTAAGGTTAGCCAGTGACATGAAGTAACCAGGAATAGGAAACTAAAAGAGAGATGTGACTCATCAACCTTTTCTTCTGGATACGGACACAGCAAAAAGGTGAAAACATTATGATCTTCTTCAAGAGCAGAATGGGCTTGACTCTCAGGTACCTTGGGCCTTGGAGATGCAGACTACAGGTGGGACAGGCCAAATAGGTTATCTGCCATCAATTTAACTGCAGTGAGACCCCAGAATTTTGAGGCTCACAAAGGAAGGAGGAAAGCTTCCACTTAGCAAGAAAGGGAGACAGCCCAATTCCTTGCCTTGTGTCTCATCAAAAAGCTAAGAAAGAACTTTCCCTGCTAGGCCAGGAAGAAAGAAAGGCAACCAACTCAAAAACTAAGGAGTCTGTAGCAAGAATGAATTATATCCTGGGCTCCTGGACTAAATAGGGTCCCAAAGAGACATCTTTTCCATCAAAGCTCTTTTCCCATGAGGGGAAGGGAACTACAGAATAAAGGAGTGGTTCCCAGTTCAAAGGAATCTCCCATGCTCACAAGATATGGACTATGTCTGCACTCCCCAATTCCCAATCTGAACACCCAGAACAGGCTAACCCCTAAAGAATGAAGAGGCAGTCAAACAGAAGCCACTGCCTAAAAACAGAGAGATCCCTGGGCTGGAAACGAAAAAAGGTCTCACCTGCAGAGGAAAATTTCCAAAAAAAAAAACAGCCCATGAATTTGTGGGGGAGTTGGTGGTGGGGGTTCCACTGAACATCATCCCAGCACCCGAAGGGTGGGGGGAAGGGGAGGTTTCACTCTTGACAGAGCTACTATCAGTAGTAAGCTACACTGAAAGGACTTCCCAAAGTACAGAGGAAGGAAGTCCACCCACAGCAAAATGGCAACAAATTTTCCCCAGGAGAAAGGTAAGGTCATCTTCTTACAGTGCAGAGATCCCAGACTGAATAGATGAAGTGTACGTGCTCTCTTTCTCTCAAGAAGATGAATAGCTTTCTTTGCCCCTTTCAAGTAATGGAGTCTGAGTTTGCTTCCCAGCTCCTGAATAGCAACAGAAGTGATTCTGACATCACAAGGAGCCTGCCATTAGACGCATTACAGAGACAGCCCTACCAGACAATGCCCTAAACCACTCTCCATACCCCCAATACGCAAGACACCCAGCCTAAGATAGGGAGGCAGAATGGGCAGAGGCTTCTAAGACAGGTTTGCCAGACATGAGGCAGAGACCAAAAGGGCAGATGTAACCCTTAGCATAGCCTTTCCTTCTGAAATAAAAGTCTCAGTAATCCACCAGGTAAGCAACGTCAACAATTCTATCTGTTCTCCAGTGGTCTGGAGTCCAGGACAAAGATAAAAATCCATATTAGGATAAGTAACCAAACAGATTTCAAGCTGAGGTGTCTAGGCAGACAAAGTTCCCTTCCTGGAGGAATAAGGCAACCAAAAGTATTTTTCAAAAAAAGAAGTTATGTCTTACCATAACGTTCCATCTGTGTTGTCGATCTTCACTCATCCTTGACTCTTGGGTTCGGCTCTGTATCTCGGAACTGACTCGGCCGTTACTCCAGCTCACGCACTCCAAAAACTCTCAAGCTAAGCTAATACTCATAATGCTCCTCATAAAATTTCCTCAGATCGAGTTTGCATAAAAAAGTGTCAGACTGGAAATAACAGACCAGAGACCATATCTGTATTCCTAGCAGGAAGGAATCAATTTTTCAGAAAAGATCCTTTCCACCAAGAAACTGAAGGGCAGGGGGAGGGAGGCTGGGGATGTCAATGATGAGTGAAGATTGGCAACACAAACGGAACATTATTGTAAGACATAACTTCTTTATCTGAGGTTGTCAGTCTTCACTCAATCCTTGTCTCTAGGGACACAGTCCCCAGCTACCTAAATCTAGGGAGGTCTCACAGAAGAATATTCCTGAGCACCATCGAACCAAATGACAATTGTCCCCTAGAGACCAGATCTAGCTTGTAATGAGTAATAAAGGTGTGAGTGGAAGCCCCGGTAGCTGCTGCACAAATGTCATTAACAGAAGCTCTGGAATGAAAAACTGAGAAGTGGCTACTGCTCTAGTTGAATGTGCTTTGACAGGTCCCAGTAATTGCACCTTCTTCTTGTTATAAACAAAAGTTATACAGGCTTTAAGCCATTTTGATAAGGTAACTTTAGAAACAGACTTTCTCATAGAAGCAGGAGAAAAGGAAATTGTCTGATTTTCTGACATCCTTTATTCTGTGAAGTTAAAAAACGCAACTGTCTATGTACATCTAGTAAATGAAGACAATATTCACCCTTGTTAGAAAACTTGGGGTAGAAGACTGGGAGATGAATATTCTGATTGATACTGGCTTCTGCCACTACCTTAGGTAGAAAGGAAGGATTTGTTCTTAAAGAAACCCTGTCTTTGTGAAAAATAAAGCACAGGGGTTTGCAAGACAATACCTGAATCTCAGAAAACCTTCTTGCGGAAGTGATAGTTATCAGCAATAAAGTTTTCCAAGATAAAAACTTCAGACTGCAAGTCGCTACAGGTTCAAAATGGGGACTAATTACTGACTGAAGTACAAGACTCAAGTCCCAAGGAGCAGATGGATCTTTACATGGGGGTATGAGCATCATACAGTTTATGAGACATTGATGTTGAGTCATTCAAACCATTATGAAAATTTGACACTGCAGCTAGATGCACTCGTATGGTTGAGGTAGAAGTTCCTGCTTCAAAAAATAATGTTAAGACCTCCAAGATCTTATGGATTGGTGCTGAAAAAGGATCAAGATTCATCTGCAAAGCCCAGTTTGAAAACTTTTGCCACTTCCTGAACTGTAACTTTCTAGTCGAAGGTTTGTGGGAGGCTAGAACAATTCTTTGAACTGGGGAAGTAAGAGTCAAATTCCTGGCAATCATTGGAACTGGAAAAGCCAAGCAGTGGGTTTAAGATTGGGCAGATTCGGATTAATCAGTCCATCTGGATGGAACAAAAGGTCTGAATCTGGGTCCAGTGTCCAAGGTTTCCAAATTAGATGAAGCCAAAGAAAGGGAAACCAGACCTGACGAGGCCAGAATGGGGTACTGAGAATTATTTTGTTCTCTGACCTGTAGGCTTTCTTTAGAAACTGAGATATGAGGGGAAACGGGGGAAAGGCATACAATAGACTGGGGGGGGGTCATTGGCAGAGAAGAGCGTCACTCGATGACTCCCCCAGAGGGGGAATTAGGGCAAAGTAGCTGCTGCACTTGTGGTTCAGGGGGGATGCAAAGAGATCTCAGGAGGGCCAGTCCCACAGGCAGAATATCTTTTCTGCCACTATCGGAGGATTGAGAGACCACTCATGAGGCATTAAGTTGGCTCTGCTCAATTTGTCTGCAATCACGTTGGAACTCCCAGGAATATGCGTTGCAACTAGAAAGTGGTCGGATGAAATTATCCATTTACATACTCTGAGTGCTTCTTGACAAAGAGGGTAAGACCTGGTTTCCCCCTTGCTTGCTGATGCACCAGACTACTGACATGTTGTCTGTTTGAATCGCAACTGTCCCTGAGGGGAGGGTATCTTGGAATGTCTGCAATGCGAAGAGCATTGCCCTCATCTCCAGAACACTGATGTGCAAGTTGGCCTCTAGTTAGGACCATGTGCCCTGGACTTTCTTTCCCAGATAATACCCCCCCCCATCTCATCTGGGATATGTCCATTGTTAGTATGGCTTGGGGTGGAAGAAGAATAAAGGGTCTGCCTGACCAAATTAGGTCTCTCTTGCACAAGTTGGTGATTAATCTCAGATGGGACATTGGCTGATTCAGTAAAGACCACTGAGATTCCAAGAGCCATTGAAGAATCCGCATGTGGAGTCTGGCCAGAGGACCTAGAGCAATGGAAGCTAACACTGATATTAGCATTTGTAGTAACAGACATGCAGTCACCTTTTTGCTGTGAATAATCTGATTTGCGATATGATTCTTTGAATTCTATCTGGGGGTAGAGACGTTATGCCTGTACTCGTGTTTGGCAATGCTCATATGAATTCCAATTATTGAACCGGATCTAGATGTGACTTTTCATAGTTTATACTGATTCCTAATGTGGAACACGTTTGAAGAATGTAGTTTCTTGCCTTTAAAAGTAGATGCCTAGTGGAAGCAGAGAGGAGGCAGTCATATAAATACAGAAACACACGAAATCCTTGCAGTCTAAAGTGCTGCTACCACTGCCATGCATTTGGTGAACACCATGCGGGCTGTGGTGAGACCAAAGGGCAGGGCTCTGAACTGGCAAGTGCAGGAATTTTCTGGAACGATTGTCCATTTTTATATGGTAATACACATCCTGAAAATCTAATAAGCACATCTAATTATCTTTTCCCAAAAAAGGAAGTATAGACTGAACCGCGACCATCTGGAATTTGGTATGTTGAACTGATTTGTTCAATTGGCTGAGATCCAGAATCGGTCTCCAGTCACCTGTTTTCTTTAGCACTAAAAAGAATCTTGAGTAAACTCTGGATCCTATCTGGTCTGGTGGGACTGCTTGGATGACTCTTTTGTCGAGCAGTTTTTGAACTTCTAAGACTGCTGCATCCCTTGAACTGGGTGGAATGTCTGGAATTCTCTTCAATTGTTTTTTTTTTCTTTTTTTGAGAAGGGGACATGGTAACCTCTGGTAATGGATCCTCTGCACCCAGTTGTCCATTGTTATACTGAGCCAGGCGGGAAGGTGCAGAGATAATCGTTCCCCAATTGACTCCAGAGGATGACAATCGGGCCTCCTTTCAGGAGCACTGATAAGATCTACCAGGGAAAGAATCCCTGGAAACCGGATTGTGTGGGCCACCTCTGTTTCGAGCACGGCATCTTCCATTTTGACTTCCTCCTTTGCCTCAGGAGAGGTCGTTGCTGCGTGAGTCTTGGAAAGGCCCCTGGGACGTTTTTAACCATAGCTTTCCACTTTTTTGGTTCCTAGAGTAGGGTTGTTGAGGAGCAGAGAAGCGTACCCCCATGGCAGAAAGGGTCTTTCCATCCTTCTCACATCTAGCCAGGGTATCTTTAACTTTAAGGCCAAAAAGAGATGTTCCATCATATAGAACATTGACGAAAGAAGACTTAAATGGCTCAGAAAACTCAAGTAAGTGCATCTTAAAGTCCCTTCAGCTGCATGTGCAGTCAGCCTCATGGACGAATTACAAACAGAGTCAAGGGTTGCTAGCTGAGAAGTCATCTTTTCTCTAACCTCTTCAGCAACTGCTCCTGTCAGAGTATCTGAAAGTCCTTTTATCAGATCTCATTGAAGTCTTCTGAAATGTGCCATGTAATTCAAGGACCTTAGTGAGAAGGTCAATGAAGAGTATACGCGCTTCCTAAATCTATCCATCACCCTAGAATCTTTATGAGGAGGATGAATAGTAGGACTTTCATCAGAAAGTTCCTTTCTTGTGGCTGCTGCTACTACCATGGCATCAACTGGTATTCCTTTCCCCCAAAGCTGCTGATCTTGGGAAGCTGACAAAATATGATCTGGTCTTCTTGGAAATGGTTCAATAGATTCAGGTATATTCCACTCCCGCTGAGCAATCAGCTTAATCAGATTGTCAGTGGGTGGAGAGATCTAGGAGGTAGAGGGTCAGGCATGGAAAACCTCTACGTATACCAATTCCTCAGAGGAAGGGTGAAGGAAAGTCTAGCCACCCCTCTGTTTCAGGATCTTAAGAATGCCACCGAAGGAGACATCTTCCGGGGGAGAACTTGGGGAACCTTCCCCTTCATCAAAATCGGTATCTTCAGTTAAAGACTCTTCAGGGGAGTCTAAGTGCTTTCTCTTGCACTTTCTCTTCAGGGGTACCTCTTCAGTGGGATGGGTCAGAGAGGTATTTGAAGCGGAGATGACCGCAATGGTTGGATCCTGAGACTTCAGGTTCCAGGGTAGAGGCTGGAGCAAGCTCTGGGCAAGGGGAAGGGCAGGGTTGTAGGTCCGACAAGAGTGGTGTCAACTGAGTGCCCGCATTGGACAATGCCCTCTCCATTGCTTGGAAGGCTGGCCACCCCTCATAGAGGAATGGGAGCCCGGGATCGAAACAGATTGCTTCGGAAATGAGGTCTCACCCCTCACCGACAACTGAAGCTGGCATCAAGCTAATGTGTGCCAATGGCCTGAGAAGCATGGACGGCTCCGACAACCCCAGTGTAGACCCATGCCCCCCCCTGAACTGGCAACAAAGCTGTGACCCTGGGAGGTCTCCAGTTCCGACAGAACCGAGGCTATTTTCAACACTGTAAAAGAAACTTTGACTGGCACCAAGTCAGATGGAAATGGGACTGCTGAAACCAGAAACTCTGTAGGCCCAGTTGGGGTTAGGGGAAGAATAGTTATTGGAACCGGAAAGGGTAAGGTTCCCAAGCTACAATGACTAGGAACCATTGAAAAGGACAATCCCTTCGCCACCAAGAGCTGATCCACCAGCCTCAAAATATCAGTCTCTATGAAGCTCTGGGTGGAATGGACCTAAGAGACCGACGGGGATCTAGATTTGTCCAAGAAGGGATTAGAAAGTCGGTCTATGAAGGGATCCACTGAAGGAGAGTACCTGGTACAAGGTAATTCTTTAAACAAAAATTGTTTCAGTTCTGAAGTAATTGGAGGAGTGACACTATTGGATGGTGCGGAAACAACTTGTGCATTAGCAGACACCAACGGCACTGAAGACATATCCAGTTTCTCAGGCGGTTCTGATGGAACTGTTGGAACCGGGGATTTCTTAGGCACTTTAGATAATGGTGCCGAAGATGCTGTCAGCACTGAGCTGCTTTTCTTCTTAGAATGTTCTGATGATGAAGAAGACGAAGAAGGAGAGTTAATATCCATTTTAGACTTAGACAAACCAGATATGGCCTCATCGAATACGTTTTTTAATAAGACTCTTCAGGATAAACTTATTTTTTCTCTCAGTAAGGGCCCGGTGACTGAAGCCATGAGAGATGGCACAGTCTTCTTGAAAGATGCACCAGGCCCAAACAGTACACACATAAGGAGTGTCTATCAGAATTCCATAATTTACCTTCACACTTATGGCATCTTTTGAAGCCAGAAGTTCCCTTAAAATTTGCCAGAAGTTTCCTTTTGTTTGTCGGACATTTCCAAGGCCACACACGCACATGCACACACAACCAAGTGAAAAAGGCGATTTAGATAAAGTTTAGACTTTTAAGGTTGGAAGATGTACCAACAATGGTATGAAAGATTACCTGACAGTAAAGCAGAAAGGAAAGAAGAGAAGGAAAGAGAAAGGGAGAGTACTTCCGTATGAAGAGTTACCTTAAATAGTAAGAGAAAGAGAAAGAAATACCAACAATGGCAATATCAGATAAGCACAGATGTGTTAAAGAGTGATAGTAGGAAGAGGAGCTGGGTATTACCAAGGAAAGAAATCACTAATAAAGCAAAAAAAAAAAAAAAGGGAAAAAATGTACTTACTAACAAATAAACAGTTTGCTCAAGAGCTGTTTAAATAATCGCGTCTGGCACTGAAAAGTGGCAAACGCGATGAGGTAATTCTGTGAGGAGCATTATGGATATAAGCTTAGCTCGAGAGTTTTTGGAGGGCACAAGCTGGAGTAATGGCAGAGTCAGTTCTGAGATATGGAACCAAACCCAACAGTCAAGGATTGAGTGAAGACTGACATTATCAGATGTATTGTTTACTCCTTGGGTGGACTGGTGTTTTTGTTTCATATATTTAGTGAACTAACATGCTATAAATGTTTTTAGGAGGAGAGGAGCTGAGGCAGCCAGGTAGGATTGAAAATTTGGAATGGTAGAGGTAGAATCCACCTTACTTGAATATTTCCATTACTCTCCAATAATTTGGTAGAGTGGATCTCCCTTGTATGTTAAAAATCAAAACAACCATTCAGGAAGCATCAGGAAACACCTCCTTAGCCTTGTCTGTCAGTTCTCCTGGAATATAAACATTAGATAAAACACTGACGATCTTGAAGGCGTACTCCAGGACTGTCTAGACCTCTCTTCAGATAGTGAAGGAGAGACTTCTTCCCTGCTTGTTGATGTATCATACTACTTCCATGTTACATGGACGAAAGGACAAGTGGCCATGTGGAATCCAGCTGTATAAATCTTGGAAAGAAAAGACAACTGCTCTCATGCTAAGTGTTAATTCCAGACTTCACCCAAGTCCTTGTGTGTAGCCTTGGCAATATGATCTTCACTCTAGGTAAAAAGCATTCATTATACATAAAGTTGTGGAAGAAGAAAACAAAGGTAATCCAGATGGCTTGAGTCAAGTCTGGTATGTATCCCACCCATGACCCAGAGGGTGACAGGACTAATGAGACAAGAGTATATAGGTTTAGTCCAGATAAAATCATTTTAGCTATCAGATCTAGGAAACTCTCTTTCTGATGCCCTCCCTGCAGGCAGAATGAAGAGGCCCTGTTAAAATTCAAGTAGAAGCCCAGTCGGGTGAAAGCGCTTGCCATTTTTATCCATTTGCTGAATAAATTAATTTTATGAATTGAGTGAATTTCGATTTGTCTTTATATGAGAGACTGTATCCACTAACCGGTGAAGTGAAAACTGTCTGCTTTGTGCCTTGGTTTAGCACGGAGATCAGTCTATGTGGATTTCGTTCTGCCAATTTGTACTCCTGGTTTTTTATACTGTAATATTACAAAAATTATTCAATTCCTGCTTTCTTTTTTTAAACAATAAACATCTTCATTAAATCCTTTTTTAAACAAGAAACACCTTCCTTAAACCATCACTTACTACATATACGATCATACATTTATATAAATGAAAACAAACCACACCAACACAATCCTAATCTGAAGCATTTTACATCACAAACCATAGTAACACACTCCCAGTTGCAAACATTATACATCTCTTATAATCTACCCAATCTTTCTCAATCAAACATTACATAGCTCATTTAAGTATTTCCGCCTTTTAGGTGTCATTCCTCCCTTGTGTGTATTGTTCCCACAATTCCCATTTTTTCCTATGTACTTTGTTCCTACCCTTTTCTAAAGATCTCAATTCTAGTTATTTTATTTCTGTAACTATATTCACTACTTCCAGTATAGTTGGTTTAGATTTTGATTTCCGTTTTCTAGTAATCGCCTTTTTGGCAGCCACCATTATTAGACGCAGCAAGGCCTTACCATGTCTAGGCAATTCTGATTCTGTATCATAGCTCAGAAAAATCATCTCCCTCATCAGACTAATATGCCCACCCAGCATCTCTGACAGTGCATCCTGCAGGGAATCCTTAAAATCCGCTAACTCACTGCAAACCCAGAAAATATGTTCCCAATTACTTTTTCTTCCCCTTCACACCTCCAACATTTACTGTCTGCCTGAGGAAAAATTCTCTGGAATCTTAAAAATATCTGTGTAAACATTTCTAGGCAAAAATCCTAAATCTTCTAGACTGTGTAGCATATTTGGGAAACATACATACATCCTCCTGTTGCTTCTTTGTGAACTGCTCATCCAGTCTCTCTTGCCAATCCTTTCTAACCATCTCTGATTGACTCTTACAGTTATCATGCAATATTTTGTATGCTCAATTAATTATTTCTTTTTTAATGGCAGCTTCTGTTCTAGATTCTATTAAAAATTCTGCCAGTAATGGTCTTCCGTTTAGGAGCCCCTATTTCTTTCTCTTTGCCTAAACTCTGATATCAACCCCTGATAGGGAAGGAAATCTCTAACTTGCAGTTGAAATAAATTCTTGGCATCTTCACATTCTATCATCTTACCATCTAGTTATTTGCTCCCAATACCTTGGTTCCTTTGCCAGTCTTCTCCAATAAATTCCACCCCCCCCTTGCCTATTCTCTAAATCCCTAATTGCAGCCATCCCTATTGGCAGAATCTCCTTTCTCCATTCCCGTGTTGGTTTAGTTCTTAGAAAACTTTCTGCTTCTTTATGGATACAACATTCTGCATGATTATTTTATTCTCCTTAAAGGCCTGCATCCAAAATCCCAGTCTCTCCTTGTTTCTTGAGTTTCCCCATGTTTCATCACCATCCCTTTCCACTTTGAATTATAGTTTTCTGCTTCTGCTATGTATAGGAGTCTTAACTGTGACTCTCAAATACCCCTTCAAATACCCCTTCAGTCTGCCCTGTTCTACTGGAAGAATCAGCTTATCCCACTTGCCTCCTGCTGTCTTCCCCTCCCAGATAAAGTCCTTCAGCTCTTTATTAACTGCTACCCACAACTTCTCCTCTGGTTGATAAAAATATGCCTGACCTGTGAATAAGACTAAAGGGACTAAAAACATTTTAACTGTATCTTACTATTCATATCCATATAACAAAGCTTACATTTTCTCAGTTTTTGTATTATCTTTTGTTTAGTCTCTTCCCATATATCCTTAGCTGCTACAATAGAATCATTTTAATCCATACTCCTAAATCTTTATTTTATCATGCCCCCATAAATACGGATATACCTGAAGCAATTTGTGTGTGGATACATAATTTACCGCTATTGCCTTTCTTTTAGCTTCATTAATTTTGTATCCTGAAAAGATCTGAAACTGTCTCAAAATGTTCCATAACACTGTAATGTCTTTTTCTGTTTTTTTTCAGATACAAAATAATATCATCTGCAAATAAAGCCATCTTTTCTTGATTACCATACCAATTATATCTTTGAATTTCTGAGTCCCTTATTTTCTTTGCCAATGGTTGTAAATATAATGCAAATAACAAAGGGGAAAGAGGACACCCCTGCCTGGTTCCTCTGCTCAAGTAGAACTTATCAGAGATGACCCCACCCACTTTCATTTTTGACTCCGATCCCTCAAATATTCTCCTAATCAAATTTATATTTTTTTTCAGGAAACGCAAATGCTTCCATTGCCCTGCTCATAAAGTCCCAGCTTACTCTGTCAAATGCGTTCTCTGCATCAACACCCACCAACAACAATGGTATTTTCTTACATTCTTCTTCCTTCTGGATCATCAATATTCTGTTAACCCTATCAAATGTTTGCCTCCCCTCCACAAAACCACACTGACCAATATCTATTAGTTTTTGCATTCATTTTGCCATTCTTTTAGCTGTTATAGACATGAACATTTTATAATTATGGTTTAATATTGAAATAGGCCTGTATGAACCTGGATATGATGGATCCTTACCCTCTTTAGGTATTACAGCTGCCACTGCTTTCTACCAGGACAGTGGTACTTCTCCTTCTCTTAAGATATTGTTAAACAAAACCTTTCAGATCTTTATCAGTTTTTTCCTCCTAGCTTCCAAATTTCCACAGGAATACCATATATTCCTGGGGACTTTCCTGTAGATTGGTTATGCATCACATTTTTTATCTCATCTCCTCCTATCCTGTTAGTAACTGACCCTCATCTAGGTTCATAGGTTAGTACTAGGCTAACTGTCCTTGCGAGCCGTTTTAAGCCTAGCCAGTTATCCCCTGTGAGATTCAAATCCTGTACCTTGTGTTTGTAAGGCAAACACCTTAACCATTAGGCCACCCCCCAACCCCAAACACACAAGACGCATACAAAATAACCTATTGCTCAGCAAAGTGTCCGCAGGAAGAACTTGGGGACATAAAACTATGTTTTAGTGTACTGGGCAATGTGCAGATGCAAACCAGTCAGAAGTAAGCCAAGACGTAGAAACTTCTGCTAATCTCGTTTCACGCCTGGCCTGCATTCGAATGTCTTGTGCAGTCACAGTGGGCAGCAGCTGATTATGTATGCCTGGTTGGTAATTACCTGACTAGGATTAAAGTTTGCAGGGCACAGAATAGGTGTAGACAGTAAGATGATCTTCAGAGTTACCGGATTAAGATTGAACATGAGTATAAAAGCTCAGTTACCTAGATGCCATGAAATATTTCACAAAGTAAAAACCTTAAATTCATACTGAGAGACTGGGTTAGAAAAGTAAATTTCAAATGCTCAAATATGGTATACGTATATACTAGATAATACAGTCTTACCGATACACAGTTTAAAACTACAAGTGATCTGCATCTGAAGACCAGAAAAGGGAACCCACATGATGTATGCATAATGAAGCACTGCATACCAACTACCCTGTTGCCCAAAACCGAAGATGCCAGGTGTAGAAAACAGAAGAAGTGAGGTGTAGAAAATAAACTAAGTACTTGTTTTGCTACACTGATCATGTGCAGGGCGACGCCTACCTAAAACAAGATCAATCTCAAAAAGCATCTAGCAGTAACATTATGCATTTGGGTGAATCTTCAGCAATCCACTCATTAAAACATTGTGAAATGTAACCTGTTCTGCTCTTTCACATGTACCTGTCTACATATGTGGAAATAATGCATTATCTCAAAATATACAAGATTGAAGTTATTATTTTTCTAATTAGTTTTTCTTTTCTTTTGTAGGAAAACCTACCTAGAGAGGCTCTCTCTTCCAAGTCAACAGCAGAACCACCATTGTGCAGACTAGACTTCGTGAACATCCACTCTGAGAGATGTCTGCATTGTACTGGAAAAGAAAAGAAAAACTAATTAGAAAAATAATCACTATTACATCAATTCCAAAATGTAATATTACCACAGTTTTGTACAAATGTAAAAATAAATGCACCCAGAAACTGAAGGTCCTGAAAAGGTAACACACAAGGGGTATACAAAATAATGTCTTTCTCCTCAATGTAGCGGCGAAAACATCTGAAGAACAAAAAAGTGATCCCATTTTTGTGCATTGCGCACGAGCAGATACAAACCTGTTAACGCAGAGGCATCCAGTAGTCTCATTCCTCGCTTCAGGAGCATCCATTTGTCAGAGGCAAACACAGTGGATAGCAGTTTCTGATGTATGCCTGGGTTTTATTTACTTGATTAGGACTTAGGTTTGCAGGCCCAGAACACCTATGACATAATATTATTTCTAAATTACACTAAATGAGTAAATAAAGGAGAAGAAATATTACAGGATATTACCACTCTGTTGCCAAAGTGCAAATATTAATTTTGCCCAGAAACTGAACGTCCAGAAGTTACGACACACACAAGGTACACAAAGTAATGGCTGAGATGCATCGATGTATATTAAAAAAAAAAAAAAAGAAATGTTTGGAGATAGTGGCCCCTGTGCAGATACAAACCTGACTGAAGTAAGAAAGAATGCACAAGCATCCGTCAGTCTCATTCGTCACTTGAAGAGCCAACAGTCAAAGTCAAAGAAAACTTTAGTATCATTCAGAACTACACAGCAGTGTAGTTGAATGAAGTTACAATGCTTCTTTCTCAATGCAGGAAACGGTTGCACATACAGACAGAGAAAAATTAATAAAATATCACAGTAGAAATTTAATAAGTAGCAATCAGTAAGTAAAGTAAAACAGCAAATCTTGTCATATTTAATTATTTCATAATCATTTACATTTGTGTCTTTTCTTGATTTTCATGTTTCTCGGCTTTATAGAGACTCTCACAGAATTTCAGAATTATTTCTAATACCACTATAGGATCTCTTGTTTACTTCTTTGTTATAGGCTCCCTAAGTTTAGTGCAGTCCTTTCTATTCTCTGTTGCCTGGGTTGTGCTAAAAGTTTTTGTGCTCTAGTGTTATTGTCAAAAAGTTGCTTAATAGCAATCTTTCTAAACTTGTGCATATTATCTGGGTAATCCCTTATTTTCTGCCTAGCATTCTGCAGTTGATCCTCTTCTTGTTATGTGAGATTCCCCCTATTCTGCAATGTTTAACATTTGTCAGTTCCTCTAAATAATTCTAGTTACTTCTTAACCATAGTTCTTTTTTATTTCCACCCTAGTTTTAAACTACACCTTAATTTTATCCCACTTTCTAGCTATATTTTCAGAAGAAATTTCTATTCTCTTTAACAGCTACTGAATAATCTCTACTACCCATTCCTTAAATTCCTCTCTTTTCAACAGATAGGTGGGAAAGTGCCAATGTCTCATTTTTATTTCATTACCCTGTGTTTTTATTTTAGCTATTATTGGCACATGATCTGAAACAGTTATTGGGTAGGTATCAAGACCTTCAATAAAATGCCCATGTTCCTGTGAAATGTAAATTCTGCCTGGCCTAGACCAGTTTTTATATCTTGCGGAAATTCCTATTATTGAATTCACATCTTCCATGCCAATTATCTTCACAAATTTCTTCAAAAATCTACCCTCCTTTGTTATAGTTCCCTTCTGGGCCACCCAGACATATCGTCACTGCTGCAAATCCGGTTCAAGTCCCCACCTATAAGTAATATTCCTTGCAGAAAACTGATCATTTCTCCCAGAATTTTCTTGAGCTCCATTACAGCAGCATTAGGTAGTATGTAAGTACATGCCAGTGTAATCCTCCTCCCTTGCCAGTAGCCCCTTAGCACTATAAATTTGCCATTATTATCTTCTATCACTATTGGAGCTCCTCTTGCAATTAATATAAGTACCTCTCTTTTCCTTTGTCCCAGGTATTCCACTGAATAACCATCCTGAAAACCTTTCTTTATCAAATTCACATGTTTATTTCTTTCTAAATGTGTCTCCTGTAACATTGCTATCTGCACTCTACATTTTCTAATACAGTTCACTACTCTTTCTTGTTTGTATTTATCTGTGAGGCCATTTACATTTTAAGACATTAAAGAAAGCATCATTGTATTAAATGTTATTATTCCCACATTTTATGTATAACATCTTTTTTTGTTAAATGTCTAGTTCCAGCTTTTGTGTTACATGCATACACTGTTTGGCAGGTTGAAAGTTTATACAGTTCTTTCTTGTCATATCCATTTCAGCTAATGTCACATCTTATAATACTTTTTGTTTTATTAAAAGCCTTCAAACACAAAAACAAACACACACCCATACCACCCTAAAATCTGTTAACACTTAACACACAAAACTATGTACATCTTCAAATATTGAAGTTTTAGCCCCCAATAGGAAGAAAAGTCCCAAACTGACAGCCACACTCACAAATTTGAGTTAACCAAAAAGAAAGGTTATCCATGCCAAGCCACATGGTGCAGCTTGTGCTTCTAAGTGCTGATTGGTTTCGTCTTATCGTTACAACCCTTCCAGAGGGGAAAATCTCTGAATGTTTTCAGAGAACATTAACTACCTTGGGAAAGCCCCTGAATGCTTTCAGAGAACATTATCTACTGTGGGAAAAACCCTGAATGTTTTTGGAGAACATTATCTCCTAGTCAATTTTTCTTTTCTTTTTTTTTCCCCTCAGCTAATCACTCTCCACCAAACTATAGCCAGTTTCTCTTTATCGGGTTGTCTCCATGGAGACATGAGAACCAAGCTGCCAGTTTCTCTTTATCAGATTGTTTCCATAGAAACATGAAGACCAGCTGCAGAATTACTAATGAGAATACATATATTTGCTAGAAAAAAGCCTCATAATATTCAATGTTCTTTTTCATTTATTTGTTGTCTTTTAAAACCTGTTACTAAATCAATCTAAGGTCTTTAATCCAGTCATTTCCTCAAGCAAGAATGGGAAAAAAGCACATTATTTTTTGTTTTATCGTGCTTTTTAACCAGGCTTTTTTATACATTGCAGTGCCTACATTTCTTAAAACTGAACAAGAACAAACAGAGAAGGGAGAAAGAAAATAAAATAAACAGCAGCAAGTATTTACAATCCCCAATACACCTAAAAATAACTGAAAAAAACTTTACTTTACAGCATGTATGGAAAACCACATCACATCTGCCTTGGATCCCGGGAACTACCGTCCCATCAGTCTGACAAGCCTGATCTGCCAGGGCATGGAACGTATTATCATGGAACTTATAAACAAAGACATTGGCAACCTTCAAACACTGGATCCCACCCAGTTTGGGTTTGTGAAGGGCTGATCTTGTCTCCTGAATCTGACTGACTACTTTGAATCAGTCTCCAGAGCTGTGGATGAGGGTAAGGTGGTCCACACAACCTATCTGGACCTCGCCAAGGCCTTCGACACCATCCCCTACTCTGGAATCATAGATAAACTTACTGAGCTGCGCATAAATCCCTACATCACTCGATGGGTTGCCAACTGGCTTACTGACAGAACCCAGACTGTAAAGGTAGCCGACTCCAAATCCAGCTCCAGACAAGTGGAGTACCTCAGGGTTTGGTCCTGGGACCACTCTTGCTTGGCATCTACTTCTCTGAAGTACAGGCCAACACTAAGGGACTCTGGCTAACAAAGTTTGCAGATGGCTGCAAACTGGGTGCCATTACTGAATCCCCAAATGATGTGGAAATTCTACAAAAAGGCCTTACAGAAACAGATGCCTGGTGCCAAAGCCATGGACTCAAGCTTAATGCCAAGAAATGTATAGTTATCCCCTTTGGAAAAAAACATGAACCCATGAATTACCACATAGGTGGCAGGATGCTAAACATCGAAAGTGTGATGAGAGACTTGGGGACACAGGTGGACAGTGGTCTCACTTTCGATAACCACATCGCCACAACAGTCAGGAAATCCTTCTATGTGGCACACCTCATCACCAAGGGCTTTTCATCCAAAAAAAAGGAGGTCATTGTCCCACTGTACTCATCCCTCATTAGACCCATTATAGAGTATAATGCCCCGTTTGGTATGTACCTCACAAGACATCTGCAACAGCTGGAAAGGCCACAGAAATACCTCACTAAAAGAATCATAGGCCTAAAGCAGATGCCATATGCTGACCGTCTAAAAAAACTCCAGCTATACTCTGTGGCATATTGTCTACTCAGAGTCGATCTCTGCTTAACATACAAGGCCATGTCAAACCCCGAGCTGCTGGACATGCTCCACTTAAAGAAATGCCAATCCCTCAGAGCCACATGCTCCAGGGATCTAAACCTTGTCATCACAATGAACAAAACATGCTAGAGGGATAGGTTCCTGACCCAGAGACTCCCCATACTCTGGAATGGACTGCCCCATACATGTCAAGCAGAGCACCTCATTGGCCCTCTTCAAAAGGAACCTTGATGATTGGATGGGAGATAGGAAATTCACCCCGGGGATCATGTCAGTCGCCCTGCTAGACAGAGGCCCAGAGAAGTAAATATTGTGGGAAGAAATATCCAGGGAATTGTTATGGTAGGCTTGCATAGGCTCTAGGGCCGATAGCCTAGTACCAACCTATGAACCTAGGAAAATTGGTACTATTTAAGAGAAGAAAAATCTTTACTTACAGTTAACCTTTTCCCTCCTGTTGCCCACCCCAAAGCACTTTTCCAAACATTAATGCTTTGAAGTAGGGATATGCTTAGAGTCCCCCACAAGTCCAACAAACCCTGAAAAAGTCCAATATTTCCAGATTTTCTCGTTTTGTCACGTTTCACAAATATAATTATTGAATTGTAATCCCAAATTAAGTTACTGGTTTTATTACTGTTTATGTCCAAAATCCTGTCTCTGCTTCATTTCAAGCATACTCTCAATTCTTCTAGTCAATTCTCGTGCGCTCTTCCTTCTTTCCAACATTTTCTGTTGAAAATTTTGAAAAGGTTTCACAGGTACATTCCCTCTGTGGTCTTTATTACCAGAAGAACAACAAGCAGAATCTCCTTCTGTTTCACATCTTAATTTTTGTTGGACAAACTTTTGTATTTCTTTCTTAGCATGTACTTCATCAAAATGATTTTGTTCCTCCAGGGAAGAATGCCTTAAAGACAGCTGGATACTGCAGCTTGAATCTCACACCTGCACCTCAACATATCCTGAAAAGTAGAATACATTTACTCCTCTTCTGTCTGGTGTACAATATGTAATCATTCTCCACAAGCACTCTGCTGTCTCCCACTTTTAGTACTTTGTCCTTCTGCCCCAATTTTGTCAGAATCAACTCCTTCTGCTGGTAGGATTGCAGCTTTACTACTAAAAGTCTAGGTTGCTTTCTTACAGCCAGGTTTGGAGCATACACACAATGTGCCCTTTCAACTAACAACTCCTGTTGTGGAATACCAATCCAGTTGCTTATTTGTACTTTCATAAAATTAACGCAGTCTGTTCCTTCCAGCTTCTCTGGTATAACTGAAAATCTAAGTTTTTCTCTGCGTCCTTTGTCCTCCAATTCTATTATTTTTTAAACATCTTTTCCTGAGCAGTCTCATAGTCAGCCAGCCTTTTCTTTATTTTGATCTGATTTTTGCAGCTTTATTATCTCATCTGAGTACATGTTTAAAGCTTCTTCCAGCTTTTCCAGCCATTTGTTGTTTGTGTTGATGTACTCCATGAGTGTTTTGTTTATTTTAACCAGGTCTGTATGCAGCTGTCTTATATCTTCCTGTAGATTACTGGAAGTCATATCTGAAGGTTGCATTGCTTTTTGCTGAACAGCTGCAGAATTCTCTCCAGCCAGTGTTTCTTCCTCACTTTTTGTAGCTGATTTATTTCCAGATCCTCTGTATTTCTTTATTCTTGGCATCCAGGCAGTGCATTTACTAGCCAGTTAGTGAAATTTACCCATAAACACAAGTTTACTGGCCTTCTCTGCTGAGTTTCTGTTTTTACATTGGGAGAGCTAGAAATAAGCTTTTACTCAATGTGCAGCCATCTTAGAAGTTGATGGATGGGTGTTCTTGTTCTAATGCATTACCTTTAAATAACTGACCTGTTGAATGCAGTAATAGATGAGTCACAAACTTTACATTCAACAGGTTGGTTACTTAATTCTAATACAACATATTCAACAGGTCAGTTATTTAATTATAATACATTACATTCAATACATAAAGATGATTTAACAGATGCCTCACCCAAAAGTATCAAACTTCTCTGAGATCCCAAAAGCCCATAAGAACACCTCTGATCCTCCCTAGAGGCTGGTAGTTGAAAGTGGTGGATCCATAATTTAAGACAATATCCATCTACCTTGATGCCCAGATAAAACCAATGCCAGAGGCCAACAGATTTTTTATTTTAGACTCTCAGGATTATCTGGGTAAAATTACAGATATTCCGATCAGCAATTCCAAACTCTTGGTCACAACAGATGTGGAAGCACTTTATAGAGTGCTTCCACACAGCTACTGTAGTCAAGCAGTAATATGGGCATAAGAAAAGGACAGGAATGTATTACCAGTAGGAACAGGAATGTATTACCAGTAGGAACAGAAGTTCTAGGAAGGTTTCTGGATCTAACTATTAGGAACAACTACATTAGGTTTCATGACATATTTTATAAGGAGACTACTGGGATAGCTATGGGAACAGCCATGGCCCCAAGCCTGGCCAATGAGACTCTTGGAAAATGGGAGGATGAGGCAATGTACCAAAACCTCTATTTTGCATCAATGAAATGCTACCTGTTTTTCACCAATGACATTTTTATCATCTGGGAGGAAGATGAAGCCAGACAATGACTTCTAAAACCATATTTATAAATCTGCTAGCTTACTGAGTTCACAACCTGTTACAGCAAGTCCTTAGTCAGTTTTTTAGACTTAACCATATCTAAGGACATTGAAGACTGATGCCTAACCAATAACCTGTTCAGAAAACCTAGCAGGGCTAATATGCTGCTGCAAAGTAAAAGCATGCATCCCCAGATTACTAAAAAAAGGTATAAAACCTCAGGCCATGAGAATTACATGTTTTTCTAAAGAGCTTAGAGACTTTACCACAAATCTAATCAGCCTACACCAAGACTTCCTAGCTAGGGGTTACATCAGCACATTGCTAAATTCCATCCTTGAACCTACCAGAGTATTAAAGAAGGCAGGGGACCCCATTTTGTGGGACTGCTCTAGGAGACTCTGAGTCCTTGACAGAAACCAATGCTAGGGCCGACAGGAGAACAAAAGAAAAAGAAGCATGGCTCTCACTTTTACAGTACATTACAAAGGAATCAGAAAGATCATAACATACAACTGGGTGGTGATTACAAACAATAAGCAAGAAAAACTGTTAAGACCCAATCCTTGTTTTATTTTCAAGAAAGCCAGGAGTGTCAGGGATTGGATAGAATACAAACTTAGACCGGAGCAGAACAACAGAAAAACATTCCTCTATGTCCCTCTTTTTGCACTTAATTTCACTACATGTGCATCAAGGACTACTTCTTTTGCCCAGTATTTAGGAGAAAAATTAACAGCACTTGTGGTGATTCCAACACAGAGTTTGTATTATACCATACACAGTGTAATGGCTACAGCACTTTTTAGATACAGCAAACTGTGAACAAGTTCAAAATCAGGGTGGAGCACCACCTATCTGACACCAGACTCCACATCCTCAAAAAGCAACTAGCCAAACACTGCAGTAATTTCCCCTGACCATGGCAGTTTCCACGTCTACTTCCTGGACAAGCTCACTATGGGTCCACTCAAAGGAAGAAAATGCAATCTCTGAAAAAATGGAGTTACGCTGGCAAATCAGGCTGGATGCTCACCACCACCCTTGTCTAAACTTGAGCATTTCCATCAAAAGTGTGCATGTTCTCAGGAAACTAAACCTAAATCATACAGCTAAAACGAAGCCATGAAACTGGTTAACCCAAGACTTAGATAAAAACTGGTAGTTAATTCTAACTGTTGCTGTTAATATACAGAAAAAGCCAATCAAAAAAGCAGATCTACAGATCACTGTAATTACCTTGGTATAGTTTAGTTGTCTGGTGAATTAATAACACAGGAAATTAATCAGTATTTTTTCTTTTGTGATTTCAAGATGCGTGCAAATAAACAGTAACTATAAGGATTGTGAAAATGCTTTTTACAACTCATTTGGGACTTGAGTTTCCTTTCTGTGTTTTGACAGAGAAAAGGGCACCAAATACTAGATTTGTACCTTATCACTGAATCTACTTTGGTACAGGGTGTTTTTGTTGTAATTTCATGATATGTACAAATTAAACAGGCACTGCGGCCTGATGACACCACCTTCTTTCTCAGGAGATTGGTTAGCTTCCCTTCCACCTGGTCCCTCTCAGTTTCTAGCCATTTATCTAGCCAGCCACAGAGCTATCCAGTCCACTTTTGCATTGACTTTACCGCCTGAAGAAAGGAACAATATGAACAGAAGAGCCCTGACTTCACCACCTGGAACCTGAAGAGAGGAAGAATCCAAGCAGAATAGACCTCACTAGCTGCTAGACCTACGAAGAGGCTTTACAGTGAAGACCCCAGACTGGAACACCATAGACCTATGCTCTGAGACCAGGGTCACTCTCCTCCTCACTGTGAATATCCCACAACCATCAGGTATAGATGTTCTAACCACTTGGCCTGCATTTAAAAAAAATTCTGCAATTTGCAGTAGAGTAAAAATTGTTATCCTAGGGCTCAACTCCACACTGCTGTATTCTTTACACTACAGGCAAAGTTTGCCTATACTCAAGGAAGGAAGATCTGAGCTACTTATTTTTGTAAAGATTTTGTACAGTCTGCATTTCACCATTTGGTGATTTGTTTTTTATCCCATGGTCAAAAGAAGCCTATACAAAAGTTCTGAAGTCCCAAACTTGTACTTACATTTTCCTCCTACTTGGACACAACCATGAGCTCTGTAAAATGAGCATTGAGACTTATTTCTTCTGTAAGCTATTTCTCTGAATGCATGCACTTTTCAAAAAAACGTGAGTCACATTGTGTGGCTTTAAGCAACTAATCTCTTTTCATCAGGAAGAAGAATGGGGACTGGTCACAGTAATCATGTATATGAGCCTCTTAAAAGTAGGCACTGCAATGTTTTTTGCCAAACAAGAGAGGGTCAGTCTATCATAATGTATTTCAGGAAATATTAGCCCTGTAAAAGTGGACACATCCTCTCATATTGCATGTGATACAAACATTAAGGACAAGTCAGACTGGAAAAAGTTGTGTAAGTAAAGTTTTCATAATTTGATTCAAAGAATATCAGCCCCACAAAGCCAGGCACAGCCTCTCATACTACAGTGATACAAACAGGTTAATAAAGTGTTGTCAACAGCTTTGTAAAACCAGGCATTTTCAATTATCAAAATCTAAATCACTCTACAAATAACTCTTTTAAATGGACCTGATGAATCTTAGGTGAAAGTGTTTTCTTAAATGTAGTTCTATAGTGGAAGGAACTGGACAACAGAATTAGTGCTTTCATTCTATTTAATAAAATTCGAACTTGTTCAGAAACAAATGTAATTGCAAAACCACCCTAAGAATACAAGTATCAAATGGATCATGTGACATTACGAACCAATGGGTAAATGAAACTCCCACAATGCCATAATTTTAAAGAAATAACATAAAAAATATATACATAATACAAAGAAAAATGCTTGAAAAAATACATGAAAAATACATAAAACACACACACACACACACATATATATATATATATATATATATATATATATATATGTGCTTGTATAAAATAAACTATATATAAAACAAAAAAATAACAAATTCCATCAGACGCAGAGATGATGATATAAGCTCTGCATCTGTAAAAAACATTTAATATTGATTGTCTCACTGAGACCTGGAAGCTGATCAGCTGCCGAGAAAAACTGCCACTTGCTTTCACGGCATTCTAACAGTCTTAAAATCTCCACAAAAAAAGATCTGAATTAATTGTATCAAGAATAAAAAAGGAAAATTTCTTAAAATTGTTACATACTAAAGCATGTTTAGCCAAAGCATTTGTCGCGTCCTTATTTTTTTTTGGCCAGAACATGTTTGTATACTCTGCTATCCAAAGTTCTAATGGTCTTACCTACATAAAAACCATTACAGGAGTTACAAAGTCCAACATAAACCACAAAGGTAGTGTTACAGTTAAAACGACCTTTAGCCCAAATGACCTTTTGGACATGTTTTAACTCCACGGACCCAGAATTGACAATAAACCTACACTGCCTACAATGTCCACAGGAAAACGTCCCCAGTAGCATATGTCCATCAACTGGATGATTAATTCTCTCTTTTTCAAGAATGTTTTTTATGCAAACAGTTTTCTTGTATGTAAGGAGAGGTTTGTCACCTAAAACGTTAAGCAAGTCAGGGTTCCCCATCAAAACTTTCCAATTATCAGTAATCATGTGCCTGACAACACTCAGTTCATTAGAAACAGGAAATGGAAAAGCCAATCTATAAGTGTCAGACCCGTGTTAAAAGTAATATCTGAATGTCCCTGCACTTTCAAAATAAGACTTGCCACACTAGCCCATAGTTCTAACACTTGACTTACAATTCTGTCAAGCCAACTGATGGAGATTTTAAGACTCTGTCAGAATGACGTGTAAGCAAGTGGCAGATTTTCTTGGCAGCTGATCAGCTTCCAGGTCTCAGTGAGACAATCAATATTAAATGCTTTTTTACAGATGCAGAGAGTATAATATCATCTCTGCGTTTGATGACCATTTTTTTGTTTTACAAATTGTTTGTTTTTTACAAGCACATACGTTATATATGTGTATATATATATATATATATATATATATATATATATATATATATATATATATGTTTTATGTATTTTTTTCATGTATTTTTTCAAGCATTTTTTATGCATTTATGTATATTTTTTGATGTATTTGTAAGAGGTTATTTCTTTAAAATGATGGCACTGTGATTGTTTTATTTAGCCCATTGGTTCATAATGTCACATGATCCATTTGATGCTTGTATTTAGTAGGGTGGTTTTGCAATTACATTTGCTTCTGAAGAAGTTTGATTTTTATTAAATAGAATGAAAGCTCTAATTTTGGTGTCCGGTTTCTTCCACTGTGGCCAAGCTACATTTGTTGTTTTCCATTTTGTTACTTTGCTCCTTTTTGGTCGATAGTTCTACAGTGGTTGTTCATGGAGTGCTGAGATGCCTGGATTCTCCTTTTTATATTTGTTAAAAATAAATAAATAAATAAACCATTTAACTAAGAATAAGGTTCCATGGGCTGATCAGCTGGAACATTCAAATAATGGACTAACCTATAAATTTTGAGACTGGCTTCTTGTTTTTTCATCTCCCAGATTTTCCTCCAGTCAGCTTCCTTGGACCCTCCCACCACTGTTATTGCAAATGAGATTTGAGATTTTAAAATTATTTTATATATTTTATGTAATATGCAGTTGCCAGTAACAGTTGTAGCTGAAATACCTAAATGTTATAAGAAACAGAAATAAAATACAAAATGCTACAAAGAAGTTTTTTATTTTTAGCAAAAGTTAAAGTTATATACTTTGTACTGGCCGTGGGTATGTGTTGGCCTGTAAAATCTGATGTCTGTACCAAACATGTCCCACTTTGGCCATTTGAAAAGGTGGCAACCCTAACCACTGTCTGTAACTACCTTTAAATAACTGACTTTTTGAATGTAATGTATTAGAACAAAAACATTCATCCATCTACCTACTTAACTTGAAAATTCAAAAGTCGCCTTTATTCCTCCTACAGAATTTCCTAGAAGTGCTAGCTAAAAGTATTTTATCTGGTTTATTCCTTTACACTCTATGATTATAGTTTTGGGAGGAGAAAGAATGAAGGGTTTGCCTGTTAAGATCTGCAGAGTTACTGAATGGACCACCCAAAGCCTCAGAGTCCTGGAACCACTAATTCTGAAAGTCCATTGCAAAACCCTCATGCAGTATCTGGCATGTGGCACCATAAGTACTGAAGCAGCCATCGAACTCAGAGCCTTGCAGTATCAGCTACTTAAGAAGGACTGACTGGCAACAGAAGTGGACCCACAGAAAAATGCCCTCTGTTCTTTTTATGGGTGGGACTAAGCAAACTTTGCAGTGATTCCAAAAGAATGAAAGATGTGGAGCACAAACACTGTGCTACATGATACCACCTTGGATTTTGGAGACAGCCATCAACATGGAGGCATACCTCTCAACCTCTTAGTGTAAGAAATCTGGACAAAGCCTGACAAAAAGGGGGAACAAATGTCCAAAAATAGCAGCAGAGTTAAAATATTGCTCTTATAAACTTAGAAAGTTGTTAGAATAACAAGGTTTGTGTTAACATACATTTTCTGAAGGATTTGATATCTGAAAATCAAATATATGTCATTATTTAGTGACTTCAATCCTCAGATCATGCCAGTGATTTGCAAGAAAACCACAAATTTTATGAGGAATAGACCAAAAATATAAGGCAGAATTCTGGACATTCTGCAAACATTTGGACAGTTGAGAGGTATACGGGGAAGCAATACTGCCGCTTGTAGATAAGGGGGGGTAGCTGCTATACATACGCATAAGCACGTGCATTTTGTAAGCATTCCTGGGGCACAGATGAAGAGAAAGAGAAGAGTCTAAAACTGGTCATGACTTATTCCTATTTGAAAACATAGAATTCTTGACCACATTCTGAACTTAGGTGCTTGGAAGAGTCTTCTAAAGAGTACAGTCTCCACTGGACAATACAGGTAAGACAGACTAAGATATAACTATGTAAAGGGCACCTGGGAAATAATGGTGTTCAGCCTGCTTAACTCTACTATGACTCTTAGAAATAGCATTTTCTTTGGAATTAAAAAGAATCTGGAAAACACATCTAAGTCTTCAGGTGTCTTGAAGGACATCTAGCAATGGCAGAGACTGGCTGAAAGATGATAATCTGACAAGATAGCATTTAGCTATCATTTGTCATATTCATAAACTGAAAGTGGTGCTGAAATAAATCAGAGGGTTGAGAAAATGCCTCCTTCTGACTGCCTCTATCTGGAGGTGTCAGGTCTGCTTTTGGACACCCTGCTGCTGATCACAGCCTACATGATAGAAAATACAGTCTGAATGATCACTGCTGTGGTAGCCTAAACTATATGGGTTATAGCCTGCCAAGGATATAATACCCATTCAGCTTCCAAAGTTTTCAAGGCACCTTCCACTCTTTCAAACCATTAGGCAGCTCGAGCTGAACGGACTAAAATTTAAGTTTTAGCACCAAGCCCTTCAGAGATTTCATGCAAAAGAGTGAGGAAGGCTAAAGTCCTGAGGGGACAATGCTAGGAATATAACAAAAGAATTACACACCCTTGAAAAAAAATTACAAAACTAAGGGGAATGGAGGGAGGGAACACTACTGCAATGGTGATCATTTGAACATTGAACATCTACCATTATGCAAAGTTTACTTATACAACTGTACTATGTTCTTTATAAGGATAACTGCTGCAATAACCTAAGCTATAAGGGAGGAGGAAGAATGAGCGTGTCCAGAACTCCTGCAGAATGGTCCTAGCAAAGCCTGTGTTATACCTAAAGAAGGAAGTACAGCTGCGTAAGTAAACTTACCAAAGCAGTAGATGTTCAAATGATCACTGCTCCAGTAGTCTCAGCTATATGGGTTAAATCCTACCAATAATATAACAGCTGATCAGCTTCTTAAACTTACTTTCATATGCCCAAACCATCAGTCAGCTTGAGCTGAGCTGACTAAAAAGACAGCCCTGGATTTCAAGCTTTTCACAGCTTTTGTGCCAACAGACAGAAGAGGCCTGAATCCTGAAAGGACAATGCTGGGAACAACCAAAAATAAATATTCATACCCTGACATAAACAACACACCAAAAAACAAGGGTGATGGAGGGAGGGAGTGGATGATAATTCAAACATCTACTGTTATGGTAAGCTTACTTACACAACTGTACTATGTTCATTATATTGATCAGTGCTGCAGTAGCCTTAGCTATATGGGTAGATTACCCTAACTTAGTACATTTGGGAGGTGGAAGGAAAAGGGTGCAACAACCCCTGGAGAATGGTCCTAGCAAAATCTGAATTAGACCTAAAGAAGAAAAAAGTTTTTAATGTCTTGTAAATGTATGTACAGAGGACCAATTGCTGCTTCTAGAGTACTTCTAGCATCCACCCCTTCCCAAAAATCCATCAATGAGGCCAAGGACCTGATGGAGTGGACCCTTCCTGGAATGGTCTTGTTATGGTAAGTAAAGCAACAGGTAATAGCCTGAGATAATCATTTAGAAACAGTATTCTTTGACACATGTTGCCCATTCTTCTTACCTTCACAAGAAATGAAAACTTGATCTAAAGACCTGAAAGAACTAGGTCTGTCAAAAGAGTACTGGAGTTGTCTGTGGACATCCAAACTATGAAATATCATTTCTCCTGCTTTTTTAGGTTCAGGAAAGAAAAACGGGAGATGGATAGTTTGGCATAAAATAAACTCAGATACCATTTTAGGCATAAAAGAAAAATTAGTTCTCAAAGAAACCCTGTTTCTGTGGAAAATTAAATAGAGTTGACTCACCATAAGAGCTTGCAACTCGGAAATTCTTCTTGCAGTGATTAGAGTAATCGCTAAAATATGTTAAGAACCTCAAGTCAGTCATTTTAGCTGGCTCAAATGGACCAAGTGTTAGCTTCTCTAACACAAAATTAAGATCCTGAGGAAGGGTCTCTAGTTTTCTTGGAAGCATCTAAGCAAAATCTTTTAACAAAACATTCTGACATGAAAATGCATTGAAAGAAAATGATCCGTGGGTAGACATGCTGAAATGGCCAAAAATTAACCTTGATGAAGAAAGGCCATAGGATATTAAGTCACACAGATATTGCAATACCAGAGAATAACCAGCCCTGTATGGATGCTGGTTTGTTGTTTGCACTAACTAGAAAACCTTTTTGTTTGCTAATATATTATTTTCTAGCGGCAAGCTTTCTTGCCCCCATTAGTACATGCTGCACATCCTCAGAAAACAGGTGCTTACAGAGAATTAAGACATTACCATCCAGGCAGTCAGGTGAAGTTGATTGGGGCTGGGGTGTATCAAACATCTAGGCCAAGGACAACCACAAAGCATTCTTTAGCAATGTCCACAATCTCAAAGGCAATACACAATTGTGTGCAGAGCTCATTGCAAATGGAGCCACCTATACTGAGCCAGAAGATACAGCAAACATACTGGCTGATAAATTCATCTCCAACTTTACCCCTCTCTCCCCTTAACCTTCCCTCAAGAAATAAAATCAAATATAACTCCCCCTACTATCACTAGGGAACAGGTCCTTAATGCTCTCTAAGGCCAAGAACACTGCATCAAATGGCCCAAATACTACTTCAGGATGCCTTCTAAATAGCATGAAACATGACCAATAAGGCCCTCTGGAATTTCATTTAATTGTAACCTCCAAATACACTTTGTGCCTCATGAACAGAGAACAGCAACAGTCATCCCTCTACACAAAGGTGGACCATCAACAGACCATGGAAACTACATAGGCATAAGTCTCACTAATCTCATACTCAGTGCCATAGAAAGAATTATCATGGAAAGATCAATAATGACATAGGAAACCACAGACACTGGACTCAACCCAATTTGGTTTCATCAAGGGCAAGTCATGCCTACTCAACCAAGTGGACTTCTTTGAGAAGGTCACCATAGCAATGGATGAGGGCAGATGGTTCGCAATGCCCACCTTGACCTTGCCAAGGCATTTGACACAATACACCACTTGGGCATTGTTGACAAACTTAAGAGGTTAGGTACAAAACTTTATGTCACCCAGTGGATAGCCAGCTTCCTCACATTCAGGACCCAGGAAGTTAGAACTGGGGATTACATCTCCACAAAGAAGTCAGTAACAAGTGGAGTCCCTCAGGGACTGGTCCTGGGACTGCTCCTTTTTGGCATTTACTTCTCCGAAGTCTATCCCAATGTTGTTGGCCTCTGGCTGACTAAATTTGCAGATGATTGCAAATTAGGAATTGTCACTGAATTTGCCCACTGGCACAAATGTTCTCCAGGAAGGGCTGACACAGACAAACAGCTGCTGTCAGAGCCATGGACTAAAACTAAATGGGGACATACATGGACAGTAATCTAGCCATTGACCATCACATGTCTACAGTAGTGAGGAAATCATTCTACGTTGAGCAACTCATAAACAAAAGTATGGCATCTAGGTCAAAGGAAGTCATTGTTCCACTGTATTCGGCATTCATCATCTCTATCATTGAGTACAATGTCCCCTTTGGTATATATATAACTAGGCACATCCAATAACTGGAACATCCACAGAGGTACCTCAGTAAAAGAATACAGGGCAGAAGTAACATGTTCTATGCAGTCTGCCTCAGAGTCCTATCCCTGTATTCTATCTCATACAGTCTGCATCCCTGTAATCTGTCACCTACAAGCTGTTGAGGGGAGATCTATGCCTGGCATACAAGGCATGGCCAGACCCCACTCTGATGGATCTCCTGCATGTGCACAAAAAAAAAGGACCACAATTATCCATTCTAAAGACTTAAACATTGTCTGTGATATAAATAGGACCTGCTGGAAAGAGAGGTATGTATCCCAGAGACTACCCCTTCTCTGGAACAGGCTACCCATCCATGTAAAGCAGAGTTCCTCCCTAACCCAATTCAAGTGTAACTTGGACAACTGGATGGGGAACAGGAAATTCATCCCTGGTTTAGCACCTATGTCTCTAATG
Source organism: Protopterus annectens (assembly GCF_019279795.1). Taxonomy (NCBI): domain Eukaryota; kingdom Metazoa; phylum Chordata; order Ceratodontiformes; family Protopteridae; genus Protopterus; species Protopterus annectens. Next base: position 1,566,598,543 of record NC_056737.1, read on the forward strand.
GACACAGGCAGCTTGTAAATGGTTCATCTCCCAAGTTCCTGCTTGTAAATATTTCACCTTCCAAGACTCTGCTTACACTTACCAACTTGTCACTGATTTTTTGAGATTTGGATACATGGCTACTCTTAAAAAGGCCCTTGTGATAGTTAGCATAGTAAACACCTATGAATCTATGATCACCTATGAGTAGACCCATTTTGTGAGGAAGCTTGTAATTGCCTGTGGTCATTTCTAAAACAACAGAAAACCAATGGTGCCTGGGTCAGAAGGATTCATTGCAATGATCTTGGGGGATTCCTTCTGGATGTTCAGAAGTACCCTGGGTATCAGTGGAAAAGCATGCAGGAACATTCCTGTCCATGGAAAGGAAAAGACATCTCTTTTCCAGGCCTTCTTGTATGGAGTCCTGGAGCAGAATCTTCCCAGCTGATTGTTCAAAAAGGTGGCAAATACTCCCCACAGATTAATCAAATCTTGGAAGACCCCCCCCCATCTAACTTTCATTCATAAGGGTGTACCCTTGTCCTTCTCAGCTTGTTTGCCACAACATTTTGCTCTGACGTAGGTAGGATGCTTGTACAGTAAGATGGTGCTGTGAAACCATATGCTAAGCTAAAACAGGTAGTCTGCAAAGAGGGTATGACCTGGTTCCCCTTGCCTGTTGCTATACCACATTCATATGGTATTGTCTGTAACAACTTGAAGAGGTCCCAAGGACCAAAGACGACTCAGAGAGTTTACAGCCTTGATCAGGGGAAGTACCTCTTTAATATTTACATACTTGCATCTGTCCTTATTTTCCCACATATATTGCACTCTTATCCTCCTGAAACTGCTCCACAAGCAAAATCAGTACTGTCCGTGCTTTGCATCAGGGAGGGAGAAAAGCAGATGTATATTTAGGGATATTTGCTGTCCAAACCAAGTGGTTTCTCTTCTGACAAACTCCAGCACTGAGATTTGAAAACACAAAGGATGCTAGTGCTGTGATCAAAGAGACTTCAGACACTACTGTATCTTTTTCATGTGGAGTTTTGCCAGAGGTACCATGAGAATCACATATGCCATGAGACCCAAAATCCTACGGTTTTCCTTCACAGTGACAGAAATCTAAGTGGAAAACCTCAGGAGAAGATCTAGATACAGATCTACTTTTTCTTGTGAAAGAAAAGCTCTTTGAACTGAGGTGTCTAGCTGAAACCCCAGGAATATAATCCTGTGTGAAGGAGTCAAAAAAGACTTTTGAATGTTCTCTTGGAATCCCAGCTTGTGTAAGATATTTCTCACCCAACTGAAAGATTCCTGACACTTTGAAGAAGACTCTACAGAGATACAGTATGCAAGCCATCTAAATATGGAAAAATGTGGATATCTGTAGCCTGCAATGAACTATAACTGAAGCTATATACTTGTGAACACTCTTGGTGCAGCGGACAGTCCAAAGGGTAAGGTAGAGAACAGATAATTCAATCCAGACACACAGAACCTTAAGAAAAGCCTGAAGTCTGGATGAATAGGAATAAGGTGATAAGCATCTTTTAACTCTAGTGTTACCAGGAAATGTAAATGAGGAAGAAGAGGTACCAAGTTGACAGTGACAGCATTTTGAATTTGGGCGCTGTGACAAACAAGTTTAGGAAATAAAGATCCAGAACCAGTCTCCGATCATCTTCTTTCTTTGACACTAAAACATCCTTGAACAAAAACCTTTCCCAATGTGGAAAGGAGGAACTGGTTCTATCACTCCTTGGAACAGTATGTGTTGAAGGACAGGGATAAATAAAGGATATGTTTGCTGTTTAAAACATTCTTTAGTGTCTCCTTGCTGTTTTTCTACTGTTTAAAACATTTTTAGTGTCCTGCTGCTGTTTTTCTACTGTTTAAAACATTTTTTAGTATCCTGCTGCTGTTTTTCTGCTGTTTAAAACATTTTTAAGTGTTTCCTGCCTAAATTATTGTATCTAGTAGCTGTAGCATAGTCCAGATACAGATTTGCTGCACGTGGGTCTGTTTGTAGTGGCTGCTGTATTCTGAGCACATTTTCCAACCATATTTGATTGGAAGGGGCTCTTCTGAACTCTTGTGATATAAATGTGCTGATTGGAACCTGTCCTGTGAAAGGTGATTAGTCTAGGGCTTGGAGTAAGCACCCTCACTGGTTCTTTTGATTTTTTTTTTAAGTTTTTAGGTTCTGGTTTTTAAGCCCTGCGTTTGAGCAGGTTTCTGCTTGTTTGAACTGAGCTGAACTGAGGTGGGCTACTAGCCACAACTCTGAGTTGAGATAACAGACAAACAGAGGCTTCTGAACTTCCCAAAAACTATAAGTTGCCTGTTTGTTGCTTGATTATAATATTTACTGCACTTTTTATTGTGTTCTTCTTATTTAATACTGTATTTTAATATTGTAAGCTAAACTGCACTGTTATACTGCATTTTTCTGCATTTCTGTGCCTGTTAAATCATATTTTGTTGCTGTTTTCACTGTCTGCAAAGCCTTTTTTGTTATTTTCACGGATTGCAAAATAACTGTTGCTACTTTTCACTGTTTGCAAAGCATCTGTTCTGTTTGTTCTTTTTTACTGCTAAGCAGCGTTTTAAATAACTGATTTGTTGGCTGTTTAAAACATTCTTTAGTGTCTCCTTGCTGTTTTTCTGCTGTTTAAAACATTTTTTTTAGTGTCTCACTGCTGTTTTCCTGCTGTTTCAAACATTTTAGTGTTTCCCACCTCAGTTAGTGTAGCTAGCAACTGTAACATAGTCCAGATACAGATTTGCTGCATCTGGGTCTGTTTGTAGTGGCTGTTGTATTCTGAGCACATTTTCCAAGCCATCTTTGATGGGAAGGGGCCCTTCTGCACCCTTGTGAGAGAAGTGTGCTGATTGGAATCTGTCTGGTGAAGGCTGACTAATCTACGGCTTTGAGTAAGCACCATCACTGGTTCTTTGGAGTTTTTTTAAAGTTGTTTTTAAGTTTGTAGCTTTTGAGTGGGTTTCTGCTTGTTTGCGTGTCATGCAGCAATGCACACTGCCATGCAATTGTGAGCCAAAGCCAGACAGATAATTCCGACAATTCTTCCCTTAGATACAGCTGTGTAGTCCTCACCTTTATTACATTTCCAGTCTAAGAAACATTGCTAATGAGTTGTGACCTATTAAACCACCAGCCAACCCCCCCGTCAGAAATACCCATCTACAGAGCACCTCCTAGATCAGTCCTGAAAGCACACCCTTTATGATAACAGTTCTTCAAACCTAGCATTATGGACATTTGGATTACCCCTGTTTCTCCTGCCAACCTTGTTGACTTGGGTCTCATGAGGCAGTGTAGCAACTGCCTCATGTACACTGACAACCCTCTACTAATAACTCACTCTAGCACAGAGTGTGAGATGCATCTACACCAAGAATCTTGAATCCCTGCACTCTAGCACTCAAAACAGTAAAACTGAAGAGGTTGTCAACTCACCCACCACTACTCATGCACACAGTACCACTACTCATACACACAGTATGCATCCAACACATAAATCAGCATACACGGAGGTTCTCTCAAAAAACTTACTGAAACACCGGAGACCTCCAAAACACAAGACTGCTACAACCAACACAGTTCCCACAGCACCCAAGACACATAGCAACACCAGTGTCTCACCTACCACGCTCTTAAGGCACAACACTCATACACCAAATTTTCTTGTCATTGGAGACTCCATAGTGAGACACACAGATGCCCACTCACCAGGTTAAAGATAAAGTCACAGTTAGCTGCCTGGCCGGTGCTAGGATTCGTCAGATCACGCATGCACTCAGGTCTCTCAGCAACAACTACCATTATGACTCTGTCATACTTCATGTTGGAATGAACGACCTGAGATGTATCTCACTGGACTATATGAAGAGAGACATGATTGAGCTCTCTGAGTATGTGTCCCAGGCAGGTATGTCCCTAGCTTTGAGCAGCATATACCCTCTCCTTGAATGATGCCACAGTCTAAACAAAAAATGAGTGATTTCAATAATTGGCTTAGTTTTTGGTGTCATTCAAAGGGGATCCAGTTTCTGTCAGCCTGGGAATACATAGTCAACAAACCCTGCTGCTTTGCCAGAAACAGTTTGCAGCTGGAGGCTTTGCCAGAGACAGTTTGCACCTGAAAGCCTCCAGGTACAAACTGTCTCTGGCAAAGTCTCCAGTTGCAAACCCTGCTGCTTTGCCAGAGACAGTTTGCACCTGGAGGCTTTCAGCTGCTGGCAAAGGCTCTTGCTTCCCCCATACAGACTTTTTAGACAGGGTCTCAAAAACAAAATTGCTGATGTGAAAATTGCCAATCATAACAAAATAAGGGTTATGCTACTAAACACTAGGAGCTTAAACCAAAAACTACACACCCTGGAAGCACTCCTATCACTGGAGGATGTAGATGTCTGTGCAGTCACAGAAACCTGGTTCAAGACCTGAGAGAGTACCCTGGCCTTGCAAGGCTACTATGCCTTCCACACCGTCAGACCACAAAACGAATGTGTGAGAACCAAAGGAGGCAGTGTTTCTATCTATATTAGAGATAAATTCACCTCCTGACCGGTTAGACAGGACAACTCCATGGAGTTACTCCAAGTTCAGAATACTGTAGGTAACATCCCCATTCAAGTCACAGCTAGCTATAGATCCCCCCTCCATGGATCATGATGCGTACAAGGCCTACTTGTCCAAACTGCAGTCAATCCAAATATTGCCAAACACTCCGGTCATGGAGGATTTCAATTATCCCACCATCAACTGGGAAACCTACTCTAGCCCTAACTCACTAGCGCAAAAGTTCCTTGACTTTGTTAACTCAAATGCCCTGGGACAAACTGTTCAAAACCCAACAACAGGAACAAACATACTAGATCTGGTCCTCAATAACAAACAGATGTACCACCACAACTGTCGGACCTTCATTAGTTAAATCTGACCACAAATCAGTCACCTTTGAACTGGCACTAACATTAGAACTCACAAAGGGTGAAGTCAGACTAAAAAACTTCACCAAAGCAAACTATACCCTCCTAGGGGAGGGTATAAATGCATTCCAAGCCCTGCCCCTAGCTGAAAGTGGTAGCCACACCAAAGCTTACATTAAAGTCCTGTACAATCACTTGTACAAATGTACAGACTCAGCTATTCCACAGAGAATCAAAGTCAGAGATCCAAGTTGGACATCCAGCATCAACAAACTTTACAACAAATGCAAAACGTTGTTGTCTAAGAAAACTGAGACAAGGCCCCAACAATGGAAAAGTACCCTCCTCAGCCTCAACAGACAAAGAAGACAACATGTCAAATCCTCTAAGGGTAACTTTGAGAAAAACTTAGCAATCACAGCCAAGGGTAATCATAAGGCCTTTTACAGCTATGTACGCAGCCTAAAAGGTAGAAGCCAAGCATGTGCCAAACTAGTGATTAATGGTATCACACACACACATTGATCTTGCAGAGATAGCAAACCTGCTGGCGGACCGATTTGGCAAACATTTCACTCCCTTATCCCCTCCAAACTTATCATAAACTTTGCCCCCCCCCCCATACACACATATCTGAAGAGCAGATCATTAAAGCCTTCCTTGTCTAAGGCAAAAAACACAGCCTGCATGCAACCAGACGGCATCCAGGCTGTCTTCTAAACAAACTGAAACATGAACTAGTATCACCATTAAGTACCCTATTCAACCACAGCCTAACCACAAGCTATGTTCCTGCAGAATGGAGAACAGCAGCAGTAACTCCCCCCACAAAGGTGGCTTAGCAACAGACTCAGTGAATTATAAACCCATAAGTCTGACCAGCCTCATCTGTAAGGCCATGGAACACATCATCATGGACCTCATAAATACATAGGTGACCTCCAAAATCTGGATCCAACCCAATACGGCTTTATAAAGGGCAGATTCTGCCTATTAAACTTGGTGGATTTCTTGAAAAATGTGACCAGGGCCACTGACAAGGGCAAATCTGTGCACACAGCATACCTCGACTTGTTCAAGACCTTCAACACAATCCCACACTCAGGCATTACCGATAAACTTAGCAAACTGAATGTAAACTCCTTTGTTGTAAGATGGGTTGCCAACTGGCTCACAAACCGATCACACACTATCAAAGTAGGTGACTCCACAACAACCAGTAGACCTGTCACCAGCGGGGTGCCACAAGGGTCAGTGATGGGCCCCCTATTCTTTGGTATATACTTGTCAGAATTTCAGGCCAAAACTAAGGGGCTGTGACTGATCAAGTCTGTGGGTGACTGCAAAATGTGCATTTATTGAATCCCCAAATTATGTCAGTATACTTCAGGAGGGTCTTACGCAGACCAACGACTGGTGTCTTAGTCACGATCTCAAACTAAATGCAAAGAAAGCATCATCATTCCCTTCAGTAAAAACAATGTCCCTTCACACTATCAAATTAACAACAATACACTATGTACCTACAAAGTGGTAAGGGATTTGGAATCACAAGTAGACTGCAACCTTAACTTTGAACACCGTGTTCATAGGTTCATAGGTAGGTACTAGGCTATCGGCCCAAGGGCCTACGTAAGCCTAGCCAACAAGGTTTCCTGGCTTACGCCACCCAAGAAAGTTATTTTCCTGTACCACTGTCGAGCAGAGACACAGAAGTGAACCCTGGGGTGTATTTCCTATTTCCCATCCACTCATCAAGATTTTTCTTGAAGAGTGCTAATGAAGAACTTTGCTTGACATAGATGGGTAGCCTATTCCAGAGTATGGGAAGTCTCTGGGACAGGAATCTATCCCTCCAGCATGTCCTGTTTATTGTAGTGAGAAGGTTTATGTGCATAGGTTGGTACTAGGCTATCAGCCCTAGGGCCTATACAAGCCTAGCCATAACAATTCCCTGGCTATTTCTTCCCACACTATTTACTTCCCTGAACCCCTGTCTAGCAGGGCGACTGACGTAATCCCTGGGGTGAATTTCCTTTCTCCCATCCAATCATCAAGGTTCCTTTTGAAGAGGGCCAATGAGGCACTCTGCTTGACATGTATGGGCAATCTATTCCAGGGTCTGGGGAGTCTCTCGGTCAGGAACCTATCTCTCCAGCATGTTTTGTTTATTGTGATGACAAGGTTTAGATCCCTGGAGCATGTGACTCTGAGGGACTGGGATTTCTTTAAGTGTAACATGTCCAACAGCTCTGGGTTTGACATGGCCTTGTATGTTAAGCAGAGATCACCTTGGAGTAGACGATATGCGAAAGAGTATAGCTGGAGTTTTTTAAGGCGGTCAGCGTAGTCAGAATAAACTTTAACATATGAGCCTTACAATTCAAAGTTTTGAAAATCAAAGTTGCAGACACATACATTTTTTCCCATACTTAACAATCTTCCCATCTCTGTCAACAAAAGTAGGATTAGAATTAACTAAATGTTTAGCAGCAGTAGGATTAACTGCAGGTATAGCTGCTTTCTCAGGTTTGGGAAGAGTGTCTGAAAACATAAAAGTCTGTGGAATTTTGTACATTCTGTCTGCCTTTTTAGGGGCAGCAGGCTGACTATCAGGAAAATAGCAGGCAGTGACACACACACACACACACACACACACACACACACACACACACACACACACTGCAATGCAGCTGTCCATACTGAGCCGAAAGATGCAGCAAACCTAGTGGCTGACAAATTCAGCTCCAACTTTATCCCTCTCTCTCCCTCAAACTTACCTCAGGTAATACCCATCAAATATAACTCCCCCTGCTATAACTAGGGAACAGGTCCTTAATGTTCTCTCTAAGGTCACGAACACTACATCAATAGGCCCAGAAAATATCCAAGGATGTCTCCTAAATAGCATGAAACATGACCTATCAGGCCCTTTGGAACTGTTACTTAACTGTAGCCTCCAAACAGGCTTCATGCCTCATGAATGGAGAACAGCAACAGTCATCCCTCTACACAAAAGTGGATCATCTACAGATCCTGGAAACTACAGAGCAATAAGTTTCACCAGTCTCATATGCAACGCCATGGAAAGAATTATCATTGAAATTATCAATAATGACGTAGGAAACCCCAGACACTGGACTCAACCCAATTTGGTTTTATCAAGGGCATGTCATGGCTAAGCAACCAAGTAGGCTTCCTTGAGAAGGTCACTAAAGCAATGGAAAAGCAATGGATGAGGGCAAATGGTTTACAATGCCTACCTTGGCCTGGCCAAGGCATATGACATAATACCCCACTCAGGCATTGTTGACAAACGTAAGAGGTTAGGTACAAAACTTTATGTCACCCGGTGGACAGCCAGATGGCTCACAGACAGGACCAAGTAAATTATAATTCTAACTGTTGGAATGGGTGAAGGCTCTGAAAAATCCTTCTGTAACAGCTCATAGTGTTTTCTGAGTGACTGAGAAACCTCCGTGTTCTCTCACTGAACCCATTGGCACATTCTGGAAATAGTCTTAGACAAAGAGAAACCTCCACAAAATGCTCTCTCCTCTGAGTTTGCATCAAAAAACTGAGGGGGAAACCCTGTATATGTCCTTCCATCTTCTTGTCCAGATTCAGAATCTTAAATCTCTTTAGGAAAATAAGTATCCCTCTTTCTTTTTACCAGAAATCACCTTATAAGAAGGATCAGTAATCTGTATCAAATCCTGAGTCAAACCCAGTAAACTATTCCTGTCTAAGGCAATGTGATAAGGAGTAGATATATGCTTAGTTTTCTGTTTTTTTTTTGACAGCAAAAAATTGAGCCAACAGTATTACTAATGGCAGCAGCAGATTACACATGGATGGGCACAACATTCTGACCAAACAGAGAAATCGTCCTTATTCCCTCTCCTAGGACCGACATGAGTGGCTGTCCCTTGCCCATTATGTCCGCTAAAGTGAGCCCAACAACCACAGAGGAAGTGGCTAACCCCTGGTCCCTAATGGCTGTAGGTGCTACACCAGAGGCATCCAGGGTAGAAGATGAGTGGTCTGAGGAACAAGCCATGGCTACAGCAGAGTCACCACCTTCAACAGTAGGAAAGCTTTTACATCAGCTCAGCTTGAGCTGACTGATGGTTTGGGCATGTGGAAGGTGCCCTGAAGCTTTGGAAGATGTCCAGCTCTTACATCTTTGGCAGGATATAACCCATATAGTTAAGGCTACTGTAACAGTGATCAATATGATAATCTATTTTATAGTGCTTTACAAAAGTGTGTACAAAGGATCAAGTTGCTGCTTCTAGAATCCTTCCCTTTCTAAAATGTCACAAATGAAGCCAAGGCCCTGGCAGAGTGAGTCTTGACCCTGCCTGGAATTGTTTTGTTGTGGTGGGTATAACAAAAAGTAATAGCATGAGACAACTATTTTGAAATAGTATGTCTTGACACAGACTACCCTTTTTCTTAACTTCACAAGAAATGAACAACTAATCAGAAGTTCTGAAAGATTTTGTTTTGTCAAGATAGTACTGGAGTTGTAGTATGCTTTGACACAGGTTTTCCATTCTTTTTACCTTCACAAGAAATTAAAAATTGATCTAAAGACCCGAACGGTTTTGTTCTGTCAAGACAGTACCTGAGTTGTCTGTGGATATCGAAGGTATACAGTACCCTTTCTCCCCTACTTTTGGGTGCTGGAAAGAAAATAGAAAGATGGATAGCTTAGCTCAAGGTAAACTCAGAACACAGGAAAATACTAGGCAAGTTATCATGGAGGCCATAAGATTGGATACGCATAAATGGAGGATTACTTCGTAAGAAAGCAGCATCTTTCAGGAAGATGAGATAAAATTGGACCACCATGACATCTTGCAATTCACATACTCTTCTTGCAGAGGTCAGAGCAATTAGCTAGCATGATGAGTTTCTTCAATTGGAGAAGGAGTTAGTTTTTCTAACATAAAATTAAGATCCCAGGGAGGAGCCACTTGTTTTCTATGAGGCTTCTTAAGCAAAACACCTTTTAAAAAATGTTCACATGATGCTGCATTAAAAGATGGAGCTCCTTGGGCAGAAAAGCTAAAATGGCTAACAAATTAACCCTGACAGAGAATTAAGACAGGTTCTAGGACAGTAACTCATACAAATATTGTACAACCAGAGAAACATTAACCCTGAATGAGTGTTGGTTCTTTTCTTTGCATCAACTAGAACACTTTTTCCATTTACTAATAAATGACTTTCTAGCAGCAGGCTTCCCTCTCTCCCTTAATACCTGCTGCACATCCTCAGGAAAAAAAGGACTCTATTAAAATTTCTATTAAACTTCCATCATCTAGGCAGTCAGTTGTAGTTGTTTGGGATCAGGATATATCAAACACCCTGGGTCTTGTGTGAGTAAATTTATTTATTTGCAGTTTGATTACCGGGCAAGTCCACTGGGCCGAATTGACCCATTTTCAGTGGAGGCCCAGGGAGAAAAGCTCCAAGATGCATTATACAATTTAGATACAACTGATAGTTAATATTAAAGATAATATTATGTAGAATAGTTACTCATAAATGCATTCAATATCATGCATAGTTAAATTCATTAAGCTTGAAGGTAGGGATCATACAGTTTCATTTGAGGAAAACAGATATGTGTTAGGTGTGGAAAAAGTTTACATACAAACCTTTTAAGAAAATGTAAACACGCTTTACACACATCAACAGTAGAATGCTATTTACAACATTTACAAGGTTGGGCTGTGTGAGGGTAGCTGCAGGAGTTGTTGAGAGCTTAGAGAGAAGCTATAGAACTTGTTGAGAGCTTAGATAGGCTCAAAGGAAGATAACTATGAGAGTTGTAGAGCTTGGGAACCAGAGAGAGAATGCCCTTTGATTAGGTTGGGTGAAGGCAGGTACATTTCCATTTAGTGGACAGGTGTTTGAATAGTTGGGATTTGAAGTTTTCTGAGTTTGGTATGGTTCTTATGTGGAGGGAAGGGAATTCCATTTTTTGCCTAGTGAGAAAGATAGGAGAAGTTGGCCAGCAGGATGTTTAGGTTTATGGATAGTAATTAAGTTCTGTTAAGTTATTAAATCCAGTCTGTAGGGATGCTTGTGGTAACTGCCCTGGCCACTTTGAAAAGAAGGGAAAACCACTGTTGTCTGGGCCAGAAGGGAGTCACCACAATGATCTTGGGGAGTCCTTCTGAATCTTTAGACTGACTCCGGTTATTAGCTGAAAGGGTGGAAAAGCATGCAGCAACATTTCTGTCCAAAAGAAAAGTAAATTATTTTGTTTCTAGGCCTTCCTGCAAGAAGTCCTGGAGCAAAATTTTGCCAACTAATTGTTGTGAGCAGAAGCAAACAAATCTATCTGAGGTGTTATCCTCCACTGGATCAACTCTTGGAAGACCATGTGATTCAATTTCCATTTGTGAAGGTTTGCCCTGAACCTGTTCAGCTGGTGTGGAGCAAAATTTTGCCAACTAATTGTTGTGAGCAGAAGCAAACAAATCTATCTGAGGTGTTATCCTCCACTGGATCAACTCTTGGAAGACCATGTGATTCAATTTCCATTTGTGAAGGTTTGCCCTGGTCCTGTTCAGCTGGTGTGTCACACAATTTTTTATGATAGTATCTAAGATGCCTGTAGAGTAAGAATCTGCTGAAAAGCTATATCCCAAACTACTATGCTTAGTCTGCACAGAGGGAAAAGATCTGATTCTCCCGTTTGTTTATGTATCACATTACTCTGGTGTTGTTTGTGAATGATGAGGTATCAGGGACCACAGATCTCTGACAGAACAGAGAGCATTAATAAGAGCTAACATCTCCTTTACATATATATGCTTTAGTTTGTTTTTTTATGTTTCAAAAACCTTCCATTTTTACTCACATAGACATAGCTCCCTAAGCAAAGTCTGAGGTTTCTGTTGCTACTGTCTGTGCTGGAGCAAGAAGAGAGAATGGGATACCTGGACTATGAGTAATGTGGTGTCTCCACCCCCCCCCCCAAAAAAAAATTTCCCTTTTCACAAATTCCATAACCAGAATCTAAAATATCAGGGAATGTTGATGCTGAGACCATAGAGATTACAGGTACCACTGGAATTGTCTCATGTGAAGTCTTGCAAGAGGTACCTTGAGTATCACAGATGCCATGACACTCAGAATTCTGGGGAAATTCCTTGCTGAGATGGTAGTCTGAGTGGAAACAACTGAACAATAGATCTAAATAGAGATCTATTTTTTCCTGTGGAAGAAAATATCTTTTAATCAAGGTGTCCTTGAAACACCCCAAGAAAGCAGTCCTGTGAGTAGTAGTCAGACACAACTTCTGATAAGGAGGAATCCCCCCAAAAAGAGAGAGAGACTCCCACTGCGATCTGTAACCTTGATTGATTACCCTCAGACCTCACCTGTCTGAAACTATCTGTTGCTGAAGAGAAATATGAGAGCTTCAGACTTTCTGGAAGCATTAAAGGATTGCCAGGGTGGGATGGGGTTGGAAATCCTTTATATAGTCATCATGGCCAGCCTTAGGCATAGGCGAACTAGGCGACAGCCTAGGGCGCCGTACAGGCTGGCCTTGTAAAGGGCGCCTTATGTAGTTATTTATTTATTTTAATTAATATAAAGTTTGCGCTCTTCTTGGTGCTGGAAGCGGAGGGTGGGGGAGGGGACGCGAGCACCCTCCCTCTTACAGCTGAGGGTTGGCTAGGAGGCTAAAAAAAAAAAAAAACCTTTAGTTGGCGGTGCGAGAGTCTTCTCCTTTAAGGAGAAACTTGTGTGCGTCATGACGCCAATGTCAACTAAATGCATTCTGCAGTTCAAGCGTCGTGCACGTGACACACACACAACGTTGTGTTCTTTTTAATGGGTACGTTATGTTTTATTATTTTATGGTATGTTGCTGGCTACTTTATGGTTTATTTTATGGTAATATACTAGTGCTGTACAGAGGAAGTGAACAGTACATTGCAGGTTTAGTATATGTCCTGGTAGATGTAGCTTTCTAGAGTCTGGTAGTAATAATAGCAGTAGCTTTCCAGGTGTTGGGAAGCTCCTTTTGTATGTGGGTGTGGAGGCAGTGGGGGTGGAGGGTGCAAACCATTAAACCTCATCCTTCATGTATGGCATATTTTATTTTAAAATTATTTTATCTTCTTCAGCTCTAAAAAAACAAGCGCAGGTTGTTAAAAATCTGACAGAGTGATGGAAAGCCAGTTATGCATATGATTTCTGTATGTTTCAGAAATGCAGTGACCCAATTTGATTGTTTACCTTTTGATTGTCTATTTTAGCACCTAAAATAAAGTAATTCTAAGTGGTGGGAAAAGGAGAAATACAAGCTGAATATATATGCACTGGATCTCTGATGTACGAAATAAATTATAAGTTACATTCAGATACCAGTTAGCATTTATCTATCTGTGGGTTGCTGATTACCATTCAACAATAAAGCTGTCTAACGAAGAAAAAAATACATTTACCTCCATCCCTCGTAATTAGGCTTAGTTGGCTAAATAGTTAAGATATATTCATACTTGTGCTCAGACCAAGGCAATGCAGGTGAAATAATGCTGCACATACATTTACTGCCCTCTTGTAAATGTATTATACATATATAAAACGAACGTGAAGTTGAAAGATACTGTACAAGTAGTTAAAATGATTTTTGGTTAGCAAGGGCAGCATATGCAACTACTTTTCGTCAGATTACTTAGACTGTTTACTCTCTTGCAAGCACCTGCCTATGTTAATGTATAATGCGTTATTTTAGACTGAGGCCGGGATTGTGGTCATTCCAGATTTTCACCTGTGAGTCCCCAACATCCATTTTTTGGAGAGCCTGTTTTAGAATGTTAGATTTTCCCTCTCAACTGCTACAATTTAAACATTTATATGTTTTTTTTTTTTGCCCTCAGAATTAGGCTTGCTCCTCCTAGATTTACTGTTTTTGTTCATAAAGTTAGACGTATATGAGCAAAAGCAGCATTACATACCTGAACTAAGCCCAGACTCTCTCCCACTAACTATAAGTAAGCAACTATATGAAGAGCCATCCTCCAAAATAAGAAAGCGTTTCACTTCCTCACACTCTGATATGATTTTAACTTAGCTATTGCTTATATCTGTAGTCCTGTTCTGAAGAATACACATGGCAAGCGCGGGAAGTATATTTCTCAGGAATGAGATACTGAATTACCTGAAAACACGAACCGCAATTTAATCTTGAAATGAAAGATTATGATTACAGTATGCATGTTTGGAGTCCACAATCACAGCTCTCAGATTTCCATGGATTTGCCTCAAAATGCTGCCCTGACCCTCATAAAAATGTGTGATTGTTTGTGGCATTACTGCTTTAATGATGAATAAACTCTGTAGAACTGATATGCAAAAATAAAGTGAAAACCTTACCTGCACCCTGGCGAAAATTAGAAACTAAACAGATGATGCCAGAGACAAGTCATGTAAGGAAATTATAGTTGTGCAAGTATGATCACTATTGCAGTAGTCTAAAATAGGTGGATTGTATATCACTGTACAAGATAAAACTACGAGCCAGCTTCCAAAGTTTTCATGGCACCTTCAAAGTGCCAAAATAGTTGGTCAGTTCAAGCTCAGATGACAAAATCAGGTTTAAGTGTGAAGCCCTTCAGAGCTTTTATGCCAAAAATGAGAGAAAGGTTAAAGCTCTGAGAGGTTAATGCTAGGAGTGTAACAGTACTCTGGCATAAAAAAAAAACATTAAAAATTTAATGGGAGGGAGGAAGCATCTACTGTAGCAGTGATTATTCGAACAGCTACTGTTATGGTAAGTTTACTTACACAACTGTACTACGTTCTTTATAAGGATCACTGTTGCAGTAGCCTAAGCTATATGGGTAGATTACCATAGTTTAAACTATCCTGAGCATATCTAAACAATCCTACCTTGGTTTGTGATTTACTGTGGAGTTGACTGGTAATAGAAGTTTTATTTGAATTTATATTGTTTTAAACTGTTTGTAGGTAGGAAGGGATAGCTTCTTAACAAGATTTACTTTGATTAATATTTTGTTGTTCTACCTTTAATTTCACTGTTGGTAAAGGAATTACAACTTTTGCCAGACTTGCACACCTTGTATGGTCAGGACAACTTTACTGTACTTACTTTATTATTTAAAATAGCAAAGGTTCGTAGAGCAAAACAATGAAGGGTTGCCAATAACTCCAAAGTGCTCTCCAGCAGAAACAGCAAACGACTCAGTAATTCCAAAAACTGCTGTGCGATAAAAAACAGGTTTATTTAAATAAAATGGTGAGCGCTTTCACTAAAATAGCTTCATCAGACCAGGTTACAGTTCTTTAAATGAGACAAACAGTTTATATATAAAAAAAGGCGCCAAACTCAACTCCAATTAAAGGAATATTCCTTAAAAACTACAACAATGAAATAAAATACATAAATATATCTCTATGAACATCTAAAGCAACAGAATGGAAAACATGTTAATGACTAGTCTTAAGTCTCCTAGATTTTAGCAAAGGGCGTAGTGGAACCTTGCCATTAATGCCAGGTGGTACATCTGCCCTAAATCTAATGATCCAGTTAATCTCTCGAATCTCAGTATAATTCTCGATATCACCCCTTCTATGCGTTCTGGATATTTGTTCTAGTATCCTGAATTTAAACTCATGATCAGGGCCACAGTCCTTGATGTGTTTAGCAAGTGCATTGTAGAGATGTTCCTTCCTAATATGGTAGGCATGCTCACGCATCCTATCTCTCAACACGCGGTTGGTTTTGCCTACATAGTAGGCTGGGCATGCTGTGCAAGTGGCCAAATAAACTACATCCTTGGACATGCAGGTGCCCTGAACCTTGATGATGTAACTACCTGTTCCTAGGGGGTATGTGAATACTGGATCACCCGAGATATATGAGCAGAAATTACATTGATTGCAAGGTGTCATGTATGGTCCATCTATGTTTGAGCTATTGCTATTTGTCATAGGATAGCATAGCAATTGCTTAATGTTCTTCTTATTACGATAAATAAACCTGGGATTGTCACCAGTGAGTCTCCTGACAGTTGGATCCACTGACAAAACATGCCAGTGTTTTGTGAAGACATCTTTAATCGTCCCAACATCCTTGGTATAGGAGATAGGAAAAATTACCTCTTCCCCATATACGGGACAGTCTCTTGGTAGATGTATAAAACTATTATCTGTATAAAACCTAGAGGCTCCTTCAGAAAAGTAGGGCATGGCCCTATTTCCCCTAAAGGTGGAAACAGATTCCATCCCTTTATTAACATCTAATTCACTGTAACCACGTTCTCTAAATCTCTTTTCTAAATCCTTTAAACCTGGTATAAATTCAGCATCATTCGGTGTGTACCTTGATAATCGCATTGACTGCCCACGGACTATGTTGCGATACACATAGCCGGGGTGCATGCTGGTGCGATGTAGGAGGGTATTCCTATGACTGGATTTACGAAACAAGCCGGTGTTAACTAGGCCCCCTGGTAGCTTCTCTACATAAATATCCAAAAAAGGAATCCTGTTACTAGACCATTCCATAGTAAATTTAAGGAACCATAAAGAGTCATTAATCTGTTTAAAAAATTCATTCAATAATATAGGAGTGCCCCTCCAGACCAAAAAAAGGTCGTCAACAAACCGCCTATAGAAAGGTACAAATGATTTAAATAGTTCATTCTGAAAAAGATGTTGATGTTCCCATTCAGCCATTACTAGGTTGGCGTAGCTATTGGCACACGAGGTGCCCATAGCTACGCCATCTTTTTGTAAGAACAAACGGTCTTGAAAAACAAAAAGATTGGATTCTAACACTATACCCAACAGTGACAGTATAAGTTCTATATTAACATCGGGTCTAGGCTCCATCCTCATTAGATAAGACCTTATCATGGCCAATCCCTCCGTGTTGGGTATCACCGTGAATAAGGACTGGACATCCATGGTTACCCACAACAAATCATCCAACCCTGTATGGGAACCAACAAATGCATAAAGATCTAATAAAAATTGCTTGGTGTCTCTCAAAATAAAGATATTCGCTGCTACGTAAGGTCTTAATTGGGCTTCTACATAAAGGGATAATGGTTCCGTGGCCCACCCTCTCCCTGCCACAATCGGTCTCATCGGGGATGCCACAGGATCCTTATGGATTTTCGGGAGGCCTTGAATTGTTGGTAGAAGTGGATGTGTGACATACAAAAAATCAAAAAGCTCTTTATCTATATCGCCCTCACTCAACAGGGTCGAAAGTGTAGAATAAACTCTCTCAATAATTGTATCTACTATCTGCTCAGAAATATGTGAATAAAACCTCTCGTTCATTAACATAAATATCATATCTCCAGTATATCTATCTGCATCAAAAATCACCAGTCCGCCGCCTTTGTCGGCAGGGCGGACCACTATGTCTCGGTTGTTTCGTAGAGTATTCAAGGCTTCCCTTTGTTTGAAGTTCAAATTATAACTATGTCTATGAGGTCGGCCCTGTCCTATAGACATGTTATAAATGTCGTCTTCCACTAGTTTGCTGTATGCAGCTACCAGTGGGTGAACTGGTGGAATAAATGTACTTGGTCTCTTCAGTAGTGGATTCGACTGCAGTGTTCCTGAATCTTTAAAGAATATCTTAAGTGAGAGATTCCTTATAAATAATTTGAAATCCCTCAACGTCTCTTCCAACCTACTGCTCCTACTTGGAATAAAGGTGAGACCTCTCGATAATACCTGTAGCTCATATACACTCAACTCATGACTCGATAAATTAAATACAGACACTATTTCTTCCTCTCCCACATTTTTTTGATACTCTGGTTGGAGGGATTGTCCGGGGAGAGCTTCCTCTTGTAACGCTCCCTGCTGTTTGGACGGGACCTCTCCTCTCTGATATGAGTTTTGATGGGAAAAGGGAGTTTGTTAGTAGGTAAATTATGCATGGATGTTGTATCAGCAGTGTCTCCACTGCAGGTAGCATATACATTCCCCTTCCCCACCATTGAACCTAAATTTTTCCTGCGAACAACCGGTTCAAAGGAAGTAGGGCTACTGCCCTTATCACTCCCTAAATGCAACACTACTCTATCAGTCACTGTCGTAACAGCATCATTTACTAAAACAGACGGAACAGTATCTGTGGTGTCTAAGACATCAGAAACATTCACATCAACATTCTCAGTATGAGAATCAGTATGTACATTGGTTATGAGTGCTGCTTCAGCAGCTTGACCTAAATGTGACTCAACACTAACATTACTGTTCGTATTCACATTAAATCTCGCACAGCAGTTTTTGGAATTACTGAGTCGTTTGCTGTTTCTGCTGGAGAGCACTTTGGAGTTATTGGCAACCCTTCATTGTTTTGCTCTACGAACATTTGCTATTTTATTTAACTGTTTTTTCTGTGGTTCATTGTAGAGCATTCACTCCGCTTGGCGTTTTTTTCATTTGATTACTTTATTATTTAGTTGTATATTGCTGGTGCTATTTTTTTTTTGTCGTAGAAGTTGATTTAAGTTCTCTTTTAATTCTGTGGTTACAGACTTTGATTGGTCTTTTCTTTTAAAATACTGTATTTGTTTGAAGCTGAATATGGATTCCTTAAATGAGTATGCAATTAATGATTTGCTAATGCACAAATATATTGTGCAGTATAATAAATGCTATGCATATTTAAAGGTAACAGCTGATAACACTGGTGATCTGTGTTCCTCGTGTTAAAAGTTGGATGATTTGCTTACTATTGTTAGAAGTAAATCTAGACTTGATGATGATCAGTCCAGATTTCTTGCAGTAAGGTTGAGAGATATGCATACCTCTCAACTATCCAGATTTTTGCCTCATATTTTTGGCCTATTCCTCATAAAATTTGTGTTTTTCTGGCAAATCACTGAAGATTTAAATAACTAAATGTCATACATTTGAGTTTCAGCCTTCATTTCCTTCAGAAAATGCATGCTGGGTTGTAATGACAGATGTTTGAGGGGCCTTTTATGGTTAAAATATTCTGAAATGGGTAGTTTTGTCATTATTGGTTCATACATTTTGTTTCATTGCTTACTGGAAAAATGTTTAAAACTACAAATTGCAACTAGCTGTTTTTTTTGTTTATCAAATGGCATACTGCGTTATAAAATCTGAAAGCAGTGTTAGTAGCATAATTGCCTTTGGTGCAGAAGGCTGTGGATTCTACTCCCACACCATGTAGATGGAGTGCTGATATTGCATTGCCCATATGATTGCTGATTATTTGGTGCATTATAAGGGGGATAGGGGTTCTACACTCCTGAGTATGTCCTTTGCAAGACATTTGTGGTGACTATGAACTTGTTGGTCATTTCCTATTGCAATATTACCAACTTACCAATTTTTTAATGCAATATAGGCAATTAATTCTTCAAGGAAAGCAGGAATGGAATTTGTATATAAAACATTGATATGTGAACTTGTTTTGCCAGTAGAAACCTCTTCATTAGGTACGGATTTCTTTAATGTGGAATTCAGATGATTTTACTTCTGCAGAGATTGTGTGTATTGAGTAATATTGGTGGATTATAATGACATAAGTCTTGAGTGGCCTTTTATGGTTGAAATTTTCTGAAATGGGTAGTTATTGGTTCATACATTTTGTTTCATTGCTTATTAAAAGAATGTTTAAATCTACAAATTTAAAACACTTTCTAACAAGTGGTGCTGTATTATACAAGGAATATAATTCAATGCAATCAGAAAGGTGAATCAAAGAACAAATACACGTATGCATGGCCCTAAAAAATGTGTGCATGGACTCTGTTTTGAAAACAGCCCAAAGGTAAACTTAATTCTTCACTGGCCAGATGCATTTTCTATGAATGTGGGTTTTCATGCCGTTTCAATGAATATGAATTTTTCACATTTCAATGAATGTGAGTTTCAAGGGCAGAGAAGTTTACTGCTTATGCTAAGTCTGTTTTCATTGCGAGACTGTATTGTTTAGCAAATGGCTACCTGCGTTTGTGCTATTTTACTTCAATATCTGTAATGACTGTAGAAGCAAATACGAGAATAGTATGCATGGTAACTGGTGAGAAATAACCAAATAATGGAACACTGGAACAGCTGAGGAGGGGGCTGCTGCTGGGGGGATAGGGTTGCTGCAGGAGCGGCTGCACTGGGGAGCAGTCTATTACCCTGCCTAGGGCCCTATTTGACCATGATCTGGCTCTGGTATTTAAAGTAGAAAATACTATGCAGAAGTAGTTGCAGTTAAAAGATACCTTGCAATGTAGTTATTCTTCCTATGCATTTAAATCATTTAAGGCAATGGCTGGAGTGGCTTTCTTGGGGAATGACCCTGTGGGTGTGGCTCAAATAGGGGTGTTTCAAGACTGTGGTGTGGGTGGGGCTTAAGGGGCACCGGAGCACTACTTCACCTAGGGCGCCATTTCGGCTAAGGCCGGCCCTGATAGTCATTTAGAGATGTTAGATTGTCCTTTGTTATGAAGAGCTCCTGATTGCTTTTTGGAACCACCCTGCCACTGCTTTTTTAAATGTTTGTTTACCAACAGCTTGTTGAGACCGTTTATTTTGCTTTTTAAAGAAAGTTGTGGAGGGAGCATTGAATCCCTTGGCAAACTTGAAAAAAGGCTGAAAAATCTGAGAGAGTCCTTTAATCAGATTTCATCTCTCATCACACATTTTAATGACCTCTGCAGCAAAAAGTCTAAAACCTACTTCTCTGCTCAAGGAATTTTCATTTTTGACAATGTCTGGGAAGTTTGAGAATGCAGCTAGGCAAACCTCCTCCTAACACTTCCAGTGGCAGCAGTCCTGCAGATGGCATCAGCAGAATCATATACACATTTCAAACAGTGGGTAGTCACTCAAGACAGAAGAAAACAAGTTACACAAAGCATATTTCACCTCAAAAGAGGAAACAGATGGCAAAATATTTCTCATATTCTCACAAGAGGCAAGTCAAACTTCAACATATGAGTCTGAAAGTTTAGAATTCTAAAAATAAGTGTTGCAGAAGAATGTACTTTTTACCCAAATCTATCAAAAGCCTTCCCATCCTTGTCAGAAGGAGAAGGATTAGTATTAACCAAATGTTAACATCAGCTGGATACACTAAAGCAATAGCTGCTGGGTCTGATCTGGGATGACTATATGAAAACTTAAAAGACTGGAGAACTTTATATAGTTTATCTACTTTCTTGGGGGCAGCAAACTGGTTGTCTGGGAAACATTGTCCAAAGCAGATATAACAGAAGGAACAGGAGTAGAATCTGAAAATTCCCGTTGTAACAAAGCATAATACTTCTTGAGGGAGTGAAAGACGACACATTTTTCCACTGAAATAACTAACTCACTTTGGAAATAGTTTCAAAGAAAGAGAATCCTTCAAAAGGACTGACTGAAGCCACATTCTCCTCAGAATTTGAATCAGAATTCTGTGCACATAACACAAAATCTGTGCCTTCAGAATCATTTTGAAGTTCATTCTCTTAAACTCTTTTCAGAAAATGAAGAATCCCTTTATCAGAGACAGACATATATGAAGGGTCAAGAGCCTGCACTAAACTCTAAGCTATCCCAATAAATTACTCCTGTCCAGGACAGTTGAGACAAGAGAAAACATATGTTTAAATTTTTGTTTCCTTTCACAGGAATTTCTGTAGAAACAGGCTCACTTTTGCCAGCAAAAAAAAGTCCATAGAGATGGGCAAAGCTTTCTGGTTAGGCACAGTGGCATTCTCTGCCCCTTCTCCTAGAACTGACAAGAGAGGCTCTTCCTTGTCTAGCAAGGGCACTCTAACAGCAGTAGAAGATGTGTCCAACCCCTGATCCATGGTCGCTGAAAGCACTACACCAATGGGACCAAAGCAAAATGATGAATAGTCTGAGAAGCCAGTTTTGACCATAGCAGTTACCTACCTGCAGCTGAGGCTCTTCAGTATCCTGCTGTGGAAACAAAGGCTGTTTGACAATGTTCTTTTTGTAGCTGGAAGAAGGAAGAACCAAGGAACCAGTAGGTTTTTCTATAGTTAAATCAAAGCAGGTGCCTGATTCTTGAGGAAGCCTGGCAGCAACAGTCAGTAATACAGGTAATTTATAAAAATTAACTTTTTCCCTGTTAAAACACAGTAAGAAACACTTTAAACACTTATCCCAGCCCCTAAAGTAAAATAACACAACTTTTACCAGAGAAAAAATAGGTTCAATTAAGTTCTAACAACATTTGCCACAAAAGTAAAACAAAAGTAACACTCCCATTTAAAAGTGCTAAAAAGTCAACTGATAGTCATTACAACACTCTCCCCTAAATTAATCAATTAATCAATCAATCAATTAAATTTCACAAACATGTAAGTTTTTTGTCATAAAACATATGTAATATAAAAAAAGTGGAAGTATTTTTCCCCCAAAGCGAACTTATTTGCCCAGTAATGGAACAGCTGACCATCAAACTTCGAAAGCCAGCAAAGGATCACCATCTTTGGTGGCAGGAAAGCTTTGAAGGGCTTGCTGCACAGGCTTGACTATTAATCAGCTCAGTTTAAGCTGACTAGTTTCAGCCAATGGAAGGTGCCCTGAAAGCTTTGGAAGCTGGCCAGCAGTTGTATCCTTAGTAGGGTATAAGCCATATAGCTTAGGCTACAGCTGCAGCAGTGATCCTTATGAAGACTATCTAAGGAACTCAACCTCTGGGATAGTGTTTCTGTTGGGATCCAATATATTTATTTCCACTGGTTAACTGGGATAGTCTAAATGGGCTGATTAACCCCTTTTTATCAGAATCCTACAAAGAGAAGATCACAGTAATAAGTAAAATACACTATAACCTTAACCTGTTTCTTGAGATTGCTGGCAGGAATCTCCCGCATGAAATGGCGTACCTCAAGCAGAATGTCATAATGAAAATACAGCATCTGAAAGAGATAACGAAAGTTATGTGCTCGTCATAAACAGTAGATCCATGTTGTCCTGTTTTCATCTGGTACAACTGTTGGGAGTCTCAGCACCTTTAAACTTTTGGATCCAGGTATGCTTCCAATATTGAAAGTCAATCAAAGACTATATTCAATACAAAAAGGTGATCATATGTAAAGAAAAGGAACCATTCTGATGAGGTTTATGCTAGCAAGACTCCCCTAGAGTACCATCTGTTCTTCAAGGTGCAGGAGTTTCAATCTGGAAAGGGGAAGGAGGTATGGTTGTTGAACCAGATGAAAATAGTACAACACAGATCTACTGCTCTTGTTGAATGAGCTGTTGGTTTCTTGGTTAATGAGAAACCCAATTTGTCATAAACAAATGTAATGCGATTCGAGAGCCATCTCGAGAAAGTGACCTTGGAAATACTATATCCCAGTTTAGCTTTGGATAAGGCAACAAATGACTGATCTGGCTTCCTGAAATCTTTAGTTTTATATAGACAGAACCTAAGTTGTCTGTGAATATGAAGCAAATGCAATGTATACAGTATTCCCCTTTCTTTGAAAACTTTGGAAAGAAAACTGGTAGATTAATGCACTGATTTATATTGGATTTCGATGCCACTTTCATAATAAAACAGGAATTCGGTTTCAGAAAAACCCTGTCTTTATAGACTTGATGGTTTGCATGAAATGGTCTGTGACTCTGAAATCCTCTTTGTAGAAGTAACTACCACCAAAAAGATCTTCTTCCATGTTAAGAATTTTAAGTTCACAGAAAAACTAAGCTAATGGTCACCGAGGTAAGGTGTCCAGAAATATATAACAATACAAGTCCAAAACAGAACACAAAAACCACCACAGCTGGAGTGAACGTCTTTATTGTAACAGATAAGCGCTTTTGGGTTAGTAAACCCTTCTTCAGATCAAAATACAATAGCAAATAACCAAAATATTTAAACAAAGTAATAGCCAATCAATGTCCCACCATATTGGCGCCAGAAATAATAAACCAATAAACTAAAACATGCTAAATAGGGCTAAGAATTAGCCAATAATAAAAGAATTTTAAGCCTACAGAAGCTGCTGGTTCAAAAGAAGGTTGTGTAAGGGCTTGAAGCATCACTGTAATATCCATGCAGGAAATGCATCCCTTATAAGGGGTTGAAGAATGTAAGTCCCTCTAAGAAAAGCCTTAAAGACTTTCAAACAGGATGTAGGAGTCTCTTTGTGCCCTATGTGAAAATTAGAAATGGCTGCAAGTTGTACTTTGTGGAAAAGCTAGAACAATTCCAACAAAAACTCTAAACTGGAAGGACGGGGTGCAAAAAAGAGTCTAAATCCTTTCCTGTAGCCAAACAGGAAAATCTTTTCCATTTACTTTGAAGCCATAAAGATATGTACTACTTTGTCAGAAAATCTGGCATCTCTGATCATCATTAAAACTGGAGGAACCAAGCACTTAATTTCAAGGTTTCTGGGTCCTGGACAGGATGCCTGGATGGATGCGATAGGAGACTTGGGCTGGAATCCAGCAGCCAGGGAGGACATCGAAGGTGAGACCAAAAC
Source organism: Protopterus annectens (assembly GCF_019279795.1). Classification (NCBI taxonomy): domain Eukaryota; kingdom Metazoa; phylum Chordata; order Ceratodontiformes; family Protopteridae; genus Protopterus; species Protopterus annectens. Next base: position 1,566,622,986 of record NC_056737.1, read on the forward strand.
TATGGGGAAATGGACCTGTTGAGGCCAAAAAGGGGACAAAGAGGTTTACTTTTGCCTTGCACCTTCTAGATTTCTGAATAAATTTTGTGCTCATTTGAAAAGAGGGGAAAACATAAAGGAGACTCAGGGCAGGCAAACTGCGGATCAGAGTGTCCCTTGGTGACTGACCCTGTGGAGGGATTAAGGTGAAGCAACTACTGCATTTGTTGCTTAGGTAGGGAGGAAACAGGTCGCAGCAAGGGTGGTCCCAATGATGGAAGATTTCATTTGCTACTGCCTGATTAAGGGACCACACATGAGGCAGAAAAATGCATCTGCTTAACCTGTCCACTAGGTTAAGTCCCCAGAATATGTGTTGCTAAAGGAAAGTGCCAGGAAGACATCCCTCACTGCCACACTCTCTTGCTTTTTCAGCATAAAGGATTAGATCTGGTTCCTCCCTGCTTGTTGATATACCAGAATACTGACATGTTGTCCGTCTGAACTGAAATCACACCCACTGGCAAAAGTGTCTTGAAATGCTTGCAGTGCAAATAAGACTGCTCTCATTTCCATGACACTGATGTGAAGGTTGGTCTCTTAATGGTCTCCAAGTGCACTGAATAGTCCTCCCTTCATAATACCCCCCACTCTAAAAGGGAAATATCCGTGGTAACCACAGCTATTGAAAGAAAAAGACAGAATGGATGTCCTTCTAAGAACTCTACAGATGTGATCCACCATCTGATGTGAGTTCTGCACATGGGTGTCAGTCTGATTGGGATGCTGCGGGGTTAATAAAGTTAAGATCATTGGACTGAGAGGGTCCACTGAATACCTCTCATGTGAAATCTAGAAACAGAGGTCAAAATGATCACAGAAACCATAAGCCCTAGAAATTTCAGAATTAGTTTCACCGAGGGTGATGGATGAGACAATACTTGCTTCACTACTTGCCGAATGTAAAGAATCCTGGACTGTGGTAAGGTGGCTTTTTAAGTTGTTGTGCTCAGATGGCATCCTATGAAATCAGTTGGATTCAACTTGCTCTTTTCCCAGGTTTACAGTAACTCCCAAGCTGCGAAGTAAATTAAGTAAAAGGTTCCTCTGCTGGATTAATAGATCCCTGGTCGCAGCTGTTAGTACGGGAATACATAGAACCCCTGTAGTCTTAGATAGGCTGTCACTACTGCCATGCATTTGGTAAACACCAAGAGGGGTGTGGTGAATCCAAACAGCAGAACTTAAAACTGAACTGATTGGCAACCAGCCTGAAATGGAGGAATCTCACAGATTGCCTGTTTATATTTACATGACAGCAGTCATCATCTTGGAGATTTATTGAGCACATCCAGTCATCCTTCTTCAGTAGAGGTAAAATGGACTGAATTGTGACCATTTGGAATTATGTCTGCTTTACAAATTTATTTATATGACTTAGGTTCAGAACAAGCCTTAGGACCCCTGTCTTCTTTGGAACTGAAAAGAACCTGAAGTAGACTCTGGATCCTATCTGGTCTGGTGGGACGTGCTGGATGACCCTTTTTTCCAACAGCTTTTTTACTTCTGCTGTTTTGGATTCCATTTATTGAGGTGGCACTAAGGGAATCCTTGTTTTTACTTGAGGAGGGAAGAGAAACGGAATGGTTTATCATCTGGTTATTATCCTCAACACTCAAGAGTCTGAAGTTATGGCTCACCAGGTTTGAGGGTGTAGGGATAAGCACTTCCCTGACTGCCTCCAGAGTGTGGCAGTCAGTCAACCTTTCAGGAGTGCTGAAAGGCTTTCTCAGACTGTGAAATCCTTGGTTTCATGGACCACCTATGCCCCTAGGATGACATCCATTAAAATTACCCTCTCCTCTGCCATACGAGGGTTTGTCTGAAGAAGTGTCTTGGTTAAAAACTCTTGAGTTTATGAACTACATCTTCTTTCCTCCTTATTAATTCCTGGAGCATGTCCTTTGAGGAGTAGAGAAGCAGACTCCAACAGCAGGCAGGGTCTTACCGTACTGCTCATTTCTGGTGAATGTCTCCTTAAACTTAGGTCTAAACAAAGTGGAACCATCAAAGGGGGCATTAAGGAAAGACATCTTAAAGGCTTCTGCAAAATCACACAATCACATCCAGGCATGGCAGCATACACTGGTACCTGTTAATCTAGCCATTCCATCAGTTGCACTGGAAAGCAGATGCATGGAAACATTACAGAGGGAATTTAAGGTAGTTAGCTATTCACTGGCAAATTACCTGAAAGAGAACTGCCTATCTCCTAGGTCAATTCTCCTTGGAAACGTGCGATATGAGCAAGATAGTTAAATGCTCTCAGAGACAATGCTGCTGACGAATAAGTCTGTTTACCAAATCTGTCCAAAGCCCTAGATTCCCTATTAGGGGGTAGACAGGTATAATCTCTTCAGAGAACTATTTCTTTGTTGCTGCCACTACAACCATAGCTTCACCAGGATGGCCTTTACTCAAGTGAACTCTATCTTAGCTGCTGCCAAAATCTTGTCTGGTTTCTTGGGAAACGGCTGTGCTATACCAGGTTTCATCCAGGTCCTCTGAGTCACCAATCAATGAGGGTGTCAGGAGGGGTAACAACCCAGGAAGTAGAATAGCTAGCTCCAAAAGCTTCCAGGAACACGTATTCTTCTGGGGAAGGTATAATGGTGGACCATCCTACTTTTTGCCTCATGAATTCTACAATTTTGCCAAAGAAGAAATCTCCAAAGAGGGATCTATGGGAACCCTCTCCTTCATCCAAAATCTATGTCTTCCGTGACAGATTCTGATAATGAATCCAAGTGCTTCCATTTGCAAATCTGCATCCTATGGCACTGTTGTTGGGGAACTTCTGCCGATGTGTCCGAGTCAAACTGGGAACTTGGTGAAAGAACTTCCCCAAGGCCTTTGACAACTGATGGTCCTTGTTGAGGTGAAGAAGAGGTGTCCAAAGCAGTACACATAGGAGATTGGGATGGATCCAAATAAGAGAGTGGCATCTCCTCTCTTGGCCTGGAGAAACCCCACTACAAGCCTCGAAAGCCAAAGTAGAAAAATCTGAGTTGAGGAGATCTCCCTAAAGGGGGAACAGAGACAGCTCCAAAACGTCTGACCGTGCCTCAGCTCCGACATCAAAGCCAAGGTGTTGTGCATCACGGCTCCAAGGGGAAGGAATGGATCTCACAATTTCTGAGTTGAGCTATCCTCTTGGAAATCAGCCTCGATGTTTCGGGTCTGACTCTTGTCTCGATCTGACAATGTCAGAGTCGAGCGAGACTGGGGGATAATCTGCGCCAAAGTGGAAGGCACTATCGGTGCTGACATAGGTGTTCTGAGAATGTCTGGATCTTAGGGCATCAATTACGAAGATCAGACCTGCAACAGAGTCATTGTTGGGGAGGGTCACTGGCACTATTTTCTGCTCAAGTGGAGATGGAGCCTAGAGGACCCCCAACTTTATCTGCATTCATAGGAACCTTTACATCATTCTATAGATGCTGGGCGTCTATATTATATTATCGTACAATGAAAATAGCGAACGCTATTTCATCGTACAGATAATATCTAAACAACAAAATATCGAACGGAACAGCAAATTTTTTTCCCCAGGGAAAAAATTCGCTAAAAAAAAAAAAAAAAAACTTAAACACAAATTTAATGGGGGGAGTCGCCCCCACACCCCCCTACTTAAATATACCAACTCTGAGATCGCACCATAGTGGAGGAAATAGCAAAGTCCTGAAGACGGCCCACCAAATTTTTTCCCTGGGAAAAAATTTGATGTTCCGTGACTTCGCTATTTTGCGATTTCGACAGTATCGAATCGACTAAATAGCATTCGCTATTTAGTCCATTCGATACTGTCATATAGACCCAATGCTGGTTTCAGTAAGGCTCCTTGGAGAGTGGTCAGAACTGAAAGAAGAGGCGACTGAGGAAGCTCTGGACTGATGTTGGGAATATTGGCAAATGGAGTCAGGGACTAACCTGCTCAGGGGAAAAAAGGAGTGGGGGAGAAGGAGAAGAGCTCCATGAATACTTCAAATTGTAAAATTTTGGTATTTCTGGCATCGGACCTGAGGAAACTGTTGGGCTGGGAGACTATTTTTTAGCTTTCTTGTACCCTTTCTCTGGAGTCTTGCACTCCAACAGTAGACTCTTTCTGTTTAGAGAGTTCTCTTTTCCTTTTCTTTAGATGTCAATGGATAAGGGGATGTCACTGTTTTACTCATGGAACCTTGCTGTGGAAGAAGACCCTTTAAAATTAACTTGTCCCTTCTACTTTTAAGGGCTTTATGCCAAAAGAAGCACAGGTTTTGAAGTCTGTGTTCAAATGTGCCTCTCCCAAGCAATGGACACAAAGGGGGTGGGGGTCTTGTGGAGGAATTTTCTGGCTACAATTTGAATATTTTTAAAGATTTATCAGTCACGCTGAGTGGTACTGTGGCAAGAAAAATGTCTCTCACACACACACACACACACACACACACACACACACACACACACACACACACACACACACTAGTTGCTAAAGAGTATTAATTTAAATACCAAAGCAAAAACTGAAAGGGAAAATTCTATAACTAACTGTAATAATAAACTTTTATTTCTAAAAATATAACACTAACAACTATCCAATGCTATATGGATGTAAATATGTAAATCTAAATATTTAAATGTTGTCCAAAGTGGCCAAAAAGACAACGGGTAGGGAAGGAAAGGTGCAAAACACCAGCAAATGTTATAAGAAAAATAAAAGGCAGAAAAATATTTTTGAAAAACTTACTCAAACAGATCACAGCTCTTCGGACCATTTGGTTCAGGCAGCAAACGAGATCTGAGGTATTTTGATGAAGGAGAGGGAATTATGTGTAGGGGAGGAGTCATAGCCCTGGATCCGAAGGTTTAAAGGTGCCAAGACTGCATCCAAGTCAGATCTGAGTCCCAACAGTTAAATCAGATGAAAATGGACAACATCAGTTCCTCACATACTGTATGCAGGATGCAAACATATGCTGTCACAGTCTATGCACAGCTGGTGAAGCCTTGTCTGGGGTATGACATCAGGATTGATGCCTTCTGTCCACAGAGGCCATCATGGTTGAGTGAAATATCTGGCCTGCCTTCCTGGGAACAACACCCATGGCACCAGGATGTTGTTACACATACACACGTACGTGCAGGCATACGCACACGTGCGTGCGTGCGTGTACACACACACACACACACACACACACACACACACACACACACACACACACACACACACTTGACTATATCTTGAATGCACCCCACCAAGTCTGGGAACATTATATGGACTGCTTTCTACTTCTGGGAAGAAACAAGAGTTGGTTGGTCATCCTCTTTCCAACTGCATGAGTTACAAAATCACGCTAAAATTGGAATTCCTTTGCTGAGGAAAAGGGAGAGAGGCCCCTTCTTAACATGTGTCTTCCGAAACAGGATCAAATTCTTCTGGGTGTTCCAAGTGTTTCCTTTTCTGTAAAATTTTCTTGGGCCTTTTCGCCACAAGAAATTCTAATGCAGATGTATCTGAATCCTTTTTCAAATTATTATGGGTACTGCAGAAGAATAAGGGATATAAGGGAGTAATGAAAACCTTAAAGGAGATCAAGTACAAGCACGTGCTGAGGCAACAAAGCACGTGCTAAATAAAAGTGGCTATTGTGGTGGAAAGACTGCTGTCTAAACTGCAGGAACTGGATGTGCCAGATATGTTTACTGCAGACAATGTGAAATGGGATCTACTCCCCCCGTGGATGAGGGTGCCTATGGAAAAAAGCAGGGCTGTTTAAAACACATCTGTGGGGGAGGTGGTTCACCAACCAAATGGCAGAACGACATCTGCAATAAGAAAGTTAGGCAGATAGTTTTCAAATAGACCAAAACTTGGCATGTAGATGTCAGTAAGAAAGACTGATGGGCTAACTGAGTGGACCAATGCTAACTAAATTAACATCTGTGGGGGAGACATCAGTGAGACTGATGCCTGTGTAAGGCTGCCAGAAAGGAGAAAAACAGGGGTCTTAGCCATCTTTCAAGTGTACAGGGATTAAGCTCTTACTCCTTGGTAGGTGACCAGAGTTCAAGTAGTGGCTTCAATGTTTGTATGTACTGGCCAGGAAGGACTGGAGTGAGTAGCCAGTGCCAACCTGCCCATTGCAGAGAGGTAAGGAGGTGGCTCTGGCTCATCACAACAGTGATGTCCAGTGGAAGCACTAGATGTTACTCGGTGGAGTTCAAACCAAGTGGGCCCTTTCTGTCATGGTGTTTAACACCAGTAAAGCCAAGGGGAATACAGAGAGTAGCAGCATGCTTCACCTCAAGGGGCAGAAACAGTGGGCTCATAGAAGCCAGCGAGGGGTGAGGGACTGTTCCCAGTGGAGAGAGGGAAGGCCAACTCCCAGGACCAGCAAGGTGGTCTGATTCCTACCACCTGACTCCTGCTGGATAATGGAAGGGAGAAGTAGGGATTTTAGGTGGCAGTGAATGGGCAGTAGGGCTCTTGCCTAGCATGGAAATGCCCAGATGTGGTGTCCTCAGAAGGAATGGACTTATTGGGTGTTGGTTGTGGACCCATCAGGCAAAGCCCTGGGAGGGTGCAAAAAGTAAAACTGGGGTCTTATGCCTAGTGAAGGAGTGCCTCTCTAACTTTACAATGGCAGCCAACAGCCTGTCACAATCACCTTCTTTCGGGACTGCAATCAGCAAGATTTATAAAAGGACAGATGCAGCAATAGAGCTTGGGGAGGAGAAAACTGACACACACTCAAAGAATTCTTGAAAAATCTCTGTAACTTGAGCAGGAGGCTCAGTCAACAATAATGTAGTGGTCATGGGTTTTGTATCCACATTATGCACTATCAGTCAGTGCATTTTCTTTAATTTCTCATTCAAGAAGCAAGCTGACTTAAGAGAGTTCATTGTTGCTTTTGTAAGAACTTTCACAATCCCTGTGGAAAGGTCTGTTAGGTTTAGAAGAAGTACACTTTACAGGAATTAGAAGAGAAAGCACAACCTTACTCCAGCTCCTGCAACTTTCCTGATTGGGATGCCCTAGGCAAAGAAATGGATTTTATATGCAATGTCTATAGTTTCTCTCTCTTTTATATTCAGACTGTAACACACCTGTAAAATATATTTCTTCTTCTTTCGGCTTTTTCCCGGTTAGGGGTTGCCACAGTGGATCACCTGTCTGCTCATGATTGGCAGTGGGGTTTTACAGTGTTGAGTTGCCAGCCCGGCGCCCAACCTTCCACAGAAGGCACACACACACACACACACACACACACACACACACACACACACACACACACACACACACACACACACACACACACACACACACACACACACATACCTAGGGTCAATTTAGAGTGTCCAATCCACCTACAGCATGTCTTTGGAATGTGGAGGAAACCGGAGCACCTCGAGGAAACTCACGCGACCACAGGGAGGACATGCAGACTCCGCACAGAAGGCACCCCAGCCGAGGTTCAAACCAGAGAACCTCCTGCTGTGAGGTGGCAATGCTAACCGCTGCACCACCGCGGCTGCCCATCTGTAAAATATATTTAAGGTTTGTAAAAAATGCAGATGAAAGTGCACTGTGAAACTGCATTTACAATTTGCTTTAACACTGACAGGAAAATTGTACTTATGTTCTATTTATTAGAGAGGAGAAATAGATTGAAAACCTGGAACCTATATCTGCTGGAAAATGCATTAATATTAAGAGATGTTTTTCACTTAGCAAAGACTTACTTGTTTGCCTCTAATTCCAGAAAGATCACAAATGATGCAGTTTGAAACTCTTGAACTTTGAGTTAAGACTAAAGTTGGCAGGTACAGGAAGTAACAATAAGTGAAACCTTCTAAGTCTGCTGTTTTTTTTATATAAGAAACGCTGGTGTAATTATGACTGGCTGCTGCAGGAAACAAACTAAATATTCTGAACTGAGACAACTATGTAAAGTCAGTACTTCTGATAGACCTTGATGTGTTAAACGTCTGTGTGAACTGATGTCTACAATATGTCTGTACAATATTCTGGTAACTCAGCAAGTTAGGCTTCACTATCTCTGAGATAGAGTCAGACAAGTTATTTACTTAGCTTAGTAAGAGTTTTCCTTTTACTTATTTTATCTGTGTAACAAATCTTTTTTCTGTATGTTGTGGAAATGCATTTACCTCTATATATTTAATTTGTATTGACACTAACTAATGTCTTTACTTTCAGGGCATTCACTTTTAAGATCTTGTGCCTGGGTATTGGTTTAATTTATTTATAAATTATTTGTTACCTGAGCAAAGAGTATTATTTAGTATTTTAGGTTGTCAAGTTGTTGACTTAACCTTCAAGTCCAGGTCACAAGCATATTACCAGTGATGTATCTTTACAAACTGTACTGGGCTACTGATCAAAACTGACATGGCAACTGGTCTGTTGGGCCCCTATCCCAATATCAAAGGTGGTAGTACATCTCCCTCGCCAGTTTGAAAGCTATGGGAATTGGAGAATTATGTCTTCCACAGGAATGGTGTGTGTGAGTAATGATTTGTCTGGATGGCAATTATGCTGGCTAAGGGGCAATGAAGACATTCATGTTTACAAAGAGTGTGGTGAGAATGGGAACTGGGATCCTAGGCCAAGGCCTCAGCTTGGTAAGAAGTCAGTGTTGAGTCCTAGTGTGGGTTTGGATATTGGAAGCCCATACTCACAGCAGTAGCAGCAGCAGTGCACATTCCTTGTATACTCTTGAGGCCATGCTGTATTTTGTAAATTAGTGAAATCAGATTTGTGTGCATCATTGCTCCCTGCATGCTCTTGAGGCCAGGCTGTATTTGGTAAATTAAATGAATCAATTTTGTGTACAACTTTTCTACTGCAAACTCTTGGATGTCAAAGCTCTGACTTGAGAGACCATTCCTCTGATAAGCCATCAAATCTATTTGTGAGGAGTGGAGGAAAACAAAGGCCATAGCTCTTGTCTTTCACATACCTGATGTTCTGCTGGTGGACAGTGTTGGGAGTCAAATCCCAACTGTCTGGCAACCTTTATTGTTGTTCTGCCACTGACATTAAGGGATTCTGTATAGCAATTTTTAGTGGTGTCATTAAACCTAGCATTGCACGCCTCACAGCAAGTCTCAGCAAGGTTCTCCTCGGTCGATCCTGTCTGGTGCTTCTTGTGAGTGTCTGTCCCTGTGGTGTGGCGTGGGTTTCCTCGGTGCTCTGTTTCCTCCACATCCCAAAGACATGCTGCAGGTGGATGGACACTCTAAATTGGCCCTAGGTGTGTGCGTGTGAGTGTGTCTTCTGTGGAAGGTTGGGCCGGGGGCAGGCAGACACCGTACACCGTAAAACTCCTGCCAATCCAATGGCGGACAAAGGTGTGATCGCTGTGGGACCGGAAGGGGAAAGCCGAAGAGAAGAAGAAGAAGTGGTGTCATTAAACCCACCCCTGAAAAAAAATGGAACACTTATGGGTGTTAAAAAGGCACCTAAACATATCAAAAACTCTTGCAAAGACTAAATTTCTTTGCCAAAGGGGCACTTACTGGCAGAAGCTTTTGAACGCCAGAAGGCAGACAGGTAACAAAAGACACATCCTGACAAGAAATGAAAACCCTTAAAAGAAAATATGTGCTGGGGCTCAAAAAACAAATTTTATCTCACAAATAAAACTATAACACTGGAAAGAATAGTTGTGTACAATCTTACCATAACCATAGATATCCTTCTCTTCCATGTTGCAGCATTCATAATATTCGTAATATGAGGGAAATCCCCACCTAGGTGACCCGAACGTTCGGCCAGTATACCAAAGACTTAAGCTACTGCAAGGTACGTGCAACGTTACACATAGAACAGCCGACATTGGCCAAAAAAGTGATATCTGCACATACCATCCTCAGAACTGAATGCCCCAACCAGAACACCAGTCCAAGGATAAGAGGCAATTAGGTAATATCTAAAGAATAGCATGACCCAAGGGGGAAGGAGGGTGGGATAGAATACTGCAACATGGAAGAGAAGGACATCTATGGTTATGGTAAGATTTTACACAGCTACTTTATGTCCTTCTATTCCCATGTTACAGTATTCACAACATGAGGGAGAATACCAAAGCTCATGAGTGAGAAAGGGGGTAGGAGCACAAGACGTCTCCATAAAGCCATGCAGAATTGTTCTAGCAAATCCTGCTCTAGATCTGGAGACAGAATCCAGCTTGTAATGTTGTGTAAATGTATGGACAGAGGACCAAGTAGCTGCTTGCAGGGTAAAAGCAATGTCCAGGCCTTTAAAGAAGGCTCCAGAGGAAGCCACTGCTCTAGTGGAGCGGGCCTTAACAGAGGAAGAAAGAGTTTTCCACTGAAAGACATAGCAAAAATAAATGCCCTAGAGATCCAAGATGAAATAGTCTGTTAAGAGACAGGTTTTCCCAGTGCCTTGGGGTGAAATGGTGACAAACAATTTCTCAGACTTTCTAATGGATTTGGCCCTATCCAAACAGAATCTGAGTTGTCTGTGTACATCCAAGGTGTGTAGCACCCTTTTACTGAAGTTTTTAGGAGAAGGGACAAAGGTGTGTAAGTGAACAGCTTGATTGAGGGACAAGTCATTAACCACTTTAGGCATGAAGGAAGGGTTAGTACGAAGGGACACCCTATCCTTGTGAAAAATCAGAAAAGGTTGAAAAGCCATTAAAGCTTGGAGTTCTGAAACTCCACTAGCAAAAGTAATGGCTAACAGTAAAAGAGTTTTCCAAGTGCAGAATTTTAGGGAAGCTGAGGCAGCAAGCTCAAAGGGAGTCTGGGTCAGTTTTTCCAAAACAAAATTTAGGTCCCAGTGAGGAGGAACAGGATTCCTGGAAGATCTGATGTGAAGGACACTTTTTAAGAAATGTTTAACCTCTAGTCTAGAAGCTAAGGGGGGGGGACAAAGGCAGACACACAGAAATGGCTGATAAATGGGCTTTAACTGAAGAATAAGCCAGTTCAGCCTTGAGCAGCTTACAGAAGTAAGAAAGGACTAGGGTAATATCCACGGAAAATGTATCTAGTCTTATTAACACACCAGATGGAGAACTTCTTCCACTTGGACAAGTAGGATCTCCTAGTATTAGGTTTCCTGGCCTCCTACAGGACTAGAAGCATGCCCTCAGAGAAATGGTTTAGAAGAAAATGAGCTACAAGAAGAATTGCTTGACTTAATAGAGATAGACAGACATATTAAGATCAATGAAGTAAATAGACTGCAGAAGGACAATAAAACCCCAAAAGTTAAAAGTTTGATAAAACAAATTAACACAGTAATTAGGACTGTCCACACAGATCCATGCAATATAACAGAAGTAAACAGGATATATTACAGTGCAGCTACATTAATAACAGGTGGAATTCTACCACAAGAGCACAGGGTAGTAACGGAAAGGAAGGGGAGAAATTGAATACCATCATGGAAGTATCAAACAGAAAAAAACTATAAAGCAATTAAGACAAGAAGTGTCACTCTTAGAAAGAAGAGGGAACAGATCAACAAAAATACTCAGAAAGATAGACGTGATAAAAGCAATGCACAATATTATAATGATCAGGATTTATCATGCACTATCGCAAATCATAAACTAAAAATATCAGCACATGCAGAAAAACTTAGAAGATACGCACATAAATATAAAGGAAAAGTAAAACATAACCAATTTATTGATGACCCAAAAAAAGTTTTATAGAGGATTGGGAAACAAGGTAAAAGTAACTGAATGACCGCAAAAAAAGCATAAATCCTTCTCCAAAATGTATCTATTTCTTAAGATCCTGTGGAGCATAACAAAGATGTTAAACGGATAGAAGAAGTAAAAGAAAGAATAAGTTCAAAGGTACAGGGTATGAAATGGGATGAAGTAATAGCCACAGAGATTGAAACAAAGTTATGAAAAGCCTCTAATTGGAAAACCCCAGGAGCAGTTGCAGTACCTAACTTATGGCTAAAAGTATTAACATCTTTATATGAAGATTTAGCCATGAGTAAGAACTATTTATATGTGCACCTCAAACAGACATCAACTTGGCTACCAACGGGAAACATAATGCTCCTACTTAAGAGTGAACCTGCAAGCTACCGTAACAATTATAGACCAATAACTTGCCTTCCAATGACGTATAAATTATACACTGGAATTGATGCCGACAGAGTTTATTGTCATTTAGAAGAAAACACAATTATGGCAACAGAATAAAATGGCAATAAGAGAAAATCATATGGAACAAAGGATCATTTGTTGTTAAATAAAGTCATATTGGAGGACTGTAAAAAGGGGAAGAATCTAAGTGTGGCATGGATTGACTACAAAACAAATTTGACAGTATCCCACATTCATGGATAAAAGAGTGCTTAAAAATGGATATGATAGAGCCTACAATAACAAATTGCATCACGGTGACCATGAAATAGTGACAAACCACTTTGCAGTTAAGCCATGATAAAGGACAAATTATTGTTGTTGCAGGGATAAAAATGCAAAGGGGAATATTTCAGGGTGACTGTCACCGTTGCTCTTTTGCCTTGCCCTTAACCTATTAAGCTGTCTGATTAACAGATTAGGTCGTGGCTAAAATTTGGCTCCCAGAAAGCAACAAAGTGTAAATATTTCTCATCTTTTCTTTGTCGACAATTTAAAACTGTATAGCTCATCAGATGAGGAACTGAAAGAACAACTGCAAGTAGTCAAAACTTTTTCAGATGATATAAGAATGTCATTTGGTCTTGATAAATGTGCAAAAGCAACCTTTAAAGCAAGAAAGCTGCAGCACCAAGAAAACGTCAGTTTGGCACAAGAATGTGATATAAAAAAACTTGAGTAAGAGGAAATTTATAAATATTTGGGAACTGATGAAGGAAAAACAATAAAACATGAACAAATGCGAATAAAACTTTGTAAGGAATATTTTAGAAGACTTAAATTAATCCTGAAAACAAACTTGACATCTAGGAACAAAATTCAAGCTATAAACCAATTTGCTCTTCCTATCCTAACTTATACAGTTTTGGAGTGATTGACTGGTCCCAAAAGGTGTTGGATAAATTAGACAGGAAAACAAGAAGGATGTTTCATGCTCATCAAATGATTTATAAAAATCAGTGCATGGCAAGATAATATATTCCCCGTTCTGAAGTAGGTATGGGCCTACTAGAAATTGATTACATGTATAGATCTGCAATTGTGAGACTACATGCATTTCGGCTGACCTCACAAGACCCAAGTATAGTGAAAGTTTTGAAACATGAGAAGAATAAACCTAAGATGACTTACCTTCTTAATTTAGCAGAAACATATCGGTGTCAAGCAGGAATGAAAATCAAACCAGAAGTGGATAAAAATCAGGCAGCAACTGAATGTGCCAAAAAACAAAAGAAAGAATATAAGGTGAATGGATCAGACGAGAAGGCAAGAAATGTGGAAAATGCATAAATATAGTTGCAAGTATAGAAAACTCCTGGAAGAACCCCCATGTTGATCAAGATCGAGCACAGGAATGGTTAAGGAGAGGTGAATTCAAACCAAAAAATGAAAGGTTAATATTGGCAGCTCAAGATAGTGGGCTACATACACATTGGTTTACAAAGTCTAGTGAATATGTGGGAGAAACAGACAAATGTAGGCTTTATAAAACAGAACTGGAAACAGTTGCACACCTCATTGCTGGTTGTGCTATACTAATGGCAAAAGGACTTTATACTGAAAGGCATAACAGTGTGGCAAGACTGTTGCAATGGGGATTGTGGAAACATTATAATACTGAAGTAGCTGAAAAACTCTGGAAACATGAACCACAAGGCATCACAGAAAATGATGATGTCTACATCACATGGGATCACCCATTACCAACAGTTCAAAATTGAGATGCGAAAAAACCACATATAGTGGTCCATGAAAAGGAGCATTGATCATTAAAATCACTACACCCAGTGACTAGTGTCTTGTGTACAGAGAGACAAAGTCATAAAATATCAGGATCTGCAGGCAGAAACGAGAGCAATGTGGAAGAAAGACACCCAGACAGTTCCAACAGTAGTAGGAGCAACAGGTCTTATAAAAACAAATCTACAATTGTATTAGATATGTTACCAATACATGTAAATCTGTACGAATTGCAGACGGAGTCATTACTGGGCACATTGCGGGTACTATGAAGAGCACTTTTGGCTGATATCAAAGACTGAAACAATACAAATTTTATGCACTTTAATTATACTTTGACATAGGAATGGGGTCCATTCCCATCATGGTATTAGAAACCCAAAAGATTTGGAAAAATTAAAAAAAAGAAAAGGTGCCTGAAAGGTATCAGAAGCCTATCACCCATAAAATCAGGTTCATTGTTGCTAAATGTGGGTGAATAAGAGATCCATTGTCTTGTGTGAGTAGATCCATCCTGTGAGGTAACTTGTGATGATTGCCCTTGGCTAACTGCAGAAGAAGAGGGAACCAATGCTGTCTTGGCCAAAAGGGGGTCACCAACAGGATTTTTGGTTTGTCCTTCTGTATCTCCAGCAGGAATATCAGAATTAGGGGGAAGGTGGGAATGTGTAGACTAACATGCCCTTCCATGAGAATGACAGGGTATCCACCTTCCAAACCAGAGGGTGTGGGACTCTGCCACAGAACTTTGGAAGTTGTCTGTATATAGGTGAGGCAAAGAGAACTACTTGAGATGTACCCTAGTGGTGAAGAATGTCCAGAAACACATCCCTGTGGATCATCCATTTGTGGGCTTATGTCATGGATCTGCTCAGTGTGCCTGCCTGAACATTTTGAGCTGAGGGAATATAAACAGCTGTCAAAGTTACCTTAGCTTGAAGAGCAATGTCCCAAGCTTGGAGTGCTAATATGCAGAGTAGATAAGACTCTGATACCCTCTGCTTGTTCACATACCAGATAACTGTGGTATTATCTGTGAACAGCTTCAACGGGCCTAGTAGAAGGGATGGTCTGAAGGCTTGAAGAGCCAGGATCAGAGTCCTCATCTATTTGATGTTGATGCATTGCTTACTTATGAAGGGAGACCACAGGCCTAAGACCTTTATGTTCCCCAGAGTTGCTCCCGACCCAGATCTGAAGCATCTGGGAACATTTCTTGAATTGAAGGAAGTGGTTGAAGGGGGAGTCCTGGATTCTGAGAAATTTATTGAATCCACCAAAGCAACTCCTTCTTTAGGCAGGGAAGAAGTGGAAGGACAAACACTAGTGGATGAGCATGCTGGGACCAGAGTGTTTTCAGTTAAAACTTAAAACTTTTGCATGTGGAGTCTGGCTAGGGGCAGCATTGATATAACCAAATTCATGAACACTAGCACCCTGAGGAAATCCCTGGCAGTCAGAGAGGACAAAGGAAGCAACTGTTGAAAGTAAGTCTGCAGTGACTGCACCTTTTGCAAAGGTAGGAAAGCCATCATAAGGGCTGTCTTTATCCTACAACCTAGGAAAAAACCTGGTCCCGAGAAGGTGAAAGGTAAGACTTGCTGGTTGGATCCCAGACTGAGGAGCAAAGAGATGGTGGTGTGATTGTTCTGTTGCTAAGTGTCTGGCTGTTCTACTTGAATGAGCAGGTCATCCAGGTAAAGGTAGATGAGAATTCCCTGGAGTCTGCAAAAGGCAATGACAGGAGCCAAAAACTTTGTGAATACCCTAGGAGCCACAGAGAGTCCAAAAGGCAAAGCACAAAACTGAAAATGGGAGCAAGCAACAGAAAAAACATAAGAATTTATTGACTAGAGGGTGGATGGGAATGTGAAGGTATGGATCCTTTATGTCTAAGGAAACCAGGTAAGCCTGAGGTAGCAAGAGTAGAAACAGTGTGCGCAGAGTGAGCATCCTGAAGGTGGGTACTTGAGAAAACAGATTGAGTTTGGGCAAGTCTAAAATAGGTTTCCAAGGACCATCTTTCCTGGGAACTAAGAACATCCTGGAGTAGAACTATTTCCTCTTTCCAAGGAGGGAACCTCCTGCATGGTTCCTTGGGTTTGCAAGTCTTGAATGACCTGAGGGAAAAGGTGGATCTGCTCCTTTAGGGGTTGTGGAATCCCCAAGAAGGGAGGAGTGATTTTCCAAGTTATGTAGTAACCTCCTTGTACAACAGACAGGACCCATTTGTCTGTGGTAATGCTTGTCCATTTTAAAAGGAAATGAGAAAGGTGCTGGGAAAGAGGAAATTCTGAGAAAGTTGCCGGGTAGTCACAGACTATCTGGCTTGTCTGGAAAGGAGCGTTTTGAGCAGAGGATGGCTGAGACAACCTAGAAGCCATCTGCCTGCATGTGCCTTTCTTGTGTTGTTGGAAAAGGTGCACGGGTCTTTTTCCTTACAAAATTAGGCCTAGAAGGGTAGTTCTTATGGTATTTAGGAACTGGGGAAAGAAAAATATGTTTAAGTTCCTGAAGTTCTTCTCCTTTCTCTTGAAAGGATTTGAACATGGCTGCAGCATTAGAACCAAATAGGACAGAGTTGTCCAGTGGTGCATCCATAAGTTTTGCCTTGGAATCCTCAGGCAAAGGCTGCAATCTCAGCCAGGTATATCTACTGAAGACAGAGCCAGATACTGCTGATCTTGCCAACATCTCAGCTGCGTCATAACTGCATTTTATGGAATTCCTGGTAACCTGGGAAGAAACTGCCAAGAGGGAAGTAAGCTGGGATTTTGCTGCAGTCTGGGAGATCTGTCAGCAATTTAGAAGCCTGTGAAAGTAGGGCCAGAACATACTTAGACATGTGTGTCTGATACTTATTGGCCCTGAAAGTCAGAGTAGAAGATGTGTAGACCTTTTTCCTAATTCACTCTATTATTTTACTGTTCTTATCTGAGGGCAGCAGGTTGGTGGAGAGCAGTAATTTAGTGGCTTTATCAGCAGAAAGAGAGGGATCACAGCTGGATCTGCGAGAGGACATTTGTGCAGGTAAATACTGCCTTCAGAGACTTTATAAAACCTGTCTGGCCTTTTAAGAGCAGGAGGTTGTGAGTCAGGGTATTTTGATGCTGCAAGAAAGGCATCTTGGAAAGCTAGTAAAGCTGGTGGAATGGCTGAAGGAGCAGGAGAATCTATCTGTAAGAGGTCATAGTACATCTTTTGTACTTCCAAAACCTGGGAGCCTTCCCTCTTGAAAAAATTCCTTCATTCTGGAGAAAGTGTCTCCAAATGTAATATCCTCTTCAGGAGAATCTCCACTGTTGGAATCAACTTCAGAGGAAGCATAACCCAGAGGAGGTCTATTTGAGTGGAGTAGGTGGCCAGAGACTCATCTGAAGATGATTCATCTTCTTCAGAGGTTCTTGTTCAGCAGATGTAGTCCTAGGTGGAATGGAAATAGGAAATGCTGGAGTAGGTGGTTGCAAAGTGGAAGGCCTAAGTGCCAGAAAGGCATTCAAAATCCCTTGGGAAAAGACTTGCCAGTCTGAGGAAGGCCCCTGACTGGGAGACGCATGTTTCTGTTTGTGTTTCATCTTGAGAAGAAGGCCTACCCTAGGCTGTGATGGAAGGGTCAACGCAGGCCTAGGCTCCAGACCCAACGTCAGCAAAACCTCAACAGACAAGGCAGGAGAGGTACTATGAGGAACTTTTGAAGCAGCGAGCCACGGTTCTCCCTTACCGTCCAAAATGGACATCTGTGATACCTCTGCGAACATCCTGAAGGAACCCTCCCTAGATGCTTCTAAATCAGTACCCACAGAAGGTGGAGGACCAGACACTATAAATACCTCTGGGCCTTCACCATCCTCAAGAGGGAAGTCCGGGATAAGAGGTCCAGCCGAAGATTCAGGCCTTACTTTTTTCACCTTTTTCTTCAGGGGCTCACCAAAAGGACCTGGCATACCTTCCATACCTAACACTACTCTCTTTAGTCACTGGTTTTCAAGTTATACATTAAGAGCAGGCAGACAACTGCAGAGTGTTTTAGGGATGAACGCCTGACAGATGATACTGGCCTTGTAGCCGTGATCGGAACCTAGACAGAAAAAAACACTGGTTGTGGCTGTCTTTGTGTGGAATCTGTCTTCCACAGTGGCACTTGTCCTTCCTGGATGACATTAACCTCTAACAAGCATGCAGTAGCGAAAGCGTAATAAAAGTTTTCCCCAACAGGGCACTTATCTGAATTGTAGAAAACCTTTGGCGATCCGACGAATGGTGAAAGCTGTTGTTCTATCTGGAGGCAAAAAAGTTCTGAGAATGGTACATGCAGACATCACTCTTATGGCCAATGTTGGTTGTTTTATGTGTAACATTGCACTTACCTTGCAGTGTCTTAAGTCTCTGATATATTGGCCAGACCTTCGGGCGATCTCCCTCATGTTATGAATACCGCAACATGGGAATAGAAGGACATCGGCCAGAGGTCATTAAGTACAACCACAAGCTTTCACAAGAAGACTGGAGAAGATTGCTAACAGTTGTACACTATAAGGGTTTAGGGTGCTGTAAGTAGCATGGGGAAATCTGATGCAGTCTGAGCAGTTTTAATGCCTGCAGTATAAGCACCACATGCTTCTGCAGACATGAGTCTATAAAGTCAGATCCTATTATTCCCTAACTCATAACTGCATAAAAATAAATCTTATTTAATCATAAAACATCAATACATCGGTACAAATAAAAGTAAATATAAGTGTAGCAGTACTTCCTGGGTACAATTACTGTGCTGCTCTGCTACAACACTGCTGCAAGTTATAGTGCTATTAATTATTACAGGTCTAAAAGGCTACAAAAAGAATTTTTTAGAAACTTAATAGATTAATGTCCTTTCCAAGTAGATGAAAAAGAAGTTATGCCTTAACATAACATTCCGTCTATGTTGTAGATCTTTATTCATTTATTACTGTTAGGACTTCGGTTCTGTCCTCGGAACCGACATGGCTGGTACCAAGCTCACGCCAGCCAAAAACTCACAGCTAAGACCTACCCACAATGCCCCTCTCTCAGTCTCTTCAGATCGAGTTTGCCCGCCATAATAGTATAGAAGTAATAATAGTGATAATAGGAGGCTCTCTGAGCAGATACCTTAACTAATAAGGAAACCCTGAACTCCACCAGGAGTCCAGGCAAGGGGAAGGAGGACAGGAAGTAATAAATGAATAAAGATCTACAACACAGATGGAACGTTAAGGTAACTCATAACTTCTTTATCTGATGTTGTAAATCTTTATTCATTCCTTAGTGTTAGGGCCAAGTCCACAGCTACTTGAGTCCTGGATGGCCCTAAGGAAGGACATTCCTGAGCACCACAGAACCAAAAGATGCTCATCCCCTGGAGGCCAAATCCAATTTGTAATGAGTGATAAAGGTATGAGATCTTGCCCAAGTGGCTGCTGCATGGATATCATCCATAGAGGCTCTGGAATGAAAAGCCACTGAAGTAGCCATCGATCTTGTAGAGTCGGCATTTATTTTGGAAGGTAAAGTCACTTTGTTCTGGTGGTAGATGAAAGTAATAGCGTTTCTGAGCCAAGAAGATAAAGTCATTTTGGAAACAGGCCTACTCACAATCTGGGTACTGCAAAGGCCACAAACAACTGATCTATTTTTTTGAAAGATTTAGTTCTGTCCAAGTAGAAACGAAGTTGCCTACGAACATCGAGGGAATGCAGAAGGTATTTCCCTCTTTCTGAATGGTGGGAAAAGAAAACCGGTACGTCAATAGATTGATTAATGGAAAAAACAGAAATGACCTTGGGCAAAAAGGAGGGGTCAGTACATAGGGACACTCTTTCCCTATGAAAAATCAAGTAAGGTCTCTTGACACTCAAGGCCTGCAACTCAGATACTCTTCTCGCTGAGGTAAGGGGTACTAGAAGTAGAGTTTTCCAAGACAAAAATTTGATATCACAGGAATTAGAAGGCTCAAATGGAGGACTCATTAAAGACTGAAGCACCAACGTCAAGTCCCATGGTTCTATAGGAGGCTTGACAGGAGGTTTAATATGTAATACTCCTTTCATGAAGGTTTTGCACAGTCGGTGTGACATAACAGATGAATTGTCAATTCCATTGTGAAAGTCTGCAATAGCTGCTAAATGCACTGTAACTGTTGATGCTGAAGCTCTTGCGTGCAACAGGGTAGTGAGGTACTGAATGATCTTCTGAATAGGCTTGGAAAAGGGGTCTATGTTATGTTCTTTGGCCCAGCTAGAGAACCTAGTCCACTTACTGGAATAAATTTTTCTGGTGGATGGTTTGTGCGAAGTGAGAAGGATCTCACGAATAGGGGATGAAATATCAGGTAGCCTGGCAATCATCGGAAGTGGAGAAAACCAAGCTGTGAGCTTAAGGCTGTGGAGATTGGGGTGGATCAGTCCCTGAGGATGAGACAGCAGACCTTGAGATTGATCCAGGATCCACGGGCTGTGAATCAGGTGAGGCCATAGGAATGGGAACCAGACTTGATGGGGCCAATAAGAGGCAATGAGGATCACTTTGCTTCTCAACCTTTGAGCTTTCTGTAGAAATTTCAGGATGAGGGGGAACGAGGGAAAGGCAAACAGTAAACCTGGGGGCCAATCGTGTGTCAGAGCATCCCTCGGTGACTCCCCCTGAGGAGGGATCAGGGCAAAATAGCTTCTGCATTTGTTGTTTAGGGGTGAAGCAAAGAGGTTGCAGCAATAAGATTGGAACTCCCGGGAATGTGCGTTGCTATGAGAAAGCGGATGGAAGCCATCGGCCAATGCCAAATTTTCATGGCTTCCCGACACAGGGGGTAAGACCTGGCTCCATCTTGTTTGTTGATATATCAGACGACTGACATGTTGTCCGACTGAATTGCAATGGTCCTGGAAGGAAGGGATGTGTGGAACGCTTGCAACGCTAAGAGAACTGCCCTCAATTCCAGGACATTTATGTGCAAACATCCATGGGGGACCAAGGAAGCGTCCGTGGTCAACGTGGCCTTGGGCTGGGGAAGACAGAATGGTTGATAACAAAGATTTGTTTCTGCCTTCATCCACCATAGCATTTCTTTCTTGCAAAGATTTGTAAGGCGCATCATGTGGTCGAGTGGGTGGGTTAAGATCGACCATCGTGATGAAAAGAGCCACTGTAATAGTCTCATGTGCAACCTCGCCAATGGTACTAAGGTAATGGTTGCTGCCACAGAGCCCAACAGTTGTAGTACAAGGTCTGCTGGTACAAATGTTTGCGGGAGAAGGACTTGAATCTCGTTTCTTATTTTTGAAAGCCTGAGAGGAGGAAGGGAAGCTTGACATGGCATTGTGTCAAAGATCGCTCCAATGAATTCCAGTGCTCTTGTTGGAGACGTGTGATTTGTCCATGTTGATCGTGATACCTAGGCGAAGACCAAGGCTTTGCGTGTAAGAGAGACTGAGAATGAGAAGATTCCTGGTCGGGGCAGTAAGGACCCAATTGTCTAAATATGGAAACACCTGGAATCCTTGTAGTTGGAGATGAGCTACTAGACTGCCATACATTTGGTGAACACTCTGGGGGCTGTTGAGAGACCAAAGGGCAGTACAGTTGAACTAATAATGATTGGCTCCCAGTCGGAAGCGGAGAAATGTCCGGGAGTGTTTGCCCATCTTTATGTGGTAATACGTGTCCTGGAGGTCTATAGAGCACATCTAGTTGTCCTTCCCCAGAAAGGGAAGAATGGACCCTTACCGTGACCATCCGGAATTTTTGAGGTTTGATGAATTTGTTTAATTAGCTGAGATCCAGGATTGGTCTCCAGTCTCCTGTCTTTTTTGGCACTAAAAAGAACCTTGAGTAAAAGCCGGATCCTCTTTGGTCTGGTGGAACTGGTTGGATGACTCTTTTTCTTAGCAACTTTTCGATTTCTAAGGCAGCTGCCTCCCTCTGACTAGGTGAGACATCGGGGATTCATTTTATGGGTCTGGGAGTGAGGTTGAATGGGATATGATAGCCTCTGGATATTATTCCCTGCACCCACGCATCTGTTGTTATGAGTTGCCAGGCCTGTAGGTGCAGAGAAAATCGACCCCCGACTGCTTCCGGAGGAAGATTATCCCTTGATAATCACATTGCAACACTGGTCAGGAAATCCTTCTATGTGGCACACCTCATCACAAAAGGTTTCTCATCCAGAAAAAAAGTAGTCGTCGTTCCCCTATACTCATCACTCATTAGACCCATTATAGAGTACAATGCCCTTTTTGGTATGTACCTCACAAGACATCTACAACAACTGGAAAGGCCACAGAAATACCTCACAAAGAGGATTACTGGCCTCAAACAGATGCCCTACGCAGACCATCTCAAAAAACTCCAGCTTTACTCCGTCACACATCGCCTACTCAGAGGCAATCTCTGCCTAACATACAAAGCTATGTCAAACCCAGAGCTGTTGGACATGCTCCACTTAAAGAAATCCCAATTCCTCCGAGCTACATGCTCTAGGGACCTAAACCTTGTCACCACAATAAACAGAACATGCTGGAGGGATAGATTCCTGTCCCAGAGACTTCCCATACTCTGTAACAGACTACCTATCTATGTCAAACAGAGCTCTTCATTAGCACTCTTCAAGAACAATCTTGATGATTGGATGGGAAATAGGAAATTCACCCCCAGGGATCACTTCTGTGGCTCTGCTCGACAGGGGCACAGGAAAATAATTTTCTTGGGTGGCGAAAGTCAGGGTACCTTTTTGGCTAGGCTTATATAGGCCCTAGGGCTAATAGCCTAGTACCTACCTATGAAAGCAATCGGGCCGCTGTTCAGGAGTGCTGGAAGGGTCAGCCAGAGAAGGAATCTCTAGCACCCTGGTTCCGCGGACCCCCTCTGCTCCGATTAGTTGCCCGCTCGGGGGATTGCTCATCATAAGTGTCATGAAAAGATCCTTGGGACTTCTTGAACCACAATTTTCCTCCCCCCTGACTCCTGGAGTAGGACCTCTGGGGGGGGGGGTATGGGATGGAAAAATGTATGCCCACAGCAGACAAGGTCTTTCCGTCCTTCTCACTACGTGAAAGTGTGTTTCTTACTTTGGTACCAAAAAGGGAAGATTCGTCAACATGCGCGTTGACAAAGGAAGATTTAAAGGGGTCCACGAAGTCACACAAATACATCCAAGCATGCAGTCTCATAACGATGCCCGATGCGGCTGCTAGAGCTGCCCCCTCGGTAGTGTGAGAAATCAAGCGTATCGAGGAGTTCGGATTGATTCCAAGGTAGCTAGCTGAGAGGCAACAGTATCACGCACCTCTTCAGGCAGTACCTCTGCCAAAGAGGCAGACATTTTTGACATTAGGTCTCATTGGAGGCAAGTAAAGTGTGCCAGGTAATTCAACAACTGAACGGCAAAGGTCACTGAAGCATAGGTCCGCTTCCCCAGTCTGTCCATAGTCCGAGACTCCCTGTTCGGGGGATGAACAGTAGAACTATCTTCCGCCAGTTCCCTCTTGGTGGCCACCGCCATGACCATGGAATCGACTACCAGCTGTTTGGACCAATTGGGTTGGTCTTCTGGATTGGATAAAATTTTATCTGGCCTCCAGGGGACGGGTTCTATGTTGTCCAGGGCCTTCCAGGCACGCTGCATAATAAATTGAATGAGCTAATCTGCAGGTGGGGTCACCCAGGAAGTAGATGGCCAAGCACAGAACGCCTGCAAGAACACTGATTCCTCCGAAGAAGGGTTGGAGAGCTTCCAGTCTCCCCTCTGCTTGAGGATCTCAAGAATGTCTCCAAATGAGACGTCTTCCGGGGATGACCATGGGGATCCTTCTCCCTCATCGCAATCGATCTCTCAGGAAAAGAAGGGTATAGAGATGATAAATAACTTTAGATGATAAAAACTGTCTAACAAACACTAAAGATTCGAAATAACCACAAAAAAGCTAACACTTAGCTGAGAGAAGGCTTGGCACGTCTGACGAGGAATGCAGCAAACGAGATCTGAAGAGACTATGAGAGGGGCATTGTGGGTAGGTGTGAGCTTGGTACCAGCGGTGTCGGTTCCGAGGACGGAACCAAAGTCCTAACAGTAAGTAATGAATAAAGATTTACAACATCAGATGCATAGTTTTTAGCCATAGAAAATTAAGCAAAGTTAGCTAGGGAATCAACATGCATACACCAATTAACCCATCTCATTTTATAAAGGTTTATTAATCATTATAATTTGGTTTGACATTCAGCTACACAAATATATATATTTATATATACATATATATATATATATATATATATATATACATATACACACACACACACAGATAAAAGTATATAGATTATATGTTTTCCTGGCTTCTAACATTAATTTTAGCAACAACAGACTTATTCCATATATATATATATATATATATATATATATATATATATATATATATATATATATATATATATATATATATATATATAGATACTGCCCACTATACAGTTCAGTTTCACCTAGAAGATTAGTTGTAATGCATTCAAACTACTGATACAAGACCAGCTGTAGGACCAAAATGATCATGATTGGGGTAATACTTTATGAAACTTTACTTGTGTGTGTGTGTACAGAATTGACTATCATGGATAGAATAATTTATAAGCATTAAATGTCTTAAAAGAAAATCACAACTTATACAGCTCTCAAACTAAATAATTATAATCCATAATACAAACAATGCATAGATTCTAAATATCACAAAAGATCACTTACCAGTATGAATCTTCTCATGTCTTTGTAAGAGGTACTTCTGGATGAAACGCATATCACACTGATTGCACTGAAATGGTTTTTCACCTTGAGCAACATAATTTCACAGGTTACTTCAAAGGAGATGCTTTTGATAGCTGTTTATAAGATTATGTTCCAGTTATCTTCACATTAGCTTCTATTGTTTAATGCAGTCAAGTAAATAGAGCTGTCAATATGTTTTCTGGTACAGTTAACTACTGCTTCCCACATTCTGAGAAAACAACCTTAACCATGCTCCTTCCTATCTGCTTAAAATGTTGAAATATGTGAACAATGTAACTCCTACACAGAAGGACCAACGCAGCTGTGCATTTAGAAATTCTAACAGAAAATAATTTTATTAAAAAATATTTTATTTGGACAATATTAAACATAAGTAGCAAAAAAAAAACATTAAATTACTGCAGAAACTTATTATATTTCTGAAGTTGCAAAAAACTAGAACTCGATTTACGCTTGTGCCCTTTCACTGGGAAAACTTTAAGGAACAGTCCAGGCCCATTTGTGGCGTGACACTGATCAAAGTTGCGTCATTAATCTAGAGAAGTGAGGTCAAAGAACTACACAGTCTGGTCAGTCACAATTTCAACACATAAGGTACACCAATTGCTTTGCTCTTTGATGTCACAGTCTAATATCTAATGATCACAAATGTAATGAGCTTAACATCTAATGATCCCACATTTAATTTAGCATAATAAAAGCAAACATACTGCTAATGTATCTCTATTTTACATTACTGACACTGGACAGAAACTGAATTCAAAACAAGCAGATTTTAGCTAAAACTGTTTGTAAAAGCAATCTAAACTGATAATCAGACTATATAAAACCAATTTAAAATGCAGATCAACAAAATATGTAAAATAGGTGAGAAATCTTAATACTCATAATAAAGCTAAACAACAAGTAATATTCAGATGTTGTCACAGTGTCAGTATTAACAGCATATTAAGTTAAACATGTTTGACAACACTCCTTGTAGCATGTCCATATGTCATCTGTACATCTTAGAACATGCATTGTGACAAAATTATGAAGAGAAAAACACTCACGAATTATGCATGTTTTGTAATACTTGTGGTTCTAAGTCAATTGATAACTTGTGCGGGAAGGATCTCACCTGTAACCACCTAGCCCTGGAATGGTAGCTTTTGGTAAGAAGTGTGGATCCATGGGGCTGAGAGGCATAAACAATAACAGCAGTAATGCAGGTGCTCACATCACCATCATTGGGAAAGTTTATGGCCATAACAGACATCCGCAGCGGTCAGAATGTCAGCAAGGGTACAAACACCCCTCCCCCATACAGTACTGGGTGCATCCCTCATACAGGGAAACAAACGGGTTTAATACATATGTCTCAGCCTGAAAACATCAAAAATCTGGACAAAGGCCCATGAAAAATAGGTACAAATCTATATGCCAATTAACATAAAACGTGCGTACATGATTATGTAACCACGGCCACTCCAGTGGAGTTGTGGGATATCGGATATCAACTGAAGAACAGACAATCAAAATATGGCAACAGAGTCCTTTGCAGCCATTCCAATGTCCCATTACTTGGCTATTTCACGCCATTTACCATAAACACTGTAATGGGTATACTGCTTTACTTCTACAATGATTATCTGGATTTCATTTCAAACCTTTATTTTACATTTTATAGCACAAACACTAATATACAACTGCTAAACAAAGCAATACAGTCTCACTATGAAAATAGACTTAGCATTAAAACTTCTCTGCTCTTGAAACTCACATTCATTGAAACAGCATTGAAATCCACATTCAAAGAAAATGCATCTGGCCAGTGTTGGATAAAGATTACCTTTGGGCTGTTTTCAAATCATAGGCCTCTTGCACACAAAACATATGTGTTCTTTGATATACCTTCCTGACTGTATTAAATTATATTCCTTGTATAATACGGCACACTTGTTAGAGCGTGTTTTACATTTATTATTTTGAATATTTTTCCAGTAAGCAATGATGCAAAATGCATGAACCAATAATGACAAAACTGCTCAATTCAGAATATTTCCATCATAAAAGTTTACTGAAACATCTACAAACCACCAGTATCAGTAAATATGCACAATCTCTGCAGAAGTAAAAGTCATCTAAATAATTCCACATTAAAGAGATCTGTAACTAATGAAGAGGTTGCTACTAGCCAATAACTATATTTCATTGCTAGCAAACAACTTTATAAAGTGCCTGCTGCCCTTGAAGAATAAACTGCCTATGTTGCATTAAAAAATGATAAGCTAGTAATATTTCAATATGGAATGGATGGCAAATGGATAACAGGTTCATAGTTAGTAGGTAACTCCTTCAAAGGAGGACATTCACAGGACTGCGGCATCCACTCCCGTTAAAGTACAACACCGTACAGTATCAGCAATCTACCTGCATACTGTGAGAGTGGAACCCACAGCCTTCTTCATCAAAAGCAAGTATACTACATGTTGTGCTACTAACAATGCAAGTAGACTTTGCATAAGCAGCACTAAACATCTCTTTCCCTGAAGAATTGTGCAGCACAAGAAACCAGGAAAAAGCCAAAATGTATTGGGGGGGGGGGACAAAGGCCCAAAACTGGGGGCACATTTTAAACATCGCTTGTATAATCTTAGAAAGTTGTTAGAATAAAATGTTATGTTACTATGTGTTTTCTGAAAGACAGGTGGACAGAAACTTAAATGGCTATCATTATTTAGTGAATTCAGTTCTTACTGATTTGCCAGTAAACCACAGATTTTATTTTTATTTAACATTAGTTTACTGGGAAAGTCTGACTTGGAACAAAGCCAATTTTCACCAGAGGCTCCAGACACATCTTTGTACTGTGGGAGGAAACCAGAGCACCCAGAGGAAACCCAAACAAACACAGGGAGGACATGTGGACTCCACACAGAAGACACTTCAGCTGAGAATCAAACCAGAAAACCTCCTGCTGTGAGGTAACAACACTACCACTGCACTACTACACCATCTGAATTTTAAGAGGAACAGAGCAAAGGTATGAGCTAAACATTCCAGACATTCTGTGAAAATGTGTACAACTGAGAGCTACAATTCTTTTAACCAGAAGTGGTGGTATGGGTAGAGAACGCAGGCTCTTTCTCCTTGTACTTAATTTATAGGTTTTGATCCTAAGGAACCCTAACCAGCAGGTATATCCACCTGGGCCATCAGACACACACAGACACACAGACAGACACAAACACACACACACACACACACACACACACACACACACACACACACCACCTCAAATGCTCGCTGCAGAAAAACACACACCAAATGGTCACGGCAGAAAAACACACAGACACGCACACCAAATGCTTGCAGCAGAAAAACAGACAAACACCAAATGCTTGCAGTAGAAAAACACACACACTCCAAATGCTCGTGGCAAAAAAAAACAAAAAAAACCAAACACACACCAAATGTTCACGGCAGAAAAGCGCGCACACATACACACACACACACACACACACACACCAAATGCTCATGGCAGAAAAACACACACACCAAATGCTCGCGGCAGAAAAACACACACACCAAATGTTTGTGGCAGAAAAACACGCACACACCAAATGTTCGTGGCACAAACATACACACACACACGCACACACATCAAGGCAGAAAAACACACACACAAATATCAAATGCTAGTGGCAGAAAAATACACTATGCAGAGCCAAACACACAAATCATTATGCACAGCCAGACCCGAGCACCCAAACCCGTCATCAAATAAATAGCAAATGCTAATGGCAGAAAAATACAACAGTGCAACTGTTAATTCAAATATGCAGACCCAGATTCCAAATGCTTGCGGCAGAAAAAATAAATATCAAATGCAGAGCAATGCTCAACTAGTGTGTGTTGTGGCTTACTTGTCCTCCAACAGCTCGCACGCTACTTCCTGATTTACTTGTTCTCCAACAGCTTGTACGCTACTTTCTGGCTGCTAAAAAGTACAGTGAATCCCTCGAGCCTTCAGCCAATTCTGATAGGCTGGCAGGCTGCTCACGAAGCTGACGTCATAGTGCAAGCCTCTACATGTGATGATGTCAGCCCAAAAAGCCGGGGGATTAAAAAAAAGCCAGGAAATTTGAAAATTAAGGGGTTCCACTCGGGGATCATGGCACCCCATTATTTCAACCTCAAAAAACGGTAAAAACTGAGAAATTCGCTACAGTTGAGAGGTATGGCTTAACATGATAAGGGAGGTCTTGATGGCTGGCAAACATTATGGAAAAATATATTCAATGCACACCGAGTATTACGTAAGATAGAAAAAGTACAGTTTTGTACCTACCATAAATGTAGATGTCCGATAGGAATGCATCTGCAGTCCTTACAAATGGGGTTGTCCTGTCGTCAGGCAGCCCTTCGGTCGGCCGGATTCCAAAGTCTGGGTCTGGCCTCGGCTGGTGTCGCACTTCACCCGACGTCATAGCTGCAGTTAATCGGGTATAAAGGCATCAGCCGACGCCATTTTCCTCAGTGTTTCTTGCCCCAGATGCCAGGTGCCCTCTTGGAAGGCTAAATTTGGATAAATGCCAATGATTCCAAATAGTAGAGAGCAAACACAAAAAATAAGCATGTATGTACATATATACAAACAAATACACCATAATAGATCCCCCCAAGCTAGCTGAAGGCTGGCAAATACCCTAGGAGTACCTCAGAGGGGAAGGTGGGTGGGTAATCCTGACTGCAGATGCATTCCTATCGGACATCTACATTTATGGTAGGTACAAAACTGTACTATGTCCTTCAAGGATGCATCTGCAGTCCTACAAATGGGTAGAATACCATAGCTAAGCAAGGGGAGGAGGAAAGAGTAGAGATTATGGTGTAGCTAGGATCCCTTGCAAAACAGCAGTGGCAAAACCTGCTTGGGATCTAGAGTATAAAGGTAAATTGTAATGCTTGGCAAATGTATGCACGGAGGTCCAAGTAGCAGCCTCTATAATGTCCTTGGTAGCCACTCCTCGTAAGAAGGCTGTGGTAGTGGCTGTAGCCCTTGTGGAATGAGGCCTGATGCTCTCTGGAGTTTTCTTTCCATGGTAGGAGTAACAAAATCTAATGCAATTTCCTATCCATTTGGAGATTGTCTGTTTTGAAATTGGTTTTCCTTCCTTTCCTGTGGCATATGCTACCAGAAGCTGGTCAGTTTTTCTATTGGACTTAGTCCTGTCCAGGTAGTAGCATAACTGTCTGTGTACATCCAAGGTATGCAAAGTCTTTCTCCCTGTTTTGTGGGTTTGGAAAGAATGTAGGTAGGTGGATAGCCTGATTTAATGACACTCTGGATACCACCTTAGGCATAAATGTAGGATTTGTTCTCATGGACACTCTATCTTGATGGAAGATCAGGAAGGGTTGCACTGCCATTAATGCCTGTAGTTCAGAGACCCTTCTTGCTGAAGTTATTGCCAGCAGGAAAGCAGTCTTCCAGGATAAGTATTGTAATTCTGCTGTTGCTGCTGGCTCGAAAGGAGGAAGTGTCAATTTTTCTAGCACAAAGTTCAAGTCCCACGCTGGCAATGGTGGTTTCCTGGGAGGTTTTACATTTTAATTCCACTCAGAAACTGTCTGAGCAGGGGGTGAGAGAAGACAGGAGGATCCAAGCTGTATTGTGCTGAAATAGCTGATGCATGTATCTTGATGGAAGAATAGGACAGGCCTGTGTGGAAGAGCTCTGCCAAGTACTCCAAGATGTTGGCCATGTTTACCAGAGTCACATCTTCTCCTTTGCAGTACTCCAAATGAGATATATTTTCCATTTTGCTGCATAATTCTTTCTTGTTGAAGGTCTGCGAGCCTCCAGGATTATGTCTTTAACCCTTTGGGATAAATTTGGGTTAATTGCTGTTATGTAATGTTCCAGGCAGTTAGCTGCAGGGTTTTCAGGTTTGGATGCAGGATGTTGTAGTTGTTCTGTGTTAACAGTAATGGGATCAGAGGTAGTGTCCATATTTGTTCCGAGACATGCTCCTCAGCAATGGGTACCAATGTTGTCTTGGCCAGTCTGGAGCTATCAGAATGATCCTTGGACGGTCCTCTTTGATCTTCAGAAGCACCTTGTGCATCAAAGGAAGTGGTGGAAATGCGTATGCTGTCAGGTTTTTCCAACTGAAAGATAGGGAGTCCACCTTCCAAGCAAGTGGGTGGTACGTCCTTGTGCAGAATTTCTTTAG
This sequence comes from Protopterus annectens, assembly GCF_019279795.1. Classification (NCBI taxonomy): domain Eukaryota; kingdom Metazoa; phylum Chordata; order Ceratodontiformes; family Protopteridae; genus Protopterus; species Protopterus annectens. Next base: position 1,566,653,927 of record NC_056737.1, read on the forward strand.
CTGGTGATTGAATGGGGAAGCAAACAGGTCTATTTCTGGTAATCCCCATTCCCTTGTGATGGCTTTGAAGATGTCCGGATGAAGCATCCATTCGTGGGCATCTGTGGTTGTTCTGCTTAATATGTCTGCTAGAATGTTTTCTTTTCCGGTACAAAATTGCTTGTAACTGAATGTTGTAGCTCAGGGCCACATCCCATAGGTCCAGTGCCAGCCGGCATAGAGGATATGAATGGGTGCCTCCCTGTTTGTTGATGTACCACATAACTGTGGTGTTGTCTGTCCTTATCATCAACTGACCTTCTTGGAGAAAAGGTCTGAATGACTGGATTGCCAATTTTACTGCCAGCATTTCTTTTAGATTTATGTGTAGGCGTAGCTGGTCCTGAGTCCATAAGCCCTGTATGCACTTGCCCTGCATGTGTGCCCCCCAACCGAGGTCGGAGGCATCTGTCGTGATGGTTTGGCTTGGTTGGCTGTTGCAGAAGGGCAATCCTGTGTTTGATTGGCAGGCCTGAGCCCACCATAGGAACTCTTGTTTCAGGCATGGGATTATTGGGATTTTGGTTTCTAGGCTGTGCTTGTGTTGGGACCACAAATTCCTTAGGTACCACTGTAGCTTTCTCATATACAGTCTGGCATGAGGGACCAGAATTATGCAGGATGCTATGAAGCCTAGAGCTTGCAGTACTTTTCTTGCAGTTAGGTGGTTCTGCTTTGTTAATGCCAAGAAGTAGAGAGGTAGTTGCTCTTTCTTTTCTGCAGTTAGGAGTGCCATTTGTTTTGATGTGTCCAGCTCTGCACCCAGAAAGGTTATTCTTTGGGATGGAATCAGCCTTGACTTTTTTATATTGACTGTATATCCCAAGGCTTGCAGCAGGTAAATGACTCTTTGTAAGTCTTCTGCTAGCTTGCTTTTGTTGTCCGCTTGAATCAGGCAGTCGTCCAGGTAGGGATAAATTTGGATTCCTGAAGTCTGCAATGAGCAATTACTGATGCCAGGCATTTCGTGAACACTCTGGGCAGTAGATAAGCCAAAGGGCAATGCTGAAAATTGATAATGCTCTGATCCTGCAAGAAATCTGAGGTATCTTCTGCAAATTGGTCTTATGGGGGCGTGCAAGTATGCCTCCTTGAGATCTAGAGTTACCAGCCAAGACTCCTTGCCCAGCATGGGAAGAAGCTGCTGTAGGGTCAGCATTTTGAATTTTGGAACAATAAGGAATGTGTTTAAAGCGGACAGGTCTAGAATGGGTCTCCATTTGTTTTCTTTTCTTGGTACCAGGAAGAGTCTGGAGTAAAATCCCTTTCCTTGCTCCATAGATGGTACCTTTTCCACAGCTCTCATTCTTAATAGCTGAGGTATTTGTTTTAGAGCTTCTGTCCTTTGAGTAGGTGGTAGGTTTGGCATTCCTCTCTTTCCTGGTAGAGTATGGAAATGGAACCTGTAACCTTGGTCTATAGTTTGCAAAATCCATTTTTCCCTTGTGATGCAATGCCAGTTTTTTGAGAATAAGGTTAATTTTCCGCCCAAGGGTGCTTCTAGTTGTTCCCTGGTAGGCGGTGCCACTGTCAAGTCACTGTGATTGAGTTGTTGTAGAGGTGGTGGCTGCGTCCGTGCCTCGCTGGTTGTTACCTTGCCATTGGCGTCCCCTGTAGGCACCCTGGATTGGTTTCTGCCTCTTGAACGCCTATTCCTGCCCCTCTGAGGCTTAGAGGAGTCCGGAAAGGACCAATTCTTGGAGGGCCAGTTCCTGCTAAACCTTGGAGGTTGAACCTGTAAGAAATCTTTCACCGTTTGTACAGATTTTGCCTTCTCTTCCATCTTTTTTAACACCTGCTGAGCAGGGGAACCAAATAAATTGACCTTGTCCATGGGTGCATCCAAAAGCTTTGATTTGACATGGTCTGGTAATGCCTGTTCTTTCAACCATGCATGTCTCCTGATAACTGTGCCAGTCATGGCTGATCTAAAGGAAGCCTCCAGTGCATCATAGCCACATTTTAAAGAATGGTTACTAACCTGCTGTATGTTATGTACCATTTCCTGAACATATTTTTTATCTAAAGATTCCTCAGAGGAAAGCTTTTTAGTTAACTGGTCAAGCATAAACTCCTGATATTGAATCATATGAAATTGGCAGTTTAAAGCCCTAGCTGACAAGGTAGCAGAAGTGTAAACCTTTTACCCCATCTCTAAGGACCTGGATTCCCTTTCAGAGGGAAGGGGGTTTTTAGTAGAAGTAGCAGCTACAGCTTTAGGGCCCTGGGCGATGGTCTCTGGATCTGCAAAAGGAGCCTTGTATAAATGGTGATGAGTGTCCGGGACCCTGTAGAACCTATCGGGCTTAGCAGGAGCCGGAGGTAATGATTCAGGAGCAGTGCAAGCATCATTAAATGCATCATCTACAACAGAAAGAACTGGAGGTATAGCTAAAGGCCTATGTTGTGGCAAATGTAGAAAGGTTCTAAGCCTTTTTCTGGAGTCTGAGAAATCTTGGCCCTGCCACTGAAATTGTTCCCTCATAGCAAGCAAGGTTTCCCCAAAAGAAAATTCCTCAGGTGGAGAGGCTGAAGGAATGGACTCTTCAGCATCAGAGTCTTAGTAAGGAGAATAAGAAGCCTCAGGAAGGTCTGTAAGTTCTGATTCATCAGAGGAACCATCAGTGGATACTGGTTCAGGGGGCTCTGCTCTAGGTCTCTTTTCTGGAGGAGGGAGAGAGGACCTGTCTGGATGAGGCTGGGATCCACGAATTAAGGAAATTAAATCCTCAGCCAAAGATAGCATATGAGAGCTAGTGCTGGGCCTGTGTGAGGGGGGTTTGGCAGGCACAGTTTTGGAAGCTTTGGCTGCTTTAGCCCTGGCAAAGGCCTTGATAGACATGGCTGCAGGAGGCCTAGCAGCTCCACGTGGAGGGGTTGAAATATCCAGGGGAATTGTGTCTGATAATTCCTGAGAAACCGCAACAGAAGGCTGGATTTCAGAAGCAGATTCTACCAGGTTAGAGGAGGCCTCGGTAGAAGGCATGGTTTCGGCTGGAGAAAGAACTGCTTGCTCGGTTTCGGCCAAAACCGAGACACTCGCGGTTTGCTTAATCGCGGTTTCGGCCGAGACCGCGGACCGCGAGTGTCGGTCCTTTTCTTTTCGTTTTTTGGAAATTTGCGTAGTCGGAGGATCCGACGGCATAATATAGGCAAAATCAGAGCCAAAAATTTGTTCAGCAAACTCCGACCGACGTCTAAGCGTCCGTCGGTTAAAAGCGCAGGCTAGACAAGCTGCTACGTCGTGGTCTGGGCCTAAACAATGTATACAGTAGGAGTGGAAATCTTTATGAGGTATTTGTTTCCCACAAGATAAACAGTTATTCACTTTCTCTGACATCGGCTGAGGCAAGAAAGAGTCCCCAACGGGGTACTTAGCTTTTTAGAAGTCTTCGAAGTAGTATTCGGTAGTAGTAATCTCTGGATCTGACCGACCGGCACTTGCGAACAGCTTCTGCTTCGGGCGCCACGCGGCAAGAAAGACGGAGGAAAATGGCGTCGGCTGATGCCTTTATACCCGATTAACTGCAGCTATGACGTCGGGTGAAGTGCGACACCAGCCGAGGCCAGACCCAGACTTTGGAATCCGGCCGACCGAAGGGCTGCCTGACGACAGGACAACCCCATTTGTAAGGACTGCAGATGCATCCTTGAAGGACATTCATTATGAGTACACAGACATTGTTGGATTATTCAGGAAAAAAAAGTAGAAATCTGACTGGTGGAAAGTATCAACTAATAATGTAAGAGAAGATCTGTTGCTTCCAGATGTTCATTGCCTTTTCTTTTGGAAGGAAATTCTGGCACTTGCGAAGGAAACTCTTTCCAATTTGACTTCCAGCCACCATAACTTTTGCAATAAAGTGATGAATCAAGCTTTGAAAAATGTGGCAGTCGAAGTCTACTCCACTACAGGCATTGCTTCAAATATTTTTCCATTGTAAATATCTGTGCTGTGGTCACACTGTTGCTAGTTTGCAACTTCATCAAGCATTATTGTCTAGAATGCAACATTAGATATCAGATTTCCCTTTTTTTTCTCCCATCCTGCACATCATTGTTACCTGCCTGGCCATCATGCCCCATTTGCACCGGGTCTTCCAGCTACTCCATGCCTAGGGTGCCTGCCAAACTTACTCCGGTAACTCCTGGGGCCAGTCACAGACTGAAGGCAATGGGGACAGCACTCCTGAGTTTTCATTGGGGGGGGGGACTTTTCCTTCCACCTATCCTCTTTCTCCCTTCCTTTTTTGTGACTTTTGGTACAGTCCAGGGTGAGCATGCAATGTGGGCATGCGGTACTTTAACCCACCTCTGCAGCAGCTCATCAGGGCCACTGTTACCCATTTGACTAAGCCTCCTCTGGCAATGTTCCCAGTCTCCACTAGGGATTGTCTTCAAGAGATGCCCATGTACTGTCCATCCCTCTGTGCCACCTGAAACGATAATTGAACCTGGGTGACTGGGTTGTAGTCAGGGCATTATCCCTGTACGGCACCAGAATGACAGATATCAGATTTCCTTTAGTGCCTTGGTATTTCAGGGCCTGACCCTCTCAACCTTTAACAGAGCTGTCATCTGACTCTTTTTACCTTGATAGAGAAGGTTACTGTCAGCTGCCTGTCGGGTACCAGGATCCGCCACATAACGCACGCACTCAGGTCACTCCACAACAAGTACAAATATGACTCTGTCATTCTCCATGTTGGTGTGAATGACCTGAGATGTACCTCCCTGGACTACATGAAAAGAGACATGGAGGAGCTCTCCGATTTTGTAGCCCAGGCAGGTATGACCCTAGCCCTAAATAGCATCCTGCCAACACCCAGAATGATACCACAGTACAAGGACAAAATGATTGACTTCAACAATTGGCTAAACTTCTGGTGTCATTCTAAGGGGATCCAGTATCTGTCTGCCTGGGATGACATGATCGACAGACCACAACGCTTTGCCAGAGATGGCCTGCATCTGTCGCCCTTGGGATTCTGGATACTGGCTAAGGCTCATGCCACCCCTATAGTGCCTTTTTTAAGAAAGGTTCAAATGACAAATTCACCAACGTAACAGGTACAAGCAAGCAAAATCTGAGGGTAATGCTACTCAATGTTAGAAGTCTAAAACTCAAAAGGCACTCACTTGAGGCACTCCTTAAAATGGAAAACATTGACATCTGTGCAGTGACAGACACCTGGCTCAAGGCTCTGGAGAGCATCCCTGCATTACCAGGCTATAATTCATACCACACCTTTCGGCCACCTAACCTGAACCGAAACACTAAAGGCGAAGGCCTGTCCATATTCATTAATAACGCATACGAGGTTGTCCAAGTACAATTAACTCTGGGCAAGACCGCAATCCAAACTGTAGCTTGCTACAGATCCTCCACCATGCCCCAGGATTCCCACTCTTCATTTCTTGATACACTGGAAAATATTAGGGTACAACCCAACACCCTAATAATGGGCGATTTCAACTACCCCACCACTAACTGGGAAAACTACTCATGTGCCAACTCTTTTTCTGGAATTCATAAACTCCAATGCCTTGGATCAACTTACCCACACCCCTACCAGGGGCAGCAATATCCTAGACCTGGTCATTACCAACATGGGCGGCTGGTGTTTCACACCAGAGATCAATTCCCCGTTGGTCAGATCCGACCACAAGCTAATCACCCTAGACATCAACATCCCACCCCACTCCCTATTGGGGCAACCACTTTAAAACTTTCTCCAAAGCCAACTTCATGCTTAATAAGACAGAAGTGGCAAACTTCATGACACCCATCTAGACGGAAAATAGAGGTACGACTGCTGAATCCTACACAAATGCACTTTATAAGCACTTACACAAGTGCATGGATCATGCTATCCCTAAGAGAAGCAAGATGCTATCCTCCAAAAAAAGGAAGCCAATCTGGTGGTCCCCTGCCATATACAAACTCTACAACAGAAGAAAGAAACTGCTGCAAAAAAGAGTAAAATCCTATGTTTGGAGGAACTCCCTGGTCAACCTCAGTAAGAAGCTAAGATCCTTCATAAAATCCTGCAAAGCTAGTTACGAAAACAAAATCGCCACTGTTTCTAAAGACAACCACAAAACATTCTATAGCTATGTCAAGAATCTCAATGGCAAAACTCAGATCTGCTCTGAGTAACAGCACAATGGCACTAAATATACAGAACTTACTGATATTGCCAACATCCTGGCAGATAGGTTCAGTGCTAACGTTACCCCCCTCTCACCCCCAAAGTGCCCATCTCTATAGCGGAAGAATGCAAAGCTCCTGCAATCATGGCTGCACAGGTAAAAACCACACTCTCCAAAGCCAAGATCACAGCATCCATGGGACCTGACAACATCCCAGGCTGCGTTCTACACGAACTACAGAACTAACTGGCACCCCGCCTAAGTAGCATGTTCAATCACAGCCTCACCTCAGGCTTTGTGCCCACTGAATGGTGCACAGCGATGGTTATCCCACTCCACAAAGGGGGATCCACCACAGACCCTGGGAACTACAGCCCCATTAGCCTGACAAGCCTAGTCTGCAAGGCCATGGAACTTATCATCATGGAACTTATAAACAAAGACATTGGTAATCTCCAAACTCTGGACCCCACCCAGTCAGGGTTTGTAAAAGGCAGATCATGTCTCCTAAACCTGACAGACTTCTTTGAAGCAGTCACCAAAGCCGCAGATGAGGGTAAGGCGGTTCACCCAGCCTATCTAGATCTTGCCAAGGCGTTCAACACCATCCCCCACTCTGGAATTAAAGATAAACTCACCAAACTAGGTATAAATCCCTATGTCATAAGATGGGCTGCTAACTGGCTCACTGACAGAACCCACACTGTGAAAGTAGCAGACTCCAAATCCAACTTCAGACCAGTGATAAGTGGAGTACCACAGGGTTCAGTCCTGGGTCCTCGCCTGTATCTACATCTCTGACATATAGGCTAACACAGAAGGTCTTTGGCTAATGAAGTTCGCAGATGACTGCAAACTAGGAGCCATAATCGAAACTCCTAACGATGTGGACATCCTACAAAAGGGCCTCAATGAGACAGATGCCTGATGTCAAAGCCATCGCCTCAAGCTCAATGCCAAAAAGTGCACTGTCATCCCTTTTGGTAAAAACTCTGTACCCATAAACTACCACATAGGGGTTAGTCTACTTAACACCTAAAGTGTGATAAGAGACCTTGGGACACAGGTGGACAGTAGTCTCTCCTTTGATAATCACATCGCCACAGTAGTCAGAAAATCCTTCTACGTGGCACACCTCATCACAAAAGGTTTCTCATACAGGAAAAAAGAGGTAATTGTTCCCCTCTACTCATCACTCATTAGACCCATTATAGAGTACAATGCCTCTGTTGGTATGTACCTCACAAGACATCTACAACAACTGGAAAGGCCGCAGAAATACCTCACAAAGAGGATTACCAGCTTCAAACAGACGCCTTACGCAAACCGTCTCAAAAAACTCCAGCTTTACTCCATCGCATATCGCCTACTCAGAGGCGATCTCTACCTAACATACAAAGCTATGTCAAACCCAGAGCCGTTGGACATGCTCCACTTACAAAAATCCCAATCCCTCTGAGCTACACGCACTAGAGATCTAAACCTTGTCACCACAACAAACAAAACATACTGGAGGGATAGATGCCTGTCCCAGACACTTCCCATACTCTGGAACAAACTACCTAGCTATATCAAACAAAGCTCCTCATTAGCATTCTTCAAGAAAAATCTTTATGATTGGATGGGAAATAGGAAATTCACCCCGCGGATCACTTCTGTGGCTCTGCTCGACAGAGGCACAGGAAAATAATTTTTTTAGGTGACGAAAGCCAGGGTACCTTTTTGGCTAGGCTTATATACGCCCTAGGACCAACAGCCTAATATCTACCTATGAACCTATGAATAAATACAACGTCCTATGCTGGTCACCTCTCTTTACTCGATATACAAATTTCTGAGAGATGATCTTTGCCTGGCATACAGTGCATCCATGGACACTGTTTTGCTGAACCTTCTGCACATCTTCAAAACAAACAGCATCAGAACTACTAGATTAAAAGACCTAAATTTTGCTTGCAACATAAATAGGATATGTCTTCACTTGTCAGATTTGACCATAAAGGCAATAAAAATTAAATCCGGGGATCCAGCAAAACCAAAAACCTTTAGGAACTATTCCAAAGGTAACCTCTCTCTACTAAGCGACACCTTGGCTAAATTCCAAGCACCCCCAAATCCAGTAAACACCATAACATATACTGAGTTATTTACAAAATCTTTCTACAGCCATATTGACAGCTGTATTGAGCAAGCTGTGCCCACTCGTATTATGAATAAGACAAACTCAAAAGACAAGCCACCTTGGTGGAATCACAATTTCAATGGGTTATACAACAAAAGAAAAACAAATCGGCTAAGTGTAAGAGGAACAAAGCCATACATGCTAAAAGTCCCCTGGCCAATCTAAACAGGGAGCTAAGAAGGTTAATTAATACTTCAAATGCTAATTTTGAGGAAAAAATAGCTTCTCAGACAAAGGACAACCACAAAGCATTCTACTGTTATGCTGCTGCTTTTTGCTGAACAGTTGTAGACTCCTTCCCAAACACATTTTCTCTTCACTTTTTCTGGCTGATTTTCTTTCAGGTTTTCGAAATATCTTTTTAGCTGGCATCCAGGCAGTGTACTAGCCAGTAACAGAATTTTATACAAAAAAACAGTTTCAATGGCACTTTTTTTTTCTTAGCTTCTGTTCTTACACTGGGAGAGTTGAAGTTAAGCTGCTGATCAGGGTGCAGCCACCTTGAAAGTCCGACTTCTTGACAATTGTGAAATGCGGATATGCATTTTGAAGGTCCAGAGACAGAACATCTAGTTTTCTTCTGTATACACAGGATGACAGATTGCACTGTGATCAACCAAAATATTTCTTTACATACTGATTTAAATCAATGAAGTCCAGAGTCAGCCTGAGCTTGTTTTCTTTGAACCAAAAAATAAACAAAAGTTGTATACTCACCATAACAATTCATCTGTGTTGTTTTTGTCCTTCCTCAACCTTGGGGTTTCGGACCCGACCTCTGATCTGACTTTGGCCACTTCTCAGACTTTGGATCTGTAGCTCAAGCTCCTCCCCTTACTCTTAATCCTCTCCCAAGACCCAGGTTACCTCAGATTAAGTTTGCCCCCTTGACATCAAAATACAGAAAAGACACAACAATATAAATGTCAAGTAACATGACAGGAAAGGTATCTGGAGTGAAGAGTGGGAAAGACCTAAAAGGGAAATATCTCCAGGTCATACCAGGAGACCATATGAATATTTTCTTCCAGTGGAAGGGGGAAGGAGGGAGGGTAGGTTGAGGAAGGACAAAAACAGACAACACATATGCCTTGTTAAGCTGAGTACATAACTTTTGTATCTGTTGTTGTCTTTTTCATCTGTTCCTCAACCTTTGGGATAGATTCTGCTGCTAGCATCAACCCAGGGTAATCTCATGGAAGTATATTCTGGAGTACAGCAGAACTAAATGTTGCCATTTTCCTAAAAAGCATACCCAACTTGTAATGAGCTATGACGGTATGAGCACTGGACCAAGTAGCAGCTGCACAAATGTCATCTATAAAAGTTCTGGATAAGAAAGTGGAAGAAGTAGAGACTGACCTTGTGGAATGAGGTTGTGATGGTCATGTTAAAGACAAACCCTTGTGGCTATAAACATAAGAAATACATTCAGTCAGCCATCAAGCTAATTTAACTTTAGACAGAATGTCCCAAGTTAGCTTTTGAAAAGTAAGTAACTGGTCCGATTTCCTGAAAGCTTTTGTTCTGTGGAGATAAAATCACAGCTAGCCATAGCCATACCTCTCAACCATACCGAATTCCTCAGTATTTACCAGTTTTGAGCAAAATAATGGGGTGCCACCAATTCCCTAGTGGCCCCTTTAATTCCCGATTTTTTGAATTATTTAGTTTTGTTTTTTTTTTTGTATTACTTCTTTAAATTTAAAGATGATGTCACCAAGCATCACCAACCTACAGGAGGCGTGCATGAATGACATCAGCTTCATTGGACTGTTATTTTTAACTGTTTTTTGGAGGGAATATATCAGCAGCAATTCAACAATTTAAAACTTTTGCAGTGTCTGCCCAGTATCCGACTACATGCCGTAGGTCAGGATGAGAAATGGTCTCAGCAGGTAAGAAAAATAATTGTATGCTATTGCTATCTGATACGCAGGCTATGGGCCCAGCTTAAGATAGAAGAACTGCCACTGCATATGTGTATTTTAGCAGCAGCCGCTAACGGCTGAAATTAAGCAGAGAGAGACCAGAGAGTCTCAGCAGAGTGGTTGTTTGTCCCTCGTTATTCAGTCAGAAATCTTACTGCTGCCAGTCTGCTTCCTTTACAGAAATCTATTTAAGCAGAGTGGTTGGTAACTTGGTATCTCTACCCCTCAGTCAGTTCTGGCAGTCTGCTCCATTTGCTTGCAAAATGTGGAGTGTGTGCTGCCAGTTCACTCCATTTACATCTATTTATTTAACCAGAGAGTGATTGCAGAAAGTACAGTTGTGTACACTTACCATAAATGTATATGTTCGAGTGTATTCACCGTTGCAGTCATCACATTTGGGTTATCTGCTTGCAGTAGCCTTCAGTCGGCCTGATTAACAAAGTCTTGGGTCCGGCGTCAGTTGCTGTCTCTTTTTCCATGACGTCAGGTTGTCAGAGGTATAAAACATGCAGCCGACGCCATTACATCAGTTTTTCTTGCCCCAGATGTCAGGTGCCCCCCAATGGGAAGCAATTAAATATATATAAATATACAAGGATATACCTCCAACAAAAAAGCAAACACACCAAAAAGCTTTTAAGCATAGTAAAGGAAAGTAGAGGTGTAGCCAAAAGAAGTTAGGGGGCTGGAGGGAGGGTAACCAGGACTGCAACAGTGAATACATTCGAACATCTACATTTATGGTAAGTGAACACAACCGTACTATGTTCTTCGTGTTTCACTGTTGCAGTCATCACATTTGGGTAGATTCCCAAAGCTAAGGTTGGAAGGAGGCATTTTAGATAGCATTAGGACCAGCTAGAAGGCCCTGCAAGATTGCAGTGGCAAAGCCAGCTCTGGATGTAGAGAAAATTGGCAAATGATAATGCTTGGTGAAAGTATGTACAGAACTCCAGGTAGCAGCTTCTAGGATGTCCCTGGTAGGGGCGCCTCTGAGAAAGGCTGTAGAGGTAGATGCAGCCCTGGTTGAGTGGGGTCTGATCCCCTGTGGGATAGGTTTTCCATGGTGTTTATAGCATAAATGAATGCAATGGCCTATCCATTTAGAAATGTTTTGCTTTGAAATAGCCTTCCCCTCTGCCCCTGCAGCAAATGCCACCAGCAATTGTTCATATTTCCTTTGAGTTTTAGTCCTGTCCAAATAGAATCTATGTTGTCTGTGCACATCTAAGGAGTGCAGTATCCATTCCCCTTTGTTCTGTGGATTAGGAAAGAAGGCTGGCAAATGAATGGACTGATTACGGGCCACACTGGATACCACCTTGGGCATGAAAGACGGATTGGTTCTGAGGGACACCCTGTTCACATGAAAAATGATGAAAGGCTCCACTGCCATAAGGGCCTGTAATTCAGATATCCTTCTTACTGAAGTGATAGCTAAAAGGAAAGCTGTTTTCCAAGAAAGAAATTTTAAATCTGCAGTAGCTGCTGGCTCGAAAGAAGGAAGGGTGAGTTTCTTCAAGACAAAGTTAAGGTCCCAGACTGGGGTTGGAGCTCTCCAGGGTGGTGTTAAATTTTTGGCCCCTCTGAGGAACTGCTTGAGCAGTGGATGAGAGAAGAGGGGAGGTTCTGTGTTACAATGAGCTGAAATGGCTGAGGCATGAATTTTGATGGAGGAAAAAGACAGGCCCTTGTGAAGCATCTCAGTTAAGTATTGTAAAATCTGAGGTAAATTGGGTGCTGCTGTGCTCATCCCTTGAGATTTGTTCCAGGCACAGAATCTTTTCTATTTTTCAGCATAAGATTTTCTATTACTAGGCCTCCTTGCCTCTAAAATGATATTCATCACTGGTTTACTGAGGGATGGTGAAGGAGAGATTAGGTTAATTAGCCAGGCTACTAGGTTCAGTGTTTGAAGCTGAGGGTGCAGAATCTGATTCTCCTGCTGAGACAACAGGGAAAGAGTCTGAGGCAGGTGCCATGGGGCCAACCGTGACACATTGTGCAAGGGGGGTACCAGTGTTGGCGTGGCCAGTCTGGTGCAATCAAAATCATCCTTGGTTTGTCCTGTTTGATCTTTAGTAATACTTTGGAGATCAGAGGCAGAGGAGGGAAGGCATAAACTGATAGGCTTTTCCAGCTGAAGGACAGAGCATCCACTTTCCAAGTTTGTTTGTGTGGAGTCCTTGTGCAAAATTTGTCCAGTTGATAGTTCTGGGGAGGCAAACAGGTCTACCTCTGGGCTCCCCTATTTGCTTGTCAACATGTTGAAAATCCTTGGTTCCAGTTTCCACTTGTGTGGGTCCATGAGGTTTCTGCTTAGTCCATCTGCCAGTGTATTTAATTTACCAGCTCAAGGCTGTGTTCCACAATGCCATGGCTAGTCTTCAGAGGGGGTAGGAATGTGTACCCACCAGCTTGTTTATGTACCACATAACAGTGGTGTTGTCCGTCTTTACCATTAGTTGTCCTGGAAGAATGTGGTCTTTGAAGGCTGTCAGAGCATTCTGTACAGCTAACATTTCTTTTTGGTTGATATGCAGGTGCATTTGACTTGGGTTCCATTTGCCCTGAATGCACTTCCCTGCCAGGTGGGCCCCCCCATGCATAATCTGATGCATCTGTTGTTAGGGTTTGGGCGGCAGGTGGTAGTGTAAATGGTAGTCCTTTGTTTTGGTGGCAGGCCTCTGCCCACCAAAGGAACTCTAAGCGTAAACAAGGTATGATAGGAATCATTGCTTCTAGATCCTGAGAATGTTGACAACATACGCTTTTTAGATACCATTGTAGTTTCCACATATGCAGTCTTGCATATGGAATTAGAAGAATGCAGGAGGCCATGAACCCCAAGGCTTGCAGTATTTGCCTTGCAGATAGCAGGGTTTTTGTGGCCACTTGTTTGAAGTAAGTTGTCAAATGAATTTGTTTCTCTGGCGTGAGGAAAGCCATCTGGGATGTTGTATTCAAGCTTGCTCCCATGAATATAATTTGTTGACAGGGTACCAGGTGTGATTTCTTTTCGTTTATGGTGTACCCCAGACAAGTTAGCACCCTTTGTACAAAGGCCAGATGATTCAAAAGTATGTCCTGGCTTTCTGCCTGAATTAGACAATCGTACAGGTATGGGTATATTTGAATACTTCTTTGCCTGCAAAATGCAATAACTGGAGCTAGGCACTTTGTGAACACCCTGGGCACAGTAGATAAGCCAAAGGGCAGTGCAGAGAACTGATAGTGTGTGCAGCCTGCTTTGAAGCGTATGTATCTTCTGCAGGATTCCCTGATTAGGATGTGCAAGTATGCTTCTTTTAAATCTAGTGTTGCCAACCAGGCATCTTTGCCTAGCATAGGAAGCAACTGGTGAAGAGTCAGCATCTTGAATTTTGGAATAACCAAAAAGGTGTTTAGAGTAGACAAGTCCAGGATAGGGCGCCATGAATTGTCTTTTCTGGGTACCAGGAAATGTCTTGAGTAGAAACATTGTCCCTTTTCCTCTTCTGGTACAAACTGAATAGCCCCCATGCTTAAGAGAGAGAGAGTAGTTGCTTTTGGGCCTCTGCCCACTGATTTGGGGGTAGATCTGGCCACCCTCTTGATGTTGGCAACATGTGGAAGTGAAATCCGTATCCCTGGGACACTATATTTAAAACCCATTTGTCCTGAGTAATGAGTTCCCAGTTCTTTGCATGAAGAGCAATATTTCCCCTCAAAGGGGCAGTCAGTTGATAAGTGCTTGGTAGTTTTAAAAATAAGTCATTGAGACAGTTTACCATAAGGGGGAGCTTTATTACTCCCAGATTTGGAAGTAGAGACCCCCCACTGCTTAGTCCTGTGTGTACCCTGGGACTGCAGCCTGGGATCTCTGCTGGATCTGGGTTTGGACTGAGAAGGTCTGGAAGAGGCAGGAAAAAAACAATTCTTGGAAGGCCAATGCCTACTAAATCTTGGAGGTTGCACTTGTAAAAAATCTTTAACAGTTTGCATAGATTTAGCTTTTTCTTCCATCTTTTTAAGAACTTCTTCTGCCTTATTGCCAAACAGGCGGTCCTGGTTTAAGGGAGCATCCAATAATGTTGCTTTAACATGATCAGGTAGGGATTGCTCCTTAAGCCAAGCATGCCTTCTAAGTACAGGCCCAGTTACAGCAGCTCTGCAACATGCCTCTAGAGAATCAAAACCACATTGCAAAGTATGTTTTCCAACTTGTTCAGCTGAATGCAGTAAATCCTGTAAATCCTTATTTTCAGCACAATCAGGAATCAACATAATTCTCTGTTTAAGCAATCCAATAATATGCTGCTGATACTTTAACATATGAAACTGGCAGTTTAAGGTCCTAATGGCCAGAGTTGCAGAAGTGTATACCTTCTTACCCCATCTATCCAGTGCCCTGGAGTTTCTAGCAGAGGGGGTAGGATTTTTGGCAGTAGTAGCTTTAATGCTCTTGGGCCCCTGTGAAATGGTCTCAGGACCCGCCGTAGGATTTTTAAAAAGGAACTTGTGAGAGTCAGGGACCCTGTAATATCTATCAGGTTTTCTGGGAGCAGGAGGTAGAGAGTCAGGGGCCAAGCTAGATTCTACAAATGCATCATCAACTATGTCTACTACAGGAGGTATGGCTAAAGGCCTGTGCTGCACAGTTGTAAAAAATCCCTAAGCCTCTTTTTAGAATCAGAGAAATCCTGACTCTCCCAATGAAAATGTTCCCTGAGAGTATGCAAGGTTTCACCAAAAGAGAAATCCTCTGGGGGAGAAGCAGAGGGAATAGAGTCCTCAGCATCAGAATCCCCATAGGTAGATAATGGTAAATCAGAGGAAACAGAAAATTCAGAATCCTGGTCAGAAGTATCATAAACAAACTCAGTCCTAGGTCTCTTACAGGGGAAGGCTGGCTTCCCCTGATTAAAGTAATAAGGTCTTCAGCCATTTTTATCATTTGTTTTTTAGGCACAGAGGCCTGACCATGCGGTCTGGGCATCAGTTTTCTAGGCATGGTTCGAGATTTAGGCCTTGAAGAAGAAAATGGTGTTGGTTTAATCCGCAGGTCAGTAGGCCTGAACACACCCTCAATAGCCAGTGCCTGCACAGCGGCTCTGGACCCATCCAAGGTAGAGACATCAGCAGGTTCCACAGTTGAAGCATCTCACGGCATACCGGACTCCGAATGGGTCTCAGTAGAGGCCTTCGAATCGGAAGTTGTGGGTATCAGGGGCTGCAAAATCGCTTCACTGAGTACCGGCAAACTGGCGACTGGCTTAGGAGAAGCGTCGTCGGCAGCTTTGGACCTAGGTGGCCTGTCTCTGTCTTTATCTTTGCGTTTTTTTCGGAATGTCGGTAGTCGGATGGCTGACCGAAGATATATCAGGATAATTGAACTGAGTACCAAAATATTTAGAAGAGTAAATATACCGACAACAGATTGTCCGTGGTTTAAATAAGGCACAAAACCAACAGCGAGGTACGTAGTGGTCAGGGCCTAGGCAAGGAATACAATTTAAAATACATATCTTTAATAAGTAGAGCTTTTTCCAGTGGTGAGATTCAAACCTTGCACCTTGCAGATAAGAGGCAAACACCTTAACCACTGAGCTATTTCCTTTTCTGATATCGGTTAAGAGCAAGAAAAAGTTTCCCCACTGGGGTACATAGCTTTTAGTTGAAGACTTTGGTTCTGAAACCCGAAAATTAAAATTTCAGAAGTCGGCCAACTGGCACTTGTGAACTGCTTTTGCTTCGGGCACCGCACGGCAAGAAAGACATATAATGGCATCGACTGCATGTTTTATACTTCTGACGACCTGACGTCATGGAAGAAGAGACAGCAACTGACGCAGGACCCAAGACTTTGTTAATCAGGCCGACTGAGGGCTACTGCAAGCAGATAACCCAAATGTGATGACTGCAACAGTGAAACACGAAGAACATCTTCTATTTAATCAAGCATATTTGTTTAAGTAGAGTGCCGCTCTGTTTACAGACCTCAATTTGTTTAAGCACAGTGCAGAACCAGAACATGTTGCAGAAATAGTCTGCTCTCTTTACAGAAATCTAAATGCACGTGTTGTGTGTGTCCGTTTGCTTACAGAACATGGAGTGTGTGCTGCCAGTGTTTACATCTGTTTATTTAAGCAGAGTGGTTACAGAACTTAAATTTATTTAAGCAGTGTGTGTGTGTCTGTTTGCTTGCAGAACGTAGAGTGTGTGCTGCCACCTCCATTTACATCTATTTATTTAACCAGAGAGTGATTGCAGCAGAACTTCTATTTATTTAAGCATATTACAGAGCAAACCTCTGGAATATATGCTTCATTTATTGGGTGTACACAGATACCAACTTTCAAATGCAAACTGAAGAACAGACAGCCAAAATATGGCTCCCCAGACCCTGCAGCAAATGGTAACCATTTTTTTAAATGTGTAGCAATGATGTTTACAGGGAAATGAGAAGATGATGACCCTTAGGATTTTGTTTTTGGTGACATGCAGTATGTTGTCTTTGTGGTAAAAGTAGGGCATTTACTGGTAGGCAATTTTCTAATCTTGGCAAAAGAATATTATAGTTTGCCAGGACCTCCAAAAGTCATTCTCCATGGCCTACTGATCAGTGGCATAGCTAGAGTTTGTGCTGTTTGGGGCTGTCTTTCAGTTTGCCTCCTTTCCCCCCCTCACAAAATCATGGTTGAATGGGGGCCCCCCCATACACACCACTACCCCTGCAGCCATTCCAATGTCCCATTACTTGGCTATTTCTTCTCATTTACTACAAACACTGTAATGTACATACTGATTTACTTCTACAATGATTATCTGGATTTAATTTATAACTTTTATTTTACATTTTATAGCACAAACACTAATAGACATCTGCTAAACAAAGTAATACAGTCTCACAATGAAAATAGACTTAGCATTAAAACTTCTCTGCCCTTGAAACTCATATTCATTGAAACAACACTGAAACCTACAGTCAAAGAAAGTACATCTGGCCAGTGGCACATAAAAATTAACCTTGGACTGTTTTCAAATCATAGGCCCATTGCACACAAAACATACATGTGTTCTTTGATGCACCTTCCTGACTGTATTAAATTATATTTCTTGTATAATACAGCACACTTGTTTTGCAGATTTTTCCAGTAAGCAATGAAACAAAATGCATGAACCAGTAATGGCAAAACTGTTCAAAACATTTCCATCATAATAGTTTACTCAAACTTCTACAGTCCACCAGTATCAGTAAATAGTCATCTAAATAATTTCACATTAAAGAAACATATTTCATTGTTTCATCCACAAATAATGTGCCTGTTTCAATGGATGGCAAACTGATAACAGGTTCATAGTTACTAGGTATTTCTGACAAAGAGGATATTCTCAGGACTGCAGCACCCCCCCTTTAAAAGTACAACACAGTACAGTATCAGCAATCCATCGCAAGAATATTACCTGTTGTGCTACTAAGAACAAACAGACTGAAGAACTATGCAGCACAAGAAATCTGGAAAAAGCCAACATTTATTGGGGGGGGGACAAAAGCTCCAAATCAGGGACACATTTTACACATTGCTTGTATAATCTTAGAAAAGTTGCTAGAATAAAATGTCTTTCCTGAAAGATAAGAAGACTGAAACTTAAATGGCTATCATTATTTAGTGAATTCAGTTCTCACTGATTTGGCTGAAAACCACAACTTTTAAAATGAACAGACCACATCACAAGTGGTGGTATGGGTAGAGACAGGCTCTCTTGTTCATTGTAATAAGGTATTACAGTAGGAGTCTACCTAAGCAACCACACCAGTACACACCACCACCACACACACACAGACAGACAGACACACACACACACACACACACACACACACACGCGCGCGCGCACACACACACACACACACACACACACACACACACACACACACACACACACACACACACACACACACACCTGTTTCAACCACACACTCTCTTTTTCAGTAAGAAAGCAATTTCAATAAGAGAAGTTAAGAACTAAATACTTTTACGCTCTCGTCTCTTTCAATAAGAAAACAGTTTCTATAAGTAAAGTTATGGACTAAAAACTTGCACAGTAAATGTAGACTACCACTTCAATAACTACTGCTATTTTAATAAGAAAAGTCCCTTACTGCCATCCGTTTCAATAAGAAAAGTTAAGAACTAACTTTTTGCACACTAAATGTAGACTGCCATTTCAATAAGACACACATCCCTACTGATGTCTGTTTCAATAAGAAAAGTTAAGAACTACTGCTGTTTCAATAAGAAAAGTTAAGAATTAAATACTTGCACAGTAAACGTAGACTGCTATTTCAATAAGAAAGCACACTTAAATGCAGTTTCAATAAAAGCAAATTACAAACTAAGTATTTGCACATAAGACAGAATTAAGAATTTATTACCTGGAGGGATATGAAATGCTCTTATGGCTCTGCATTCTGACAGGCTGACTGTCTGCCTCGTGAAGCTGACGTCAACACGCATGCCCTGCACATGATGACGTCAGGAACAAATTTTTTCAAACAAAAAAAAAAATGGGAAATTAAAGGGGCCACTTGGGAATTTGTAGCACTCCAACACTGTGCCCTCAAAAACAATATTTACAGAGAAATTTGGTATGGTTGAGAGGTATGGTGTGGGTGTGTATATTCACATACTGTATGTTTCTGGTAATAACAAATTGAAGATATATTATGGTGGTTTTAGGCTATTATTTATATATTAATTCATTTGTTTGATCGCAAACTGAAGTCTGAGCTGTAGAAAGTCAACAAAATGGCAGTGTGTGTGTGTGTTTGTGTGTGTGTGTGTGTGTGTGTGTGTGTGTGTGTGTGTGTGTGTGTGTGTGTGTGTGTGTGTGTGTGTATGTGTGTGTGTGTGTCTGTAGTTTTGGGGATTTGTACTAGTTTGTGCTGTGTGTCCTAACACTAATGAGCTAAAATACATCATAATGGATATTATGTATTTATCTACTTGAATGTATGCACATATGATGACTGTTTACTTCTATTAATGTCTGAGCCTCTGCATCTTATCTGTTTGTGTTTGTATATATGCATGTGTTTCTGTCTGTGTGAATATGTGTGTGTATGTATACATTATTAAATACTTGCATAACTTATATTTTTGACGTAAAATGCTTCCAACAACAATCAATATCCTATTCCAACTTTGAAACAATAGACAGAGGTAGTATTTTTACATAAAAAATATAAAAAAAATGCATGCATACTAATAATAAAGCAAATACAAAGCAATTTAACAGGGAAGCTTGACTCATTCCCTCCCAGATTCTGAAGTTTTAGGGTAAATATTATAACAAATTTTAAGTCAACTGCATAAAGTGCAGTGAACTGACTGTAATTTTTTGAGTCAATTAAATATTTACTTGATGCTAATTTGTACTAATGGGAGTTACTGATTGCAAGGGTGATGGACACAACCTGGCTGCTTTGTACTATATGGAATAAGTTTAACTTCTCTGAGTCAAGTAAGGATAAATGTTGCTCATGTATCTATGTAGGTATATATCTGTTTGCTCCACAAGCATCCACATTTTATAGGTTGTGCCTTCATGAGGGCTAATTTATACATTGTTCCATGATATCCTGGGGTTTTCAAATGTATACATGCAAACATTTTGAGTGCTATCCTTGTGGACCCCCTGCTATGATTTTTGTATTTTTTTTTTGCTATTATTCTGAAACTGAGAGTTGGAGAGCTGTGATAGATTCTGAAGATGAGTAGGTATACACCCTTAGACATATCATCTAAACAGGGAGGAAATGAACTATGAAGACTGCAAAGAGTACATGGCTTATTGTACAAAAAAAATACAAGTGCATGTTCCTCAGGTGATACTTCCAATGATATGGCAGATGTTAATATAACCAGAACAAAACTGTTTTATTTATATTTTGTGTTATTTAATATTAATGTAGAAGGCTGAAGCAGTTAATTTTATTTATATAAAAGAAAATTGTATTTTAAGTTTTGCAGTTTGCACAAATTCAGTTTGATACAAGTTCAAATATTAATATAAATAAAACACTATTCTGTTCATTTTGTTTCATGATAATATTTGTCTATTCTTTAGTTTGCGTTTAAAATTGGTATTTCACAATTCCACTGGAGTGGGTGTGGTTACATAATTATGTATGCAAATTTTATGTTAATCAGCATACAGATTTTTTTGGCCAGTTGTACCTATTTTTTATGGGCCTTTGTCTACATGATTCCAGGTTGACAGGTATGGCCCTGAGAAATTTTCTCATTATCCTGTCCATATCCACTTTGACTAGGCTCCTGGGAGACCTGAAGGCATACCTCTCAAACTCTTAGACCAAAAAATCTGGACAAAGCCATAAATAATTGGGGGACAAAGGCCCAAAAATAGGGACACTTTCTAAATATTACTCTTACAAACTTCGAAAGTTGATAGAGTAACAGGTTTTGCAGTAGCATTATTTTTTTGAAGAGTATGAAGTCTGAAATTCAAATCTCTGCCATTATTTTTTGACTTCAACCCTCAATGATTTGCCAGAAGACTGCAATGTTATGAGAAACACACCAAAAATATGAGGCAAAAATCTGGACATTCTGTGAAAATCTGTACATCTGAGAGGTATGCCTGATGGATGAGGAGGTAGATAGAGGTCTACCCACTCTGCATGGAGACTCTTGCAGAAAGAAGGAGGGTAGCCTGTATGAGATCAGCTCCTGAAAGAATCTAGGGTGTTGAAAAGATGGAGACTTAGGAGCTGAAGTCTTAAATCCGAATGTGTGGACAGATCCTATGACCTAGAAATTTTGTCTGCAGGAGCCGAAGCTGGAGCCAAGTGAAGAAAACAGTTAGGGGAGCATTTTCTCAACTCTTTTGGATTGTCCTTGGCTTTATAGGTTCATAGGATGATACTAGGCTATTGGCCCGAAGGCCTAGCCAAAAATTTTGCCCCTGTTCCCTCAAAGTCAGCACTTGTTTCCCTTGTCCATCAGGGACACAGGTGGGATCTCAGGGTATATTTTCTGTTTCTCATCCAGTCGTCCAGGTTCCTCTTAACTCATTACATCCGAGTGATACCTCCAGGTGCATCTGCAGTTACCTCCTACTGAAGTCTCTAGGCGACAGATATTGCTTGTTCATACTTGTATTAATAATTTCAAAACCATGCTCCATACAAGGTATTAGAAGATTTTATCTTGAAGTATACATGATTGCAAACACAATTGTATTGACATTTGCCCTCTGTCACTGAATATTTGTTAGAACTGAAAGGTGATAACTTCATTTTTAAAGGCTCAACCCACACCCACTGCGTGTTGAAGGTACACACTCAAAAGTGCTGTACTGGAGGGAATGAGTTAAAGAGGGCTAGAGATATACTCTGCTTGACATGGAGATGGAGTCTATTCCACAGACAGGGAAGTCGCTGGGACACAAATCTATCCCGCCAACAAGTTCTATTAATGTCACAGGCCAGATTAAGGCCATGCGTGAGGGTTGCGTGAGTGGAGTTTGTCTTACGGATATGCAGCAACTCCATCAAGGCTGGGTCTGAAATGGCCTTGTATGCCTTCTATGCCAAACACAGGTCACCTCTGAGCAGTCTGTATGAGATGGAGTAGAGGGACAGGGCTTTTAGCCTATCTGTATAGGATAGGTGTTTGAGACCCTGGATTGTCCTGGTCAGGAACCTCTGTGGTCTCTCCAACTGCTGCATGTGCTTGGCACGGTACATGCCAAAGGGGGCACTGTACTCAATAATGGGTCTGACAAGGGAGGAGTACAGGGATGTTATGACCTCCTTGTTCCTGGATGGAATACCCTTATTTATGAGGTGGGCCATGTAGAAAGCCTTCTGTACAATGGAGGCAAAGTGGGGGTCAAAAGTCAGGTTGCTATCAACCTGGGTGCCCAAGTCCCTCACGACTGACTGCATGCTTAGTATGTTGTTATTAATGTGATAATTAGTGGGAATGACATTTTCCCCAAAGGGGATAATGATGCATTTATTGGCATTCAGTTTGAGGCCATGCTTCTGGCACCAGTCATTAGTTTGGGTAAGGCCCTCTTGGAGGATGTTCACATCACTAGGGGGATTTAAGACAATGCCTAGCTTGCAGTCATCTGCAAACTAGGTCAGCCACAGACCACTGATTTTGGCTTGCACCTCAGAAAAGTATATCCCAAACAATAGAGGTCCCAAGACTGATCCTTGGGGTACACTTGTTAAGGGTCTACTAGTAGAGGTGGTTTCACCTACTCTGACTGAGTGGGTTCTATCAGTGAGCCAGTTAGCTACCTATCTGGCAACATACGGGTTGTGTCCTAGCTGGGAGAGTTTATCTATTATACCCAAGTGAGGAATTGTGTCAAATGCTTTGGCTAGGTCAAGGTAGGCAGAATGCACTATCTTCCCCTTATCCATGGCATTGGTAACTGTTTCAAAGAAGTCAACCAAGTTTAAAAGGCATGATCTCCCTTTGACAAAACCAAACTCTGTGGGGTGAAGCATTTGAAGGTGGCCAACTGTCCTTGTTTATAAGGTCCATGATAATGCATTCCATGGTCTTGCAGATCAGGCTAGTTAGGCTGATGACCCTGTGGCTGTCCTCCATTCAGCTGGGATGAAGGCGGTGCTCAGGCTTTGGTTGAATAGGGTGTCTAATGGAGCTGCAAGCTTGTGCCTGAGTTCATGTAGGATACAGTCAGGGATGTTATCGGGTTCCATGGAGACTGTATTTTTTGCTTTTGAGAGGGCATTAAGGACCTGCTCCCTAGTGATGAGGGGAGGGGGGCAGGTGCTGGGGATGCCCTGGTTTACTGATGGGGGGGACCAAGGTGTGAAGTTTTCACTGAATCCGTCTGCCAGTAGTTTGGCTATATCTATGGCATTTGTGTATGTGGTGTTATTGACCACCAGTTCAGAGCAGATTTGGGTGTTGCCTTTCAGATTGCAGACATATGTGAAGAAGGCCTTGTGATTATCCTTGGTGGATGTGGCCAATTTCGACTCGAAGTTAGCCTTAGAAGATTTCACCAGTGACCTTATTTGCTTGTTCAGACAAAGGAGAGATTGCTACCAACTTGGCACCTGCTCCTTGGCCCTGGACAGCAATTTTTTCCTTCTGTTATAGAGTTTGTTTATTGATGCTGTCCACCAGACAGGTTTACTCTTCCTTGAGGAAGATAATTTGGTCCTGTCGGGTACTGCTGAGTCTGTACAGCTATGTAGGTGCTCATATAGTTTTTTTGGTGTAGGCTTGGACAATAGTGCTAGTTCCAACTGAAGGGATGGTGGCTGTGAAGCTGCTTATACCTGATTTGAGGAGATTGTAGTCAGCTTTGGAAATGTTTTTTCGTTTGACCCCGACAAGGGGGTGGAGGGGTGGGGTTCAGGGGAGATGGTGACTTCAAAAGTGATCACTTTATGGTCGGATCTTACCAAGGAAGATGACGCTGTAGGAGTGCTACAGTGGCTACTCATGTTGGTTAGGACCAGGTCCAGGAAATTTTCACTTCTCGTAGGGGTGTCACCCAGCTGATCCAATGCATTGGCATTGACAAAGTAGAGAAATTTCTGGGCATTCAAGTTTGGGCTAGAACAGGTCTTCCACTCTATGGTTGGGTAGTTGAAGTCACCCAGGATCAGGGTAGAGGGTTGAATCTTGAAGGATTCAAGTAAGTCCAGAGAGGTGGAGTGGGTATCCTGCGTCATGGTTGGGGGGTCTGTAGCTAGCTATGATTTGAATAGATGTTTTGTCAACAGTTAACTGCACTTGGAGTGTCTCCTGTGCGTCATACCATTTAACCAGCCTGGAGGTGTGTATGTCTTTGATAAATATTGAAACTCCACCTCCTTTGGCTTTGTAGCCCTCCATTTGGGGTCTGAAAGTCTGGTAAGATGAGTAACCTGGTAAAGTTGGGATGCTCTCCACAGCTTTGAACCAGGTTTCAGTGACTGCACAAATGTCAGCATCCTTCAGGGCAAGGAATGCTTGCAATGAGTGCAGTTTCATGCTAAGACTCCTAGCATTTAGCAGCATGACCTTTAAATTTCATTTATAAATATTTTTCATGTTGGAAATTTTGTGCTCATGACTTTGCCTAAAAAAGGCACTATAGAGGAGGCAAAAGCCTTTGCCAGAAGCCTAAAACCTAGGGGAGACTGATGAAGGCCATCTCTGGCAAAGCATCGTGGTCTGTCAATCATGTCCTCCCAGGCTGTCAGGTACTGGATCCCCTTGGAATAACACCAGAAACTAAGCTAATTATTAAAGTCAATCATTTTCTGTTTGTATTGAGGTATCATTCTGGATGATGGTAGGATGCTGCTTAAGGCTAGGGACATACCTGCCTGGGACATATATTCAGCGAGCTCAATCATGTCTGTCTTCATATAGTCCAGAGAGGTATGTCTCAAGTCATTCACACCAACATGGATTATGAAAGATTCATAACAGTACCTGTTGCACTTTAGTGCATGCATGATATGGTGGATTCTAGCACCTGACAAGCAACTTACTGTGACTTTCTTATTGTCTAGCCTGGTGAGGGGCACATTTGTGTGCCTCACAATAGTCTCCTATGACTAGTATGTAGAGTTTGAGGTTGGAACTTAGAGGCTGTGTGACACAGATGTGTTTACTATGTGTGATGCTTGGTGCTGTGGGTTATGATGATTGGATGGGTAATAGGAAATTCACCCTGGGGATCACTTCTGTGGTTCTGCTTGACAGGGCCACAGGAAAATAATTTTCTTGGGTGGTGAAAGCCAGGGTACATTATTGGCTAGGCTTGTATAGGCCCTAGGGCCAATAGCCTAGTACCTACTTATGAACCTATGATGTGCATATGTGTTTTTGCTTCGGAGGTCTCTTTTGTTTGGGTATGTTTTGGTTGAGAATCCCTGCATATGTAGGAGTGTGTTGTACATATGTGGGTGGTATTAGAGGGGTGGTGTTCATAGTATTTGTGCAAACAACCTTCTTAGTGCCAGATGTACTGGCTTGTAACTCAGACAGCAAGGATTCTAGGTTATTAATGTGATTGCATCTCTCACATATTGGGTTCCTAGGTGGTAGTAGTAGAGGGCTGTCTGTGTACATGAGGCAGTTTCTACACTGTCTCAGGATGCCCAAATCAACCAGACTAGCGGGAGAAACCACAGGAAATTGTCCGTTCATGGTTATCAGAATCTGTGGAGGAGAGGTCAGGCATAGTAGAGTGGGTGCTATCTGAGGAGAGTACCTATAGGTGTGAGTAGGGGTGGATAAAATCAACACAGTAGCTGCAGTTGAGGCCCTCACTCACACAGGAGTGCTAGTAAGGGAAAAAATGCAACAGAGATACCTCACAAAGGGTTAAAACAGCACAGTGGTGGTGTGCACCGGGCAAACAAGCACAAACCTATGCACATGATGGGTTTTAATACCACAAAAACAAAATTAAAATAGAAACACTGGAACTGACTAATCACCCCTTGTCCCTGAGCTCTTAGCTCAACATCCTATGCCAGATCAGTTCCAACCAGTTTACTTACTACCACTAAGTGCAGGCAGGCCCTGGTGAACACAAAATAGGGTAGCAAAAAACACAGGAATCACACAAACAGATCTGAATAAAGCAAAAACTGTAACCGGACTATGCTAAAGATATTTAAACTCTATTTAGGTCAATTTAACACAGGAGAACAGATACACCCTTAAATATAACAGTAGCAAACCAGTGCAAACTGATTTAAACCAATTAATCAATAAAAAGCTCAAAACTGAGCCCTGTTTCAGCAGTCTTCAATCAGACAAGTTCTAACTGCACACTCCTGCCACTACGGTGCAGAGGAAACTTCTCCAAAAAAGATGGCCTGGATCAGTGCTCAAGTTATCCAAACAAAGCTAGATTCAGCAAGTCTGAATCTAGTCTATGGTACAGCAAACAAGGTGCAGCAATTTCAGGAAGAAACAGTTCAAATAAGCAGGCACCCTGGTGTTTCTCTGCTGGTTTCTGAGTAGAGGGGGAAGCTCCAGATACAGAAAAAGAGGAAGGCAACAGACTTTTAAGCTTTATTTTTTTATTGGAAAGGCTCACCCAGACTCTGCTACACTTTGCTGTGAGGGAAAGGTTGGTTTGCTTTTTATTTGTTGTATTTTGTATTACTTTATTGCCTTTTTATATTTTGAGTGCTGTGATTTGTTTTCTTTACCTTGTGTTTTGCTTGTGTTCTGCTTTTAACTGCATATAAAAACTTCAAAAGACACCACAGCTCTGTCTCTTGTGAGTCAGGCAGAAATTAGAACTGATCAATTAAGGACTCCTACCTAAGACAGAAGAGGTCACTTAAGGTTAATCATTAGTAAACGGAGGGGGTGGAGCTAGGAACTAAACCTTCTATGTAAGGGGTAAAATAAAACATGTCAGAGCTTTAATGGAAAGCCCCAGACTCTACTACACTTTGCTGTGAGGGAGAAACGTTGGTTTGATTTTCATTTGTTGTATTTTGTATTAGTTTATTGCCTTTTTATATTTTAAGTGCTGTGATCTGTTTTCTTTACCTTGTGTTTTGCTTGTGTTCTGCTTTTAACTGCATATTAAAACTTCAAAAGACCCTACAGCTCTGTCTCTTGTGAGTCAGGCAGAAACAGTCACCCCCCCCCCCATCACTGTCGTGTTCTTAAATACCACTGTCTTTCTAGTTGCCTGCCTCTTATGTTGATTTGACCATATATCTCATTTCCTCTCTGCTTTCACTGGCTTGTGTGAGTAAGCACAAAATTATCATTTTGTGAAATCACTCCCTTTCAACTATTTGAATTTATTGGCCATTCTACTGTATTCCATAGTACCGGAATACAAATGTGATCACCCCCTTTCAATCTATCTTGCTGTTTTAAAAATAGTGACTCTCCACTAAAACTTAACTTTTTAGCCAGGTAAAACTTAGTTACCTACTTTCACATCCAACTTCTCTAGTGCACACTGCAGTGTTTAGGGTAAACCATTTTTTTCATCTTACCTTTAAGCATCCCTGTAACTACCACTTGCTCTAATACCTGCTGTAAAGCACTAGGAAGCCTTAAACTGATACAAGCACTCAACTCTCCTTATTAATAAGGAGAAATTAATCATAGGCGCTAAACAGCCTATAATTGCAAAGTACCTTGCTAAGGTAAGGGAAAACAGCTTCTGTACTTTTCAAAAAAAAAGCACCAAACCAGGCATGTCCAAGGGTCAGCTTCCGTTGAGTTCTCCTGTCCACCTGGTGAATCTGGGCATACTGGGGCAATGCAGCAATTGCCTCATGTACACAGACAACCCTCTCCTCCTACCACCCAACACTACAACCTGTGAGAGATGCACCTACATAGGCAAACTGGAAGCAAAGCTCTCTCCAACCAAGATTGTGCCAGACAGTCAAGAGGAGAAAAGCAACACATAGCCATTCTAAACTCACACCACCAACACCCACACATTTCAACACTAAATCCACATATGCGGAGGCCCTTAACTGTAACCTGCCCAAGCAACAAGGACGTCCGAAGCTGAAACGCAAACAAACACCAATCACAACCAAAGTGTCACATAGCTCACAACACCATGTGCCACCCAGCAACAGCCCTTAAGGCAAGACAATGTACCTAACACTTTAGTCATAGGTGACTCTATAGTCAGGCACACTGATGCCCCACTCACCAGGCTGCACAAAGAGAAAATTACAGTGAACTGCCTGTCAGGTGCCAGGATCTGCCACATAACTCATGCACTCAAGTCACTCCACAACAAGTACAAATATGACTTTGTCATTGTCCATGTTGGAGTGAATGACTTGAGACGTACCTCCCTGGACTACATGAAAAGAAACATGGAAGAGCTCTTGGATCATGTGGCCCAGGCAGGTATGACCCTAGCCCTGAGTAGCATCCTGCCTTCGCCCAGAATGATACCACAATATAAGGACAAAATGATTGACTTCAACAACTGGCTAAGCTTCTGGTGTCATTCAAAGGGGATCCAGTATATGTCTGCCTGGGAAGACATGATCGACAGACCATGATGCTTTGCCAGAGATGGTCTGCACCTGACACCCCTGGGATTCAGGTTACTAGCTAAGGTTCTTGCCACCCCTATAGTGACTTTTTTAGGCAAAGATCAAAGGACAAAACCACCACCGTAACAGGCACAAGTATCAAAATCTGAAGGTAATGCTACTCAATGCTAGAAGTCTAAACCTCAAAATGCACCCTCTCGAGGCACTCCTAAAAATGGAGAACATCGATATCTGTGCAGTAACTGAGACCTGGTTCAAGGTTCCAGAGAGCACCCCTGCAATACCAGGCTACAACTCTTACCACATTTTTCGGCCACCAAACCAGGATCGAAACCCTAAAGGTAGAGGAGTGTCTTCACCAAGGACATTCACACCACCAGGTTAGTTGCCCAACACAATGCGTCTGAAATTCTCCAGGTGTAACTAACACTAGGTAAGACTGCAATCCAAATTGTAGCTTGCTACAGATCCCCCACCATGCCCCAAGATTCTCACTACACCTTTCTAAATATACTGGAAAAAATTAAGATACAACCAAACACACTAATACTGGGTGATTTCAACTACCCTGCCATTAACTGGGAAGACTACTTGGGTACCAACTCCTTTTCCCAACAGTTCTTGGAATTCATAAATTCCAATGCTCTGGATCAACTAATTCATTGTCCCAACAGGGGCTCCAATATCCTAGACCTGGTCATTACCAACATGGGAGATAGATGCTCCACACCAGTGGTCACCCCCTCATTGGTCAGGTCTGACCATAAGCAAATCACCCTTGACATTCACATCCCACCCCCACCCCCCCAGTATGGAAACCTCCTTAAAAAACTTCTCTAAAGCCAATTTCATGCTACTGAAGACAGACGTGACAAACTTCATGACACACATGCAAACAGGAACTGAAAGTTCAACTGCACTAAGGCACTGTACGAGCACATCCACTCATGCTTGAATCGTGCCATCCCAAACAGAACCAAGATGCTCTCCTCCAAAAAAAGGAAGCCAATCTGGTGGTTGTCTGCCATAAATAAACTTTACAACAAAAGGAAGAAACTGTTGCAGAAAAGAGGAAAATCCCAGGATGCAAAAAACTCCCTTACCAGCCTCAGTAAGAAGCTGAGATCTCTCATAAAATCTTCCAAAGCTAGTTACGAAAATAAAATTGCTAAAGATTCCAAAGACAACCACAAGGCACTCTATAACTATGTCAAGAATCTAAATGGCAATGCTTAGATCTGCTCTGAGCTACAACAGAATGGCATTAAATATACTGATCCCAAGGATATTGCCAATATCCTGGCAGATCGATTCAGTGCCAACTTCACCCCCTCTCACCCCCTAAATGGCCATCTCAATACCGGATGATTGCCAAATTCTGGTAATAACGGCCACACAGGTAAAAAACGCACAATCCAAAGCTAAGAATACAGTATCCATGGGACCAGATGACATCCCGGGCTGTGTACTACATGAACTACAAAATGAACTGGCACCTCACCTAAGTGTCATGTTTAATCATACCCTCACCTCAAGCTGCATGCCCACTGAGTGGCACACAGCTACAGTTATCACACTCCACAAGGGGGGATCCACCTTGGATCCCAGGAACTACCGCCCCATCAGTCTGACGAGCCTGATCTGCAAGGCCATGGAATGTATTATCATGGAACTTATAAACAAAGACATTGGCAACCTTCAAACACTGGACCCCACCCAATTTGGGTTTGTGAAGGGCCGTTCTTGTCTCCTGAACCTGACTGACTTTTTCAAATCAGTCTCCAGAGCCATGGATGAGGGTAAGGCAGTCCACACAGCCTGTGTGGACCTCGCCAAGGCCTTTGACACCATCCCCCACTCTGGAATCATAGATAAACTTACTAAGCTGGGCATTAATCCCTATGTCACTCGATGGGTTGCCAATTGGCTTACTGACAGAACCCACACTGTAAAAGTAGCTGACTCCAAATCTATCTCCAGACAAGTGGAGTACCTCAGGGTTCAGTCCTGGGACCTGTCTTGTTTGGCATCTACTTCTCTGAAGTACAGGCCAACACTAAGGGACTCTGGCTAACAAAGTTCGCAGATGACTGCAAACTGGGAGCCTTTATTGAATCCCCAAATTATGTAGATACTCTACAAAAGGGCCTTACAGAAACAGATGCTTGGTGCCAGAGCCATGGGCTCAAGCTCAATGCCAAGAAATGCATAGTTATCCCCTTTGGGAAAAAACATGTACCCATGAATTACCACATAGGTGGCAGTACACTAAACACCGAAAGTGTGATAAGAGACTTAGGGACACAGGTGGACAGTGGTCTCACCTTCAATAACCACAACAGTCAGGAAATCCTTCTATGTGGCACACCTCATCACTAAAGGCTTTTCATCCAGAAAAAAGGAGGTCATTGTCCCACTGTACTCATCCCTCATTAGACCATTATAGAATACAACACCCCATTTGCTATGTATCTCTCAAGACATCTGCAACAACTGGAAAGGCCGCAAAAATACCTCACTAAAAGAATCACAGGCCTAAAGCAGATGCCCTATGCTGACCTCCTTAAAAAAATCCAGCTATACTCTGTCGCATATCGTCTACTCCAAGGTGATCTCTGCTTACCAGCCATGTCAAACCCAGAGCTGTGGGACATGCTACACTTAAAGAAATCCCAATCCCTCAGCGCCACACACTCCAGGGATCTAAACCTTGTCATCACAATAAACAAAACTTGCTGGAGGGATAGGTTCCTGACCCAGAGACTTCCCCAGACTCTGGAATAGGCTGCCCATACATGACAAGCAGAGCACCTCTTTGGCCCTCTTCAAAAGGAACCTTGATGATTGGATGAGAGAAAGGAAATTCACCTCAGGGATCACGTCAGTCGCCCTGCTATAGAGGTGAAAAGCAGTTATGGTATTAGGTTTGTATAGGCCCTAGGGCCAATAGCCTACAGCCTATGAACCTATAAGCCCTAATTTGCTCCTGTGCTCAACAAAAGCTCTGTGGCTGAAGCTGGAACAAATTTCACACTCTACTTCCAAATATGCAACCTCAAGACAGTACATACACTCGGAATGGGCATCCAAGTTAGGTATTTTATGTCCACAAGCAGAGGGAGGCAAACTGCTAGACTGCTAGACTTATTTTAGACATTGGAAAGAAATCATCAACAACAAACAGGAACAAAACACCTAGAAACACTTAGAAAATGATCTAGTTTAATATAAATACCAGCAATGGTAATGGCAAAAACTCCCAACAAGGGAAAGAACTACCAACAATGGTAGAGAAGACTACTAGAAGGAAACTAATAGACATGGAAAGGGGAGGGTGCAAGGTCTGAGAGGAATAGAAAGACAAATCTACAAATACAAAGCTGAAACAGAATTCTCAAAATATACTTAACTTTTTTTTTTTTGATAACAAACTGAGGAGAACAGGAGATGGGAGAGAGGTTGAGACCTAGGAGAAGAATATCAAGTCAACAAACAGCAAGTACTTATCTCCAAAATACACTTGAGCTACTTCAACCACGTCTAATCGCTATAGCGACAAACAATATCTGAGGTAATCTGGGGCTTAGGAGAGAATTATGGTTAAGGTAAGAAGCTTGAGCTACAGATCCAAAGTTGGAGAAGTGGCAGAAGTCACACCCAAGGCTGGATCTGAAACCCAAAGGTTGAGGAACATACAAAAAAAGACATCAGATTTTTGAATAAAACCTGGACCTGCTCTGGTCTTATGAGACTTCTTGGATGGCTCTTTTTAGTAGGAGGTCTGAGACTTCCTCCTTGGCTGCCCTCAGCTGATAGGGTGGGATGTCATGCACAAGAGACTAGGATGGTTTGGGTGGCTGGGAAATGAGAAATAAATTGTCTCTGGATACTACATCCCTGACCCATCTGTCCTGTGTAATGGCCATCCATGAGGTCTGCTACAGGGACAGGTGAATCATTACTGCCTACAGAGTGTTAAATCAGGCCAGGTCCTAAGGATTCTGCTGCCAACTTTCTTGGAAGAGACTGGAGAACCCTTGGTTTTGCAGAGTACCTTTGCTCCGAAGGCAGTGTCCATTGAGCGATCTCCCGCATCTCCTGCACAAGATCCTTCCTGAAACTAGCTGAAGAGATATTTGTGGGATTTCTTAAACCACAAATTTTATGGACCCCTTTATGATTTCTTGAAAAGGGCCTTTGTGGAACAATGAAAGCAACTTTTACTGCTGACAAGGAATTGCCATCTTTCTAATTTCTTTTCAATTTCTCCTTCACAGTAGGTCCAATCAGTGATGATTCATCAAATGATGTGTTTGTGAAGGACACCTTAAAGTTCTCGCAGACAGTGAGAGGCATAGTGTCTCATGGTGATGGCTGTTCTAGCAGCCCTGGTTGCCCTATCTACCATATTATGTAAAAGGTGCATGAAGAGTTTGGAGATACTGTTCTTGGTTGACACTTATGCCTCTGCCTTCAATAATCGGGCGTACCTGGACAGCTCAGGGCAACCACGATTTTAATCAGCTAGATTGTGCTAGAATTGGTTCAGGTGCGTCAGGTACTTTAAAACACTTAAGGTAAACATACTGGATGTGTATGTTCAGTCCCTTTCCAGTCTGTAGCTCTAGATTTCTAGCTAGTCAAATGAGAAGGGTGGACTGCAGGCTCTCCATGGAAGATTCTCATTTGACCACTGCCCTTACAACTGTAAAACTGGCAAAAGGTCCCTTGCCCCAAAACTGCCTGCTCTTGGGGGGGGGGTGCAGAATCTTGACCAGCTTCCTAGGAATGGGCTCAGCCACATTTGGTTCTTGCCAAGCCCTTCCCATTACGAAGTCAATCATACAGTCAGCAGGGGGAACCATTCAGAAAGTAGAAATGAGTGACTGAAAACTTCCATCAATATGTCTTCGTGGGGGGGGGGGGTTAACTAGCCAATGACTGACACATTAATTTCAGGACTTCACCAAACCTGGGAGTCATTTGGAGAGGACTGTAGGGAAACCTACCTTCCTTGAGATCTGAATCTTGTATTACAGACTCTGCTTGAAGTACAAACGTCTGCTTTTACAGTTCCCCTTCCTTGCAACTTCAGGTTGAGAATCTTCTGGGGGGGAGCAAGAATGTTCAGACTATGAAGCAAGTTTTTTGCCTTAAGATGTTTGATGCAATCTGATGATGGAGCTTATGATCAGTGAGAAAAGCAGGAGACTGATGGGCATTTTGGAATGCAGCTGAAGGAGGTGGTGCATTTGACTTGTTACATTCTGACAATGAGGTCAATCTCTCTAAGACACTGAATACCAATAAAGTACCTGGGGGAGTCAATGTTACCAGCAGCAAAGTCAATT
Organism: Protopterus annectens; assembly: GCF_019279795.1. Taxonomy (NCBI): domain Eukaryota; kingdom Metazoa; phylum Chordata; order Ceratodontiformes; family Protopteridae; genus Protopterus; species Protopterus annectens. The sequence goes on from NC_056737.1 coordinate 1,566,687,644, forward strand.
TCTGCATAGAGATCAAAGCAGAGGAAATGTTGGCATAGAGAAGCATCACTCTTGAGGCCCATCCCTGATCTAAAGCTGGTTTCAGCATTGTAAAGCCCAAAGCAGAAGTGTCAAAAATGGAGTATAGTACTGATGACTGAGGTGCGAACACAAACTCTGACCACTTCATCCAGCTCCTCACGGCCTAGTCTCCCTTGATGTCAAAAGGGATCACACAGGCAGGACAGGGTTGCAAGCTCTGTCAGCCTTTATGCAGACTGCATTGGAATCACAGTCAGTTCTAAGTTTCCCAGTGTTGAGACAGGACACAAAGAAAGAGCATAAGAGGTGGAGGGCTGGGGTTCAGACCTCTCTGCCACCAAAACTGAGGGGAGGCAGAATGACACCCAAATCAATCTGCACTTTAATGAATTCCCTCATCATATGCTACAAATCATGTTGCAAGAAGGGATCCTGACAGATCTCGCCAATATAGATGATAAGGCAGAAGGTGGTGTTGCAGCTGGTCTTAAATCCAAACACCTGGACAGTTCCTTCTCAGATATAAATCCTGAATGACAATTTCCTTGCAGAAAAGAGAATCTTTTGGAGGCACTGAAGGAGGAAGGAGTAGCACAGGATGGACCTGAAGAGGTTCCGGTTAAGGGTGGGTCGATGGTAAAGTACTCAGAGTCAGACTGGTCTCAACTGTTTGCAGTTTGGAATACTTTCTGAGAGTCTACCATCCTTTCTTATCTCCTTTTTTGCTTTATCATTTTTTTCCATGAATTATCCTGGGGAAGAAGGCCTTTTAATATAAGCTTGTCCCTGTGCTTCTCTACTGTTCTGTGCCTTAAAGATTTGCAGATGTTGCACTGATCCTTTAGATGCTTTGACCCCAGCCACACCATGCATAAGTTAGGGGTGTCTGGGGTGGAATCATGTGACCACAACAGGCACATTTTTTAATCCCGACGCCCTTCTCATTATGGGGAAAGTGAGCAGCAAACTAATGTCACTGATAGACAAAAATCAGACCATGATGGAAAAAAAAGAGTTTACAGCAGAAGGATGATTAAAGTCAAAATACTAACCAACCCCAAAGCAAGTGTAAATTAAGAAAATTGAAGAAAGTCTCCCAAGACTAGCATAAATCATCCAGTTACTAGAGTCTGAAAGCAATAACAATATGTTTGGAGTCAGAAATTTACCTCACAAAAATAACTGAAAAAGGCCTATGACTTAGGTTGGAGAGAGGAGAATATAGACACACTAATGAGAGAACGAGCGAGTGTACACACACACACACACACACACACACACACACACACACACACACACACACACACACACACACACACACTCATAAAAAACAGTTAAATCTGTAAGAACAGGCATGCAGAAAACAAGGCAAGTACAGATTACTACAGTATTCTGATTGATTTTCTATTAATAGGATAGAGTTGCAAGAAATCAATGTAAAAGCTGAACAGGCAAACAAAATCTGTGAGAAAGTGATTGGTAGTGCAACATGGCTGGTAGGGGAGGAACTCAAATTGCTGAAGAAGAGCTGTTTTTCATGTTGGTCCGGACAGTGGATAGAGTAGACAGTCTAAGATCCATGGATTCTGGGCTCATAATAATAGGTTATAAGGCCTCACCACTTCATTAGCATTTCTGTTGGTTAGGCCAGGGTTGTGGGTCCCTGTGCATTGAAAGGGTCAGAGGGATAGTGCCAACTGACATAACTTCGTTTTGCCATCAGTTTGCCTAATCAGCCAATGCAATGGGGTATGATAACCTACCTTTGAAGTATTAATATACAAGGTCAATTTCTTTATTAATAAACAAAAAGTCACTAAAATAAAATCATACTTAGTTCAACTGCTCTATCTGCCTTATAGGGTCATAGGTATGTACTAGACTAATGACCAACTAGGGCCTTTATCAGCCTAGACATGCAACCAACATGTGACCTAAAATTTTTGTTTTAGACATTTTTATAGGCAGTGATTTTTGGCTTTGACATGAATTACTGACTACCTCTGTCCACGAGGGACACAGGTGGCAGACTAGAGATGAAGTTACGATTTCCAATCCACTGGTCCAAATTATGCTTAAATATGGTAAACAAGGGACTTTGCTTCATATGGATGGGGATCCAGTTCCAGAGAATGGGAATTCTATGAGATACATATCTGTCTCTCCAACGTGTCCTTTTTATGTCACAAGCAAAATTCAAGAATTTGGATCTAGTAGTTCTGAGACTGTTTTGTAGATGTGCAAAAGTTTCATCAGAGCTGTGTGCAAGGATGCCTTGTATGTCAGGCATAGGTCAGACTGAGTATAGAGATAGGGCTTTGAGGTGACCCACATCAGATATTGTGTTTACTCTCTGTATTCTTTTTGTTAGGGACCTTTGTGGACATTCCAGTTGCTGTATGTGTCTGGTCAGGTACATGCTGAAGACAGCATTATACTCTATGATGAGTCTGATGACGGCAGAATCCAGTGGTATGATGACTTTCTTGGACCTAGTTGCCATGCCCTTGCTTATAAGTTGAGCAACATACAAGGATTTTCTTGCTACCTTCGATACATGTTGATTGAAGGCTAGATTATTACCTACATAAGTTCCCTAACTAGTGAGTTAACTCTTAGGGATGTTTTACTGATGGTGTAGTTTCCTGGAGTAGCCGTCTTCCCAAAAGGTACTCTGATGCATTTCTTGGAATTGAGTTTTAAGCCGCGACTTTGGCACCAGTCAACTGTCTGTGTTACAATCTTTCTATAGGCTGTTTTCATCTTGGTGGGATTCTATGACTGCTCCCAGCTTGCAATCATCTGTGAATTTGGTTGGCCAGGGCTTCTGACATTGGTTTGACCACTAAGTAGATGCCAAAGAACAGTGGGCACAGCATGTAACCCTAAGGAATTTCACTGGTGACAGGACTCTTTGTGGAGGTGGCCTTACCAGTCCTAACCTCCTAGGTCCTATTCGTGAATCAGCTACCTATCCACTTCATAGGTTCATAGATTAATGGGAGATTACTAGGCTAATGGCCCTAGAACCCTTAGAAGCCTAGCCATATTTATCCTGAGTTGCCCCAATTGTTGATGGTTAGCTCTGTGATGTTCGCAGAGGTAAGGGTCTATGGTAGTTAACACTGACTTCCTCTGTCCAGGAGGGACATGGGTGCCAGTCCCGGAGTGAATTTGCAATCAACCATCCATTGATCTAGGTTGCATCTGAAGAGGGTCAGGGAGGGGCTGTGTTTCACATGAATTGGAAGATTGTTTCAGAGATGTGTCAGTTTCTGGGTGATGTATCTATCTCTCCAGCATGACCTGCTCATGTTAGAGGCTAGGTTAATATCCCTGGAGCGAGTGACCCTCCTGCAGTTTGATTTACGAATGTGTGGCATTTCCATAAGGGCCGGGTCAGAGACTGCCCTGTAAGCCAGGCACAGGTCACCTCTTAGTAACTTGCAGAAAACAGAATACAGTGAACAGGGCTTTCAGTCTTTCCACACAAGACTTGTTTTGTCTACCCTGTAATTTCTTGGTGAGAAACCTCTGTGGGTCTCTCCAATTGTTGCAGGTGTTTGGCGAGGTACATGCAAAAGGGAGCATCAATTATTGGTCTGATGAGGGCTGGGTATAATGGAATTATAACATTCTTAGATCTAGATGTGATCCCTTTACTTATAAGATATGCCACATAGAAGGATTTCCTTACTACTGTGGATACATGGTTGTCAAAATCCAGACAGCTATAAACCTGAGTACCCAAATCGTGCCACTGGGTCTACACTTGGGGGGGGGGTGTAGGGATGTCAGCTTTCCCAAAGGACGTAATAATGCACTACTTTTTGTATCTAGCTTTAGTCCGTGGCTTTGATACCAATCATTTGTCTGCGTTAACCCTGTCTGCAGTATATTAACATCGTTGTGGGACTCAATGATTGCTCCCAATATGCAATTGTCAGCTAACTTGATCAATTAAAGGCTGTCTAATTTTGAACAGTAAGGGTTCAAGCACAGAACGTTGCGGTACGCCACTGGTGACTGGTCTTTTGCTAGTTGTGAAGTCACCCACTTTGACAGCATGCACCCTGTTGGTGAGCCAGTTGGCTACTCATCTAGTAATGTAGGGGTTAATTATATCAAATGTCTTGGCTAAGTCAAGATAGGCAGTATGTACCGTCTTTCCCTCGTCCACAGCCTTAGTGACTTTCTCGAAGAAGTCAACCATGTTTAACAGGCATACTCTACCTTTAACGAACCCAAAATGGGTTGGGTCCTGAGTTTGGAGATTACCTATGTCCTTGTTAATAAGGTCCATAATGATTCTTTCCATGGCCTTGCAGATGAGGCTAGTCAAACATATGGGCCTATAGTTTCCCAGTGTCAGTAGATGGTCCCGCTTTGTGCAGAGGGATTACTGTTGCTGCCCTTCATTCCACCAGACCATAGCTAGTTCACAGACTGTGGTTAAACAGGGATCCAAGTGGACCTGCTAGGTCAGTCCCACTGATGCCGTGTTTTTGACCTTGCAGAGTGCCGAGATTACCTGGTCTCTTGAGATAACAGGCTGAGGAATGGTAGCAGGTATATTTGGGGGAATGACTGGAGGGGACGGGGGTGAAGTTTGCTCCAAATCTGTCAACTAGCAGGTTGGCTACTACCTCCGGTTGAGTATGGGTGGTGCCATCCACAACCAGTTCAACGCATAACTGGGTATTCCCTTTTAGATTTCAGACATAGTTAAAGAATACCTTGAGATTATACACAGCTAAGAAGGCTATTCTTGCTTTGTAAACAGCTTTGAAGGACTTAACAAGATATCTAATTTGTTTGTTTAAGCTAAAGAGGGATTTCTTCCTCTGCTAAACCAGTTCCCTCTTGTCCTTGGACATTAGTTTCTTTCTCTTGCTGTACAGCTTGTTTACACTAGGGGTCCACCAGGGTGGCTTGCTTTTTCAGCAAGACCTGGTTTTAATCCAATCAGGTACAGCCAATTCTATACAACTGCTTATGTGGTTATATAGGACATTGGTGTACACCTCTGCATAAGAGTTCATGTTATCTGTTTTCGAGAGGGTTTTGAAACTTTGTATACCATCACTTAGTAGGAGATAATTTGTCTCTGAAAATGTTTTAAGCATTTTTGAACTTGATGGGGTATCCAATCTTATAATTACATTGAATAAGACTGATTTATGGTCTGATCTTACCCAGGAGGACATCACAAGTGGAGGGGGGGGGGGGATACTATGTCCATTACATTCGAGCCTTGGGTGTGTTGACTAGCTGTTCCACAGCATTTGTATAGACAAAGTCCAAAAATCTCTGAGTCAGCATGTTTGTGATCATGTATGTAAGTTTCCCAGTCGATGGTAAGATAACTGAAATCACCCATAAGTAAGGTGTTGGGCTGTATGGCAAGTGACTTCAGTAAGTCCAGGTATGTGGTATGCTTTTCCTGTTTCATGGCTGGGGGGACCTTTAGCTAGCTATGATGTGGTAGGGTGCTTTGCCTGTAGTTAATTGGACATGGAGTAGCTCAAGAGAATCATACTGTTTTACTAGTCTCTGGAGTACTTATCCTCAGTGAAGATGGATATACCTTCTCCTTTGGTTCTTTCACGCTCAGTTTGTGGTCATATGGAAGACATTGTAGCCCTGCATGGCTGGGGTGATTTGCGTGCCTTTGTACCATGTCTTGGTGACTGCACAGACATCAGCATCTTCCAAAGTGATGAGTGCTTCAAGGGAGTGCAGTTTCTTGTTTAGACTCCTAGTAATAAGCAGCAGTACCTTGAGTTTATCTAGAGAGGATTTTGTTATGCTGGGAGGCTGGTTACTTTGACACTGCCTAAAAAATGCACAACAAGGGTGGCTAATGGCTTTAGCAGTATCTGAAAACCTACAGGAGACAGGTGCAGACCATCTCTGGCAAAGTAGCGTGGTCTGTCAACCATGTCTTCCCAGGCTGACAGATATTGGGTCCCCTTGGACTGACACCAGAAGCTAACCCAGTTGTTAAAATCAATCATGCATTACAAACGAGTTTCTGCTTAGTTCCATAGGTTTGTTAACAATGCCTATGTGGGGCATTGTATCTAATGCCTTAGCCAGATCAAGGTAAGCAGTATGCACTGCTTTACCCTTATCCAGTGCCATGGTGACCCTTTCAAAGAAGTCCACTGAGTTTAGTGGGCATGACCTTCTTTTGACAAAGCCAAACTGGAATGGATCCAATGTCTGGAGGTCACCTATGTCTTTGTTGATCATTTCTATAACAATTCTTTCCATGGCTTTACAAATAAGACTAGTCAAGAGTAATGGGTCTGTAATTTCCTGGATCTGTTGATGGTCCTCTCTTATGAAAGGGGATGACCAATGCAGTCCTCCATTCTCAAGGCACAAAGTCAGTTTTGAAGTTATAGTTAGTGACTCCAGTGGCCCTGAAAAGTCATATTTAAGACTATTCAGGAGGCATCTGGGGATATTACAAGGGCCCACTAAGGCTGGGTTCTTGCATTTCGAAAGGGTAACCAGGACATGCTCTCTTGATAAAGTTGGAGGGATTATATTTGAGGGTATTTCTTGAGGGGCGGTTGGGTAAGTTGGCAGTAAATCTGGAAATGAATTTGTCAACCAACAGGCTTGCTATATTGCCAGGCTCAAGTGAATGAAGCAATATTAACTGTCAGTTCAGCACACTGCTGTGCATTGCCCTTAAGGTTTCTAACAAAGCTGAAGAAGGCCTTATGGTCGTCTTTTGCCTGGGAGGCTATCTTAACAGAGAAGCTGGCTTTATTTGACCTAAGTAGCCCTCTTACCTGCCAGATTAGTTTAATGAGCAAGTTCTTAACTTTATGGGAGTTACACTTCCTGATTTTTGTCATGATTTTTTTTTCTTTTGTAGTGTACCCTGTTTAATCTGAGAAGCCATTAGGGCAGTTTGTTTCTGGAGCTAGTTATGGGCTTACATCTGGAAGGGACAGCAGCCTATATGCAGCCACTGACATGGTTGTGCATAGATTCTATGAGCAATTCTGCATAGGCTGCTGTGTTCTCTGTGTTCAGGGGGTGGGGAGGCCACTGGATTTTGATAAACTATCACTTAATAAAAAGCAGTTTGCCTTGGAAAAATTCTTGACTATTACTGGATTTAATGGGGCTACTGAGATGATTTTGATTCTGAAGCTTTATGGTCAGACCTTACAAGGGAGGACATGACATTGGGAGTGACAGCTTTCTCTCATATTTGTGAGTATGAGGTCTAGTATGTTGGAGCCACTGGTGGGCATATGCACTAATTGGTCAAGGGTGTTTGTATTTATGAAGTCCAGAATTATCTGTGCCTGCAAATCTGAGGCCATGTAAGACTCCCGGTCTATAGAAAGGTAACTAAAGTCCCCCATAAGAAGGGTGTGTGGTTGGATGGTTAAGTGTCTCCAGTATATCCAAATATGCTTTGAATTTCTTGGTACAGTGAGGGTGACCTATAGCTAGTTAGGATGAGGTATGGGATTTTAACTATGCTTATCTGCATGTTAAGAAACTCCAGCACATCATCCTGTTTAAACATCCTAGCCTGTACCTTGACAGGAGCTTTCCCTTGTATGTGATCTAGCAAAGGGCAGCCAACAGCCACATCATCGGGCATGGACTTTCTGCAGTATCAAGTTATACAAGACAAGCCTTTACCACTCTTTTAGAGGAAGATATAGGCTAGACTGTGAAGGCCTCTGTTTTTTGCTAGTTGTAATCTACTACCTCTCTTCCTGTAAGTTATCTCAAGTACTTGCTTTCTGCCATACTCAGTTTATTTTTCCTAGCACTTACAGTGAATGTTGTCTGTCTTATGAATTCTAATACACCCAGCACTTTACGTAAATGAGACTTCCGGTTCTCTGAATGGATGACCACATCACCCAAGAATACTGCATAATACTGTGAATGGGGCTTCAGTATTTTATGCATCAACCTCTGAAAGGTGATTGGAGCTCCACAGAGGCCAAATGGTTCTCTTTTAACTCACTAGCTCAGAGTATAATAGTCATCAAACACTGAAATATTCATCCTTCTGAATTCATTACAGAATTTGATAGCTCCATCAGGATTAGGAAGTAGTACTACAGGGATGCTCCAGTCATCCTGTTATTCTTCTAGCTTGAGAATTTCTGAACTTCTATAATCATTTCTATGATTCTGGTTCTCTAAGGACTTGGCCTAACAGGTGCTGCCTATCATATTATTTTTCTCAGATATTTCTGACAACACTCCATCTCTTAGTATAAACTGTCACACTTCCTGCTTTTGCACTTTTGACACAGATTCCTCTAGCTGTACTTTAGACAGTGATATCTACTTCTCTGAATTACAGGCTAACACAGAAGGCCTCTGGCTAACGAAGTTCGCAGATGACTGCAAACTAGGAGCCATAGTCAAGTCCCCAAATTATGTGGACATCCTACAGAAGGGCCTCACTGAGACAGATGCCTGGTGTCAGAGCCATGGCCTCAAGCTCAGTGTCAAAAAGTGCAGTGTCATCCCCTTTGGTAAAAACTCTGTACCCATGAACTACAACATAGGCAGCAATCTACTTAACACTGAATGCGTGATAAGAGACCTTGGGACCCAGGTGGACAGTAGTCTCTCCTTTGATAGTCACATCGCCACAGTAGTCAGGAAGTCCTTCTACGTGGCACACCTCATCATAAAAGGGTTCTCATCCAGGAAAAAAGAGGTCATTGTTCCCCTCTACTTGTCACTCATTAGACCCATTATAGAGTACAACGTCCCTTTTGGAATGTACCTCACAAGACATCTGCAGCAGCTGGAAAGGCCACAGAACTACCTCACAAAGAGGATTACTGGCCTCAAACAAATGCCCTACACTGACCGCCTCAAAAAACTCCAGCTTTACACGGTAGCATATCGCCTACTCTGAGGTGATCTCTGCCTAACATATAAAGCTATGTCAAATCCAGAGCTGTTGGACATGCTACACTTAAGAAATCCCAAATTCCTCCAAGCTACATGCTCTAGGGACCTAAACCTTGTCACCACAATAAACAGGACACGCTGGAGGGATAGATTCCTGTCCCAGAGACTTCCTATACTCTGGAACAAGCTACCCATCTATGTCAAGCAAAGTTCTTCATTAGCACTCTTCAAGAAAAATCTTGATGAGTGGATGGGAAATAGGAAATACACCCCAGGGATCACTTCTGTGTCTCTGCTCGACAGTGGCACAGGAAAATAACTTTCTTGGGTGGCGTAAGCCATGGAACCCTGCTAGCTAGGCTTACGTAGGCCCTGGGCCGATAGCCTAGTACCTACCTATGAACCTATGAACCTCTGGAGGTTCCTGTATGACACTACCTGCAAACTAACCACAGAAAATTTTAATTCCTTCTGTGGCTTCAATACATTAATGTGACATATTTGCTATACCTTTCTCTTTCCTGGTTGCATAGGCTTGTGGATTACTGCAATTATTCATTCAATCGCCTCAAACAGACCTTGCCATTTAACAAGAAATTTATTTTCCATGGAAGGTACTACCTGATGTCCTTCTATATCAATGTTGTAGTATTCCTTAAAGAAGGGATGTCCTGCCTTGGGCAGCCTGTCATTCGGCCAGTATAGATGAGCTTAAAATGGAGCTTGTTTGCACTGTACATAACATTTATGCTCCCTGCACAAAACATAGGGCATAAAAGGGATGTACGGACACAACTACCCAGAACGTCTTTTGCCACCAGTTTGAATGCTGTTGTTGCCAGTTGGTTTGAACATTTTGTTACTGTACTGAATATTTAGCAACACCAGATAAGTGCCTCATTGGGGTTATTTTTATTTTTACATTTATTTTCTTGGTCTTGTATTTTTATCACTACCTAGAGTTCATGTCACCCAAGAGGGAAAAATGTCAGTGTGGAAGGCAGATTCCTCACAAGGATCATCATGAACAGTATACTTTTTGTCTGGGCTCTTCCCATGAACATACCTCTTATAATATCTCTAAGGTCTTTGTGCATAAGACACTCACAAGCCATTTGTCTTGAGAACCAATGGCTTATATAGTTAGCCTGGTGTACTATGCAGAATCCTTTAACCCAGAGATGCTCCCACTATGTAAGAAGAATGCCAAGAAGTCTCAGCCAGATTCTTTAGCTTTAGCTATCCAGCCTCCACCTGATGTCCCTCTAAAAGCAAGTAATAGCTCTGTAGGTCTTTTGATGATCACATCAAATTTCTTTGCTATGACCCCTACTGAGGCTGGCATGGAGACATCTTTTCACATGTCCTCTGAGGCTTTGCAGGCGTCTGCTCCAGATGTCGACGGGGAAACACTGTTGATTATCTCGGAGGGTCCTAGAGTGATTCCGCAGATAGTGGTCAGGGAGGAAGCTCCAGGTTCTCTTCCTGAATCTTGCCAAGGGTTGGAATTTCCGGTATTTGTTAGGGCTGATGTTCCCTCTAAGAAAAGACAAAAACTGAAGCATGTTTCAGTCTATCCTACAGATTCTCAAAGGGAATGGCAGGAGTTTACTTGGGGCTTGTTCTCTGCCTTAATGGCCCTAAAGCCTCTTTAAGAGGTTTCAGTACCCACTCCTCCTTGGATCTCTACTCCTTCTAAATAGTATAGTGAACAAGATTCCTCAAATGAGGATTCCCTGTCTGGTGAGGGTCTTTGTCCTATTCTTCACAGAAGCCTTTGCCATTGGCTTATGGTTCTGAAAAAAAGTCTGTTAACCCTGTGTTTGCTTTTGAGGAATTATCCTTGGGGGCACAATTGCTAGGATGATGGAATTCTTCAAGTGGGATTCTTCCCAAGAGCCGGATATTCAGACAAGATATTATCCTACAGATGGATACTCCTAATCCATTTGCAGTTCCTCCTGTGTTGGCTGTCTTGTTAGATACTTTCATTGCTGCTTCCAAGTCTCCTAATTCTCAGCCTCCTGCTCTTAAGAAACCTGACAGGCTCTGTAACGTTCCTGAGGATTGTCTATTTTTATTTAAATGTCCTTCTGCTGATCCTGCTGTCTTGTCAGTGTCTTCTGACAAACTTTCTAAACTTTTGCCCTCTTCCAAACTTTTGCCTTCTGATATGGATAGCAGGGCAAAACAGAGGACTGGCAAAAAAGTTTACACTGCATCTACTTGGACCTTTGGAGATATTAATTATCAGACCCACATGACCAGGTATGCTCTAGCCTTGATTGCTTAGGCTTGTCAGGTTATCTCTGCCCTCCCTGATTCTGATGGCAAATCCTCTGCCTTATTTTTTTTAAGTTCTGCTTCTCAAGTGGCTCGCCATTCTACTAAGTGTAGCTATGATCCTGCTGATGCCTCTTCTAGAGCTCTGGCTTTTGGGTCCATCACAAGGCGTTATTCTTGGATTCATCTACAGTCTCTTTCTGAGAGGAGATTAAGACCAAGTTGCTCTATGCTCCTTTGGATAATACTCATTTTTTGGGGTCTGCTCCTGCTGACTTAAATCTGTTCAAGAGAAGGGCAAAGCTTTGCAAGACCTTAAACATATTTTTGTCTCTCCTATCACTAAGTTCCAGAGGAATTATCCTTCTAGAGCTGCTTTTGTTTGGAGGCAATCCCACCAGGCCTCTAAGGGCAGGAAGGGTGGGAGGCAGGCCCCCTGTGCTAAGGCCTCTCAGATTTCTGTAGCCCAGAATTCTCCTTTATCTGATAAGCTTGCTTCTCTTTGACAATTCACCCCACCCCCATCCTTTGGACCAGGTTCCTTTGTCCCTTCGGCTCTCCCTTTATCTTCCAAATTGGTGTCTCATCACTTCAGACTCTTGGGTTCTTTCGATCATCCATCAGGGTTACTTCATGGTATGGAAATCTCTCCCTCCTTTTTACGGGATTCCTCAACTTTCTCTAGAGCAACTTCCTCATTACCTGGACATTCTAGGGTCCCTGTTGAATCAAGGAACAATTTATTTATTTATTTATTTCCAGTTTGATAACCGGGGTGGTCCACTGGGCTCAAGGAGCCCGTTTTCAGTGGAGGCCCGGGGAGAAAAGCTCCAAAATTACAAAGATACAATAAAAATATGATAAAAAGTACAATAAAATGCAGTTATGAATAATCCTAGTATTATATAATATTTTAAACAAAAATGTAAGATGATACAGTGAGATGTAGCAAAAAAATGTAGTGCAATAAGTGGAGTATAGGAGACTTGAGGATAGTTCATACAGAACATGCTTGGTAACGAAGATGGGTAGTGTAAAGTATGCAGAGTAGCAGGAATAAATATCTAAAAGTGGAGGAAGGAAAGAGAGGCAGTTGAGTAGCGAAGCAAGAGGCAATTGTTTATTAGAAAGAAGAACATATGTGAGAAAAATTTCTATTTAAGGAGTAAACTAAAACATTTCAGAGCTTTACCAGAAAGGCTCATCCAGACTCTGCTACACTTTGCTGTGAAGGAAAGGTTAGTTTGCTGTTATATTTTGTATTTCTGTATTGCCTTTCTATATTTTGAATACTGTAGTTTGTTTTCTTTACCTTGTGTTTTGCTTGCATTCTGTTTAACAGCATATTAAAACTTCAAAAGAGACCACAGCTCTCTGTTCTGAGTCAGGCAGAATTTTTCCCTCCCTCCCACCCATTTAAGTTGTCTTGTTAAATACCACTGTCTTTCTAGTTGCCGCCTCTTATGTTAATCTGACTATATATCTCATTTCTCTCTACTTTCACTGGCTTATGTGAGTAATCACAAAACCATCACTTTTGAAATCCCACCCTTCAATTATTTAAATTTATTGGCCATCCTACAGTATTTCATAGTACCAAAATACAAAAATAACCACCCCTTTCAGTCCATCTTGCTGTTTTAAAATAGTAACTCTCCACTAAACCTTAACTTTTTAAACAGGTAAAACTCAAGTTACCTACTTTGATATCTAACTTCTAGTGCACACTGCAGAGTGCATTCTTCTCAATCTTACCTTTAAGCATCCCTGTTACTAGCACTTTCTCTAATACCTAAAGATCATCTCTACTTGACTCCAAGTAGACTTTTCTCTATCTGTTAAACCTAGCACTTGCTCCTACAGTACTTATTACCTTGATACGGCACTCTTATAGATAGCACCCCAAAAGGCAAACCCCATTTCCCCCGGAATCTCTTTTAAAGTTTTTGTCTAGTCCTTCTAGCATGTCGAGGGATCAGTTGCTAGTGTCCTCTCCTGCTCAGCTGGTGAACAATATTGAGGCAATGTTACAATTGCCTCATGTACACAGACAACCCTCTCCTCCTCCCACAAAACACAAATACATGCGAGAGATGCAACTATACGGCCAAACTGGAGGCTGAGCTCTCTCAACATAGGACTGGCAAGACCAGTCAGGAGGAGCAGGTTACCACACACACTATAGACCCAGTCTCACATAGTACCATCACAACCTCAAATCATACACATAAACACACAAAGACATACTCGGCTCTGATCAAAAATCTACCAAAACAGCAGAGGCCACCAAAGCAGACACCCAAACAACCACCACCTCAGAACACAACACCTGCAACACATAGACCTCACAGTCAGAGTGTCAAACAGTCACAGCCCTTAAGGCCAAACACAATGCCAGACACACTAGTCATTGGTGACTCCATAGTCAGACACACTGCACCAGACTGAGTAAGGAGAAGGTCACAGTAAGCTGCCTGTCGGGCGCTAGAATCCGCCACATAAAGCACTCAGGTCTCTCAACAGCAGGTACAAATATGACTCAGTCATTGTGGACTACATGAAAAGAGACATTGAGGAGCTCTCTGATTATGTAGCCCAGGCAGGTATGACCCTGACCTTGAGCAGTATCCTACCTTCACCAAGAATGATGCCACAATACAGAGATAAGATGATCAGCTTTAACAATTGGCTTAAACACTGGTGTCATTCAAAGGATCCAATGTCTGTCTGCCTGGGATGACATGCTGGACAAGCCACGCTGCGGCTTGCACCTGTCACCCTGGGATTCGGATATTGGCAAAGGCTCTTGCCACCCCATAGTGCCTTTTTAGGCAAGGCTCAAATTCTAAACCTACCACCCTAGAACACAAAAAGGAAAAACTAAGGGTAATGCTGCTCAATGCCAGAAGTCTAAATCTCAAAATGCAGAGGCCCTTCTCAGTATGGAGAACATCGATGTCTGTGCAGTGACAGAAACCTGGTTCAAGGCTCCTGAGAGCACCCCAGCACTATCAGGTTTTACCTCTTATCATGCGTTCCGCCCCAAAATCCGGACAATACCAAGAAAGGAGGGGTATCCATATTCATCAAAGACACCCACACCTCAAGACTGGTGGCAATGCACGATGCATCGGAGACCATCCAGGTGCAATTAACCATAGGCAAGACTGCCCTGCAAATTGTAGCATGTTACAGGCCACCCTCACAAACTCAGGAACCTCACATGGCCTTCCTGAAAACACTAGAGGGATAAATGTATCCCCAAACACCATCATATTAGGTGACTTCAATTACCCTAATATAGACTGGGAACACTATTCAAGCCCAAACACCCTAGCCCAAAAGTTCCTGGAATTCATAAACTCAAATGCCATGGAACAACTAGTCACCATCCCCACAAGAGGAGAAAACATACTTGATCTCATCATCACGAACATGGGAGCACAATGTTCAACACCGAAGTATACCCCTCACTGGTGAGATCAGATCACAAACTAATCTCGCTGGAGGTCCTCATCCCACCCCACCTGAAATAAAAAGACCACAGTAAAGAACTTCGAAAGCCGACTTCACACTTCTAAAGACTAGTGTGGTCTCCTTTAAGGCCCCGAGCCGGAAAACACTACTCAAGCCGCTGAATCACTTACAAATGCCTTCTACCAGCACCTTCAGGACTCTGTGGATAAGGCAATCCCACGCACAACAAAGACTCTTCCACTCTGGTGGACCCCAGCCATAAACAAACTCTACAACAAAAGGAGGAAGCTACTACAAGATAGAGCAAAATCCTTAAAAGGTAAGACACCCTTGATCACTATAAGTAAAAAACTAAGAGCTCTCATAAAATCATCCAAAGCAAATTTTGAGAGAAAAATAGCTAAAGACTCAAAAGACAATCATAAGGCCTTAGAAACCTGGGAGGAAACTCCCAGATATGCTCAGAACTAGTTCAAAATGATGTGAAGATTACTGATCCTACAGACATTGCCAACATACTGGCTGACAGGTTCAGTGCAAACTTCTCTTCCCCCAAAAGGAGACATATCTATTTGCAGCCCCCCAAACATCTCCAACGCCCAAGTGAGAACTGCTCTCTCCAAAGCAAAAAACACAGCATCCATGGGACCTGATGGTGTCCCCAGCTGTGTGCTCCACGAACTCAACGAGGAATTAAACCCACAGCTAGGACAGCTGTTTAATCATAGTCTTACCTCTGGCGATACTCAGGGAGTGGCGCACTGCAACTGTGGTCCCACTTCACAAAGGCGGTGCCTCCACCGACCCTGGAAATTACCGGCCCATTAGCTTGACAAGCCTTATCTGCAAAGCCATGGAGAGGATCATAATGGACCTCATAAATAAAGACATAGGGAATTTGCAGACTTTGGATCCATCCCAGTTTGGCTTTGTCAAAGGCAGATCATGCCTTCTAAACTTGGTTGACTTTTTCGAAACAGTCACCAAAGCCATTGATGAGGGAAAGGCAGTCCATACAGCCTACCTCGATCTGGCGAAGGCCTTTGATACAATACCCCACTCGGGTATCATTGAAAAACTCATCAGCTTAAATGTTAATCCATACATCACAAGATGGGTTGCAAACTGGCTGAGTGACAGAACCCACAGGGTCAGAGTTGCTGGCGCCATGTCAGACTCAAAGCCTGTCACAAGTGGTGTACCACAGGGCTCAGTCCTGGGCCCACTCTTGTTTGGCATCTACTTTTCAGTACAAGCAAACACAGGAGGGTTATGGCTGACAAAGTTTGCAGATGACTGCAAACTGGGCCATAGTAGAAAACACATCTGACACAGATATCCTTCAGAAGGGTCTCACAGAAACGGATAACTGGTGCCAGAGCCATGGCCTAAAGTTAAATGCCAAAAATGCATAGTCATACAAAAACAAGGTTACCCCTAGCTACCAAATAGGTGGCAATCCACTGAGTACAGAAGAAGTTATCAGGGACCTGGGGACCCAGGTTGATAGTAGTCTGTCATTCGACACCCATGTAGCTAAAGTAGTTAGGAAGACCTTCTACATTGCCCACCTTATCATGAAGGGATTCTCATCTAGATCAAGGGAGGTCATAGTCTCCCTATACTCATCACTCATCAGACCAATGATTGAGTACAATGCCCCATTCGGAATGTATCTGACCCGACACTTGCAGCAGCTGGAGAGGCCACAAAAGTTCCTCACCAAAAGGATAAAGGGTCTCAAACATCTGTCCTATGCTGCCCGACTGAAAGAACTCCAGCTCTATTCTCAGAGGTGACCTTTGCCTAACATACAAGGCCATGTCAAACCCAGATTTGATGAATATGCTTCACCTCAAAAATCTAGATCCGTCAGAGCCACAAGGGCTATTAATAGGACGTGCTGGAGGGATAGATTCATCACCCAAAGACTCCTATGCTGTGGAATAAAATCGTATATGTGAGGCAGAGCACCGCTGGCCTTGTTCAAGAGAAATCTTGACCAATGGATGGGAGATAGATATACCCCAGGGATTACCTCAGTGTCACTGCTCAACAGAGGCACAGCAAAATAATGGGTATAGTTCCCCATACTAAAGGGGTGGCGTAAGCCACAAAACTATGGGCTAGGCTTGTAAATGCCCTCGGGCAGATAGCCTAGTATGAACCTATGAACCTATGAACCTATGAAAAAAGCAATAGGGGGTAATACAAGGGGGGCGGAGGGTAAAGTTAGTAAAAGTGTTGGACACAATTTGTAGAATGTTAGAGTCATTAGTTAGTCAAATGTAATATAGGTTTAGATGGAAGAAGTATATAGGGGGAGAGAAGTACAGAAAGAAGGGTATGTATAGTATTTACACTATGTAAGAAATATCAAGGGGAAGCTATTGGGCAGAATAGCAAGGTGAAGAAGTATTTAATGAAGAACAAGTAGAAATGAGTTTAATAGGATTAGGGGGGCAGAGAGTAATTACATTTCCAATTTTGGGAGAGATGAGAATGGAGCTGGGATTTAAAGAGTTCAAGGTTATTGGAGATTCTTAGTGAGGGGGGAAGAGAGTTCCATTTTTTTGCTAGGGAATAAGATAGGAGACACTGGCCAGCCAAAGTGGGAAAGGGTTTATATTCCAGGATGTTCCTGGTTCCTTGAAAGAAGGGCACTTGGAGACCTACTTTGGATCTCTCCTGGCTCAATACCTTTTTCAAAATCCCTTCTTCTCAGATGGTTACTCTTCCACCTCTTGTATCCACTTTTATTACCCCAGGCTTTTCTGGTGTCCTTGGATCTAAAAGATGCTTACATTCATATCCCTATTCAACCTCTCTTCAGGAAGTTTTTACGTTTCTCTGTGTCTTTGTCTCATTTTCAATTCTCTGCCTTGCCCTTTGGCCTCTCTACTGACCACAAGGATATTAACAAAATGCCTAGCTTCTGCGATTGCCTTCTGCAGGTGTCAAGGCATTCTTTTATTTCCTCATCTTGGTGACTTTTTGCTTCAGGCACCTTCTCCTAGTCGATTGTTACAGGATTTGTAGTTCACCATCTCTTTTCTTCAAAGCCTGGGATTTACTATCAACTTCCAAAACTCCATCCTGACCACCCTCTCAGGATCATGTGTATCTGGGTTGCAGGATTGAGACAGTGCTAATGTTGGACTTTCTTCTACCCCCAAAGGTATTGTCATTGACTGCCTTCTTTCAGTATTCCTGTTTGCCATACCAGCTAGGCAGTTTCTTCAGGGCCTGGGATTCATATGGCCACTTCTATTCTGATGCTTCCTCTTGCCAGACTGCACATGCGGAAGCCTCAATGGTACCTCAAGTCGGTCACTAAATTTCTGTGTACCTCTCCTTCCCTGTCTCAAGAAGGAATTCAGGTGGTTTGCTTGGAACCCAGGCCAGCCCTCCCAGCCTCAAGTCCATTCTCAGGAGCTGTTCACCGATGCCTTGGACATGGGGTGGGGAGCATTTCTTGGTCACCTGAAAGTTCAGGGTCTTTGGGATCCTCATCAGAAGTCAGACCATAACAACATCAAAGAGATGAGGACTCTGATTCTGGCCCTTCAGGCTTTTCATCCCATGTTCTGTCCATGCCCCTTGAAGATGTACCCAGGCAACACTACAGTGATGCTGTATATCAACAAGCAGCGGGGCACAAAATCTTTCCTCCTCTGCAGGATGGTGCTTCAGGCAGTGTGGCAGACTCACTGAGCAGGTCCAAAACACAGGCTCGCAAACGGTTGTTTCACAGAGACATGTTTCTGGCCTTTGTCCATTGGTGGGGTACTCCTCAGGTAGATCTTTTTGCCTCCCCACTGAGCAGGCAGCTTCCTCTCTTCTGTTCTGGAGTGCCATGCCATCTGGCCTGGAAGATGGATGCCATTTCCTTTCCATTGCCGGGGAGATTTCTTTATGCTTCCCTCCTCTTCCTCTGTTTCCAAGAGTCCTGCAGAAGATTCAGCTAGACTCCGTAAAAGTACTGTTAGGGACTCCCTTTTGGCCGAGACAACACTGGGTTCTCCCTCTTAATTCATCTGGCCACCGGCAATCATCACAAGTTACCTCACCATTTGCTCTCCTCACACAGGACAAAGGGCCTCTCATCTATTCCCCACTTATCCACTCTGCAACTGACATTGTGGGTAATATGGTTTTGATCCCTTTCCAGCACTTCTTTTCTGAGGACATGCTCAGGTTTTTACAGGAGGCAAGTAAACCCTCTACCAGAAAATCTATATGGCCAAATGGAAAAGATTGTTGGTCTTGTGCCATGCTTGTAACCAAGAGTCTTTTTCAGTGGGGGTCCCTCTGGTCCTCTTTTATTTGTGTAAGTTGTTCCAGTTTGGCATGGTCTATTCTTCTGCGAAGGCCCATTTGTTGGCCATTTCTGCTTGTCTACCCTTGACTCCTCCTTTGACTTCGTGCTTTGAGGTCAAACAACTTCTTAAAGGAGTCCTGCATATTAGACCATCAAGAAAGCCTACTCCTCCTCTGTGGGACCTTCATTTTGCTCTGGAAAAATTGAATCCTTTTGAACCTGCAGATTCTGCTTCTTTGCAACATTGTACCTGAAAGACTGTTTTGTGGCTGGCTCTTACTTTTATTCGGAGGGTTTCTGAGCTCCAGGCCCTTATGGCCATTCCTCCTTTTTAGTTTTTCACAGGGACAGAGTGCCCCTTTGTATTAATCTTTCTTTTATGTCCAACGTAGTAAATCAGTTGTTCTTAAATCAGTCAGTACTACTCCCTAACTTTTTCCCTTCTCCTCAGTATGCTAGTGAGAGGGTCCTGCATACCTTGGATTTTCACAGACAGCTCAGGTACTATTTGGATAAAACTAGGACTATTCGTAAGCCTGATAAGTTTTTGATCCCTTTCATCCCAGGTCTTTGGGTTTGACTGTTTCTAAGTAAACCATCTCCTCCTGGACATCTACGGCCATTTATTTTTGTTACTCTTTTCAGGGCAAATCTCGGTCTGCTTCTGTTACAGCTCACTGCACTAGGGCTGTTGCCTCTTCTGGTGCCTTCATCTAGGGTTTGGGCACCAATTCCATCCTTGAAGCTGCTACTCGGTCTTCAGTGCATAACTTTACTAAGCATTATAAGTTGGACATGGTTTCTAGGGACAGACCAGGTTTTGCTGAAACCATTTTATGTGGGTTTGTTGAGGGCTCTTCTCAGCCTTCCACCTCTCATTCTGTTTCTTGATCTTTTTTACTCTCCCTTTAAGGAATATTGTAATAATGATATAGAAGGACATAATACAGTTATGTAAAATCTTATCATAACAGTAAATGTCCTTCTCTTCACTGTTGGGAGTATTCGCTCCCTCCCTCCAACCCACACCCCCCCATTTATTCTGAAGTTTTTCCTTCTGGATGTGCATGGACTCCTTTGTCCTATGACAATTGCTCTCTTCTGGGGCAATTCAGTTCTGGCTAGTTGCATCTGTATGTCCCTTTTAAGCCCTACGTTCTGCATGGGCAGCATAAATGTGACGTACAGCACAAACAAGATCTCTTTTAAGCTCATCTTTACTGGCCGAGTGAAGGGCTGCCTGGGGTGAGACTTCCCTTCTTTAAGGAATACTGCAAGAACGAACAGAAGAACATCTACTGTTATGGTATGGTTTTACACAACTGTACTATCTCCAGGGTTAAATTCTTTAAAATAGGCATTTTTATCATAAACTCAGTACTGCATCTCTTGGGACTCTTTAAACAAAGTTGTTGATGACTCACCATTACGTCCCATTGTTAATGGGAGGAATTCTATTACATACCCACTAGCAAAATTTGTAGATGCAACACTAAAGAAATTTGTTGGCATGTTTGACCACATTTGTAGCGATTTGTGTTAATTTTTGAAGAGCATCAATGGTTTGGAGTATAAGGAAGAGATTTTGCTCTTAACCATTGATGTTAAGGACCTTTATTCAGTCATACCAATCGATTTAGGCATTGAGTGAGTAACTGATTTGATTAGAACAAAAGGTTGTCCTGAAAGGGAGAAACAGCTTACAGAGGAATTATTGGACAAAATTTTGAATAATAATTTCTTTATGTTTAATGGATGTTATTATTTACAAAAATCAGGGGTTGCAATGGGCTCTCCATGTGGGGTAAGTTTTGCAAATCTTGTAATGGCCCACTGGGAGCAGCAGTATGTTTTCAATAACAATAATATATTCAAGAAAAGGATCTATTATTATACAAGATACCTTGATGATGTTTTTATTATAAAAAATGTAATGAATGCTCAGAATGGGCATCAAGCTGTATAAATCAATCTCTTCAAGCCAAATAAAGTTACACAGATATAAATGGTCCAAGTAAGTGACTGTGTGTTAAATATAAAAAATATATATATAGTACATAGCACTATGAGAATTTATGCACACATAAATAACAGATATATCTAAGTAATAAATATGCTGGAATAAAAAATCATTTGTAATGATATCTCCTATTTCTAAGTGCTGGTTTTAAAGGTACTTTATCATTGAGTCCTGGTGGAATATGGGCTTGTAGTTTGATAATCCAATTAACTTCATTTCTTTCTGTATAATTTGTAATGTTTCCTCCTCTGAGAGTAATTAACTAAAAAATTAAAAGTATGTGTGACGTCTGTGTCTAGGACGTGTATAGAGAGAACATTAACAGTTGAATGAACACAAATCTGATACAAATGCTCTCAAATCCTGTCCCTAAGCCTTCAGTCGGTTTTACCCACATAAAAGGAGGGACAGGAAGAACAGAGAGCTAAATATACAACATGTTCAGAATTGCAAGTAGCATTTACATTAAATGTAAACAATCTAGACGTATGTGGATGTATAAACATGTTTGAAGAAAGTATATATGAACAATAATTGCAACTGTACCAGAAAAAACTCTATCCTCACAGTATGGACTTGTATTATTATAACACAGAAGTCTATGCAGATTCTTTTTGTTTTTAAATAAAAATTGTGGCTGTTCACCTACTATTCTCTTGATATTAGGGTCGACTGTAAGGACATTCCAATGTTTACTTAATATATTCCTGATTTGGTGGAAATCATTAGTATAGTATAGAGATATTTTCTGCGATGGCATATTAACAGATGTCTTATCAGTGCCTGTTTTACAAATTTCCATCCCTTGATCAGAAAAATATGGTCATGCTCTGTTCATTCTCAAATTCTCAGTACATTGGAAGCCTAAATTAATTTCCTCTACTCTGTAATTCCTGGATTTTAATCTGTCTTGTAAGCTCACTAATTCTGAATTAAAATTAGATTGTAGAGGATTTAGTCTAGAGGCCCGGATTGCTTGGCCCTTAATAATATTAGTAAAAATATGCCTTGGATGCATACTCTGTCTATGTAATAGAGAATTTTTAAAGCAGGGTTTCCTGTGTATACCTGTGTTAAGTTGTCCATTGCTGAGACGTTCTATATGAATGTCTAAAAAAGCTATACTTGAAGGTGAGGAAGTTACAGTAAATTTTAAAAAATGTGTAAATGAGTTAATGTGAACAAAAAATATATCCAATTCTTGTTTGGTAGCAGTCCAAATAAAAAATAAATCATCCACAAAATGTCTGTAAAATAAAATGAACTTCTCAAAACAGGCCATCACCAGGTTGGCGTAGCTATTGGCACAAGAAGTGCCTATATCTACGCCATCCTTTTGTAGATATATTCTGTCATCAAAAATAAAAATATTATTTTCTAGTATGGTTTCCAATAACAAACCTATTAGATCTATTTTAGAGGGTAAAAAAATCTGTATTCTGTATTAAATATTGCTGTACATACTCTATCCCTAAATTATTCGGAATGTTGGTAAATAGGGACTTGACATCCTTTGTGACTAGTAAATATGTAAGATTATTTGGAAGATCCTCAGTTTCTTTATATAGATCCAATAAAAATTGTTTGGAGTCTCTAACAATCAGGGGATTAGTATCTACCACCGGTCTCAATAGCTTTTCAACATAAACTGAGATGTGTTCTGTAACCCAACCTCTTCCTGCTACGATGGGCCTCATAGGTGGATTAAATGGATTCTTGTGGACTTTGGGTAGTCCTTGTACAGTCAGTAGTAAAGGATACTCTACCCACAGAAATTCGTACATCTCACTTGTGATTAAACTACTACAGATCTTCTAGGGTCCTATAGGCACTGTCAATATGTTCTTGAACTACTTGCATATTAATAGGAGTATAAAACATGCTATCACTTAACATTTTTTGCATACGGTGCATATAATCTATCCTATCTAATATCACCACAGGTCCTCCTTTGTCTGCTGGTCTAATTGAGATATTATGATCACCTTTAAGGTTACTTAAGGTCTTTTTCTGTTTCAATGTTAAATTGCCTTTCTTGGAATTTGATGGAGAAGATAAAGAAAAGGAATACACATCATCTTCTACCATCTTACAAAAAGCATCTACAAGTGGGTGAAAATTAGGTACAAAAAGGCTAGGATTATGTAATTCCTTTTGATGTGTATTACCAGAATCAATATTATACATCATTTTAAGTTGTAAATTACGTGTGAATAATTTAACATCCAAAATAGTGTCTGTCATGTTGCTACTAGAAGTAGGGATAAAGGATAATCCTTTATTTAAAACTTCCATTTCATATTGATCTAAAGGCCTATGGGATAAGTTCCAAACTAGGTTGTCACTTTCTCCCACATTTTCTTTAATGTGGGTTCTTTCATTATCTCTAGCTGGGGCTTTTCTCTTTTGCCTTCTCCTGCTCATAGAGCGACTTCTTCCTCTGTGATTGAAAGTGGAAATTGGGAAAGGGGTGGCAGGATTAGCTGCATGAGAAATCGAAGGTAATGGAAAAGTTTTTCTACGTACAACTGGTTCAGTGTTGGGCTGTATACAGGTGGCAGATACATCAGTAGCTTTTTTATTCTCTATCTGTGGACTCAAACCTATACTAGCAATTTCAGTATTCTTCATTTGATGGCTCTCAGAATTATCAATATGAGATTCTGTATTTGAATTATCAGATGGTGCAATTTTAACATTAATATTATTATCAGGATTAAAGTTAATTTGACTGCTATTACTAGGGATAACAGCAACTGCAGTGACATCTTGTGAACTAGCAATATCAATCACATTTAAAACTGGTACATTTCTATTGCTATGCATACTATTAAATCCATTATTAATAGCACCATGTTTCGGCCAAGTGAAGACTTGGCTGTGCGTAAAATCATATGAGTCTCGTAGTTTGCTTTTTTTCTGTTCAAGTAAATGTTTCTCATATAAACAAATACTATCTACTAAGCATTCAAGCAAAGGTTCAATAGTAATGTCTCTAAATCTAATGAAAAGTTCATTCTGTTGATCTCGTACTAATTTCTGTAGATTATGCTCTTCAGTCTCAAAATATTCATTCAGCAAAGTCATATATTTAATGCTTAAATCAATGTTGAGTTGTCGCCCGCAAAAAAGTAAGTCAGGGTAAGTATTACCTGTAGTGGGCATCTTCAATATCCTCAGCCCTCGTGGAATGATCCATTTTTTTAATGCAAGCGTCGAAATGGTACCATTGCATTTGCAATAGTTTCAGTTTTAATAAATTCACTTCCATGCTTGAAAACACAGAATTAAGTGCTTCATACTCAGCGTTGCTTAACGGCTCATCATGGTGTGTGGTTGTGGATTCGAAACAGAGCAACGGATTGACGTCACCATTTACGCATTCCAGGAACCTGGATTGAGAAGATTTAACTCTTTCAACCTTGCTGGGATCATAAGGCAGTTCAATAGAATTAACCGCTCGATCTGCCATAATATTCTTGTGGTAAATAAGATGCAACAATAAAATAGACAAAATAACTGATATTACCACGTAAGAACATTCAATTCTGAGCAAATAGCAAATAATAAAGAAAATCATAAAAAATGTAACGAATGCTCAGAATGGGCGTCGAGCTGTATAAATCAATCTCTTCAAGCCAAATAAAGTTACACAGATATAAATGGTCCAAGTAAGCGACTGTGTGTCTATTCAGACCATAGACGCAGGGAAAGACTGAAAGTTAATCACAGGCGTCTCTTCAGACCAAACAAATATCCAAGAACAACGGAACAACTTTTGTAAAATTCCTTCTGTAAAAGTAGATTAATTGACAAACAGGTAAGCGCTTTCACTAAAATAGCTTTTTCAAACCATTACTAACACATTAGACAGAAAGCTCTTTATATACAAAATCACATCTTCATTAAAAATGACATTATCATCAATTAACGAATCACAATGGCATTGAATCAATATAAGGAATAGATGTAAGGGCATATTAATAAAAGCATAATAATAAATAAACTATTGATTAGTAGCTGCGTTTTCAAGCATGGAAGCGAATTTATTAAAACTGAAATGATTGCAAATGCAACGCTTCCATTTCGAAGCTTGCATTAAAAAACGGATCATTCCACGAGGGCTGAGGATATTGAAGATGCCCACTACAGGTAATACTTACCCTGACTTACTATATCGCTGGCAACAACTCAACATTGATTTAAGCATTAAATATATGACTTTGCTAAATGAATATTTTGAGCCTGAAGAGCATAATCTACAGAAATTAGTACGAGATCAACAGAATGAACTTTTCATTAGATTTAGAGACATTACTATTGAACCTTTGCTTGAATGCTTAGTAGACACTATTTGTTTATATGATAAATGTTTACTTGAACAGAAAAAAAGCAAACTACAATGAGACTCATATGATTTTACGCACGGCCAAGTCTTTACTTGGCCGAAACATGGTGCTGTTAATAATGGATTTAATAGTATGTATAGCAATAGAAATGTACCAGTTTTAAATGTGATTGATATTGCTAGTTCACAAGATGTCACTGCAGTTGCTGATATCCCTATTAATAGCATCAAATTAACTTTAATCCTGATAATAATATTAATGTTAAAATTGCACCATCTGATAATTCAAATACAGAATCTGATATTGATAATTCTGAGAGCCATCAAATGAAGAATACTGAAATTGCTAGTATAGGTTTGAGTCCACAGATAGAGAATAGAAAAGCAACTGACGTATCTGCCACCTGTATACAGCCCAACACTGAACCAGTTGTACGTAGAAAAACTTTTCCATTACCTTCGATTTCTCATACAGCTAATCCTGCCACCCCTTTCCCAATTTCCACTTTTAATCACAGAGGAAGAAGTCGCTCTATGAGCAGGAGAAGGCAAAAGAGAAAAGCCCTAGCTGGAGATATGAAAGAACCCACATTAAAGAAAATGTGGGAGAAAGTGACAACCTAGTTTGGAACTTATCCCATAGGCCTTTAGATCAATATGAAATGGAAGTTTTAAACAAAGGATTATCCTTTATCCCTACTTCTAGTAGCAACATGACAGACACTATTTTGGATGTTAAATTATTCGCACGTAATTTACAACTTAAAATGATGTATAATATTGATTCTGTTAATACACATCAAAAGGAATTATGTAATCCTAGCCTTTTTGCACCTAATTTTCACCCACTTGTAGATGCTTTTTGTAAGATGGTAGAAGATGATGTGTATTCCTTTTCTTTATCTTCTCCATCAAATTCCAAGAAAGGCAATTTAACATTGAAACAGAAAAAGGCCTTAAGCAACCTTAAAGGTGATCATAATATCTCAATTAGACCAGCAGACAAAGGAGGCCCTGTGGTGATATTAGATAGGATAGATTATATGCACCGTACGCAAAAAATGTTAAGTGATAGTATGTTTTATACTCCTATTAATATGCAAGTAGTTCAAGAACATATTGACAGTGTCTATAGGATCCTAGAAGATCTGAAATGTAGTAGTTTAATCACAAGTGAGATGTACGAATTTCTGTGGGTAGAGTATCCTTTACTACCGACTATACAAGAACTACCCAAAGTCCACAAGAATCCATTTAATCCACCTATGAGGCCCATCGTAGCAGGAAGAGGTTGGGTTACAGAACACATCTCAGTTTATGTTGAAAAGCTATTGAGACCGGTGGTAGATACTAATCCCCTGATTCTTAGAGACTCCAAACAATTTTTATTGGATCTATATAAAGAAACTAAGGATCTTCCAAATAATCTTACATATTTACTAGTCACAATGGATGTCAAGTCCCTATTTACCAACATTCTGAATAATTTAGGGATAGAGTATATACAGCAATATTTAATAAGAATACAGATTTTTTTACCCTCTAAAATAGATCTAATAGGTTTGTTATTGGAAACCATACTAGAAAATAATATTTTTATTTTTGACGACAGAATATAGCTACAAAAGGATAGCGTAGCTATGGGCACTTCTTGTGCCAATAGCTACACCAACCTAGTGATGGCCTGGTGGGAAAAACATAAATTACTACCATCATTATGTTTTGAGAAGTTCATTTTATTTTACAGACGTTTTGTGGATGATTTATTTTTTATTTGGAGTGGTACTGAACAAGAACTGGATATATTCTTTGTTCAAATTAACTCATTTACACATTTTTTAAAATTTACTGTAACTTCCTCACCTTCAAGGCAATGGACAACTTCACACAGGCATACACAGGAAACCCTGCTTTAAAAATTCTCTATTACATAGACAGAGTATGCATCCAAGACATATTTTTACTAATATTATTAAGGGCCAAGCAATCCGGGCCTCTAGACTAAATCCTCTACAATCTAATTTTAATTCAGAATTAGTGAGCTTACAAGACAGATTAAAATCCAGGAATTACAGAGTAGAGGAAATTAATTTAGGCTTCCAATGTACTGAGAATTTGAGAATGAACAGAGCATGTCCATATTTTTCTGATCAAGGGATGGAAATTTATAAAACAGGCAATGATAAGACATCTGTTAATATGCCATCGCAGAAAATATCTCTATACTATACTAATGATTTCCACCAAATCAGGAATATATTAAGTAAACATAGGAATGTCTAATATCAAGAGAATAGTAAGTGAACAGCCACAATTTTTATTTAAAAACAAAAAGAATCTGCATAGACTTCTGTGTTATAATAATACAAGTCCATACTGTGAGGATAGAGTTTTTTCTGGTACTGTTCCTTGTCATAGTTGCAATTATTGTTCATATATACTTTCTTCAAACATGTTTATACATCCACATACGTCTAGATTGTTTGCATTTAATGTCAATGCTACTTGCAATTCTGAACATGTTGTATATTTAGCTCTTTGTTCTTCCTGTCCCTCCTTTTATGTGGGTAAAACCAACGAAGGCTTAGGGACAGGATTCGAGAACATTTATATCAGATTCGTGTTCATTCAACTGTTAATGTTCTCTCTAAACACGTCTTAGACACAGACGTCACACATACTTTTAATTTTTTAGTTATTTATGTTAATACCCCTACTCTCAGAGGAGGAAACATTACAAATTATACAGAAAGAAATGAAGTTAATTGGATTATCAAACTACAAGCCCATATTACACCAGGACTCAATGATAAAGTACCTTTAAAACCAGCACTTAGAAATAGGAGATATCATTATAAATGATTTTTTATTCCAGCATATTTATTACTTTGATATATCTGCTATTTATGTGTGCATAAATTCTCATATTGCTACGTACTGTATATATATTTTTTATATTTAAAATGAATATATTACTTGTTATTGCTGCTAACCAATAGTTATTTATTTATTTATTATTATGCTTTTATTAATATGTCCTTACATCTATTCCTTATATTGATTCAATGCCATTGTGATTTGTTAATTGATGATGATGTCATTTTTAATGAAGCTGTGATTTTGTATACAAGGAGCTTTCTGTCTAATGTGTTAGTAATGGTTTGAAAAAGCTATTTTAGCGAAAGCGCTTACCTGTTTGTCAATAAATCTACTTTTACAGAAGGAATTTTACAAAAGTTGTTCCATTGTTCTTGGATATTTGTTTGGTCTGAAGAGACGCCTATGATTAACTTTCAGTCTTTCCCTGCGTCTCTGGTCTGAATAGACACACAGTCGCTTACTTGGACCATTTATATCTGTGTAACTTTATTTGGCTTGAAGAGATTGATTTATACAGCTTGACGCCCATTCTGAGCATTCGTTACATTTTTTATGATTTTCTTTATTATTTGCTATTTGCTCAGAATTGAATTTTCTTACGTGGTAATATCAGTTATTTTGTCTATTTTTATGTTTTTATTATGTTTGATGGTACCATTGATGACATTTTAAACTTTGTAGTTTATTTGAATGAGTCCACTCAATTACTGAAATTCACTGACAATATAGGAACTGAGAGTGTAACTTATCTAGACGTTGAACTATTTAAGGATAGAAATTCAAATTAATTTAAAGCTAGGGTACATAGGAAACCAACGTACTTTAATTCATTCCTCCACTTCACCCATTCCAGTAGAAGAGATCTGTGGTGAAGGGACAACTGGTGAGAGCGGCACGGATGGTGTCTGATGAGGATGATTTTAAGGCAGAATGTCAACTGTTACACAACATGTTTGTGAAACGAGGATACCCTTTACAATTATTGGATGATCTGATATCAGAAGTACACCTTAAAAGGTTCAATGGTCAATTCAAACCCATCTTGGAATCTGATTCCCCCAAGATTACTAATATTGGACAGTTCGAAAAACTCGATCCTTTTAAGCTTACTTTCATTACATCTTATAGTACTGATGCTAATGTTATAAGACGGACAGTCTTTAAAAATTGGAATTTATTATTATTAGATGCTGATTTAGCCCCCATTACTGAAGCGTCACCTAGGATTACTTATAGAACAGGATCAAACTTAAAAAATCTATTGGAGAGGGTGAATATTGCTGGGTCTAGAACTACTGGTATATACAAGTGCGAAAATTGCCCTTACTGTAAATATATGGAGGTGGGCAAGACTTTTTCTAAAAGGGGCAGAAAATATGCTATTACTAGAAGATACAACTGTCTCTCCAAAGGTGTAATTTATTTGGCCACCTGTAGACTCTGTCCTTGTTTCTATGTCGGCAAGACTGATCGTAGACTCAGGGACAGAGTTTATGAGCATCTTTATAGTATTAAAAAATCTGAAGTTGAGAACGCCCTAGCAAAACACGTTCACGATTATTAATTTTTGTTTTCAGATCATCGATCAGACTGATTTTAACCCAAGGGGTGGACCTTCGTCTACATTGTTGGAATTTCAAGAGCTCCTGTGGCAAATAAGATTGAACGCCTACAGTCCACCAGGCCAGAACGATATGTGTTCATTGGCCTGTGTGCTGAAACTCAGGAGCCTTCAGAGATAAAATCCCAGGTCTCAGCTTTGTATTTAAACTGCATTTAAAGTTGTTTTTTTACAAAAAGTGGTTTTTGGGCAATATGAGTTTATGATGTATATCAGTTAGCAGGTTACTTATGTTTTAGAGTAGTCATTTGCATTTATATAAATTAATTACATATTTTTATCATACAAAGCCGTGATGGCCTTGTCACCTCACAGCAAGAGGTTCTCCCGTTCGATTCTCGGCTGGAGCGCCTTCTGTGTGGAGTCTGCATGTCCTCCCCACGGACGAGTGACGCTAAAGACATGCAGGTAGGTGCAAGTGTGAATGGGCGTCCCTTCTTTGAAGGTTGGGCGTTGGGCTGGCAACTCGGCACCGTAAAAATCCACTGCCAATCGTGAGCAGACCGGAGTTCGGCTGTGGCAACCCCTAACCGGGAAAAGCGGAAAGACCTTTTTATCATACATTTTTCTTCTTAGCCTCTGGTTACTTTTTATACGTCATTTAGTATTTTTAGTATTTTTAACTTTCAGTATTTATATTTATCCACATATTTTTTGAATCAACATAGCAAGGTATTATGATATAGCATATCCTTTGCAAGCATTTGAATTGATTTTTTAATGATGCTTTTACATATTATTTATCATTCTTGTAATACTGGATGTTTTTGCCTTTAATTCTGAATTGATTTTAACATGTGACTGATTGAGGTTTGTATTTAAGCCAAAGATTTGTGTAATGTGTTTGTCTGAAGAAGTTTTATTCATTGAAATAAGACAAAAGCGCTAACTACATTTGCTTTGTGGTCTCTAATAAATTCCTTGGTGGAAGAAGTTCCTTCTGTGGATTTTTTCAGCAGCCAGCAGTTCCTTTTTCTTAATATTGCTTCATTTTTAACTTTCAACATTTGGTCATCCATCCATTTGTGTTTGTTACTGGGAAAGTGAGACTAGGGTAAACCCCTTTTTTAGCGAAGCTCAGGGAGAAAAGCTCCACATTTAATACCAGTTTTGACATATACATAAAATACAGTTACATAATATCAGCAAAAAATACAAAATACAGGTAAATGTCCACACATTTGCACTATACAAAAAATCATCTTTAAACTCAAAATAAGAGTAAAACATAATGGGAATATCGTTTTGACTAAACACCCCACAACATGGTTAGGTTCTCTCCCTCTTATTGTACTTAAGTGTTATCCTCCTACCCCCTTACTAAGGGTTACATGTTTCAGTAATTTGCCTCAAGATAGGTGTAGCTTCCTCTCCTAAAAGACGGGAACTCCAGTTTCTTCTGTTTTCCCTTGCAAATGACAGTTCGAGACCAAAACTTCTTATGCTTTATTATCTCAACTTTCTATACAAGCCTTCTGAGAGTTCTTTTCCCTCTAGCCTAGTATGAATTGATACCACCCTCTCATTTTCTTTTCATTCTCTGTGTTGCTCTTCCTCTGCAAAAGGTTCCATAGAAATACAAGGTATATACTTGCCCATAACTATGGATTTGTGTTGTCTGTTTTCGTCCTTCCTCAATTGATTGTCCATTTCTAAAGATTTGGCTCATTAGCTCAAGCCCCATCCCTTGCCCATAATCCTCCCTTTAAGCCAGAATTACTTCAGATCAATCCTGCCTTCCCTTCAGCCTATACCCTGTCTAAAGCAGCTATAAGATGTAAACAATACAAAGAAAAGTTAAATAACATCCTAGTGAACAAAACTACAAAAAGGAGGAGACAATGGAGGAAAGAGCTTGAGCTCATCAACAATCAGGATATATAATACCCCTCAGGTTGAACTAGGAGACTAGGAAATAGAAATTTTAAGTAGGAAGGGGGTTGGAAGGCAGGAGGTTGAGGAAGGATGAAAATAGACAACACAGATGCATAGTTATGGTATATACATAACTGTCTAACCATAACATTAAATCTGTGTTGTTCATTTTCATTTTTCCTTAACTGATGGGTCTCGGATCCAACTCGGCCACTTCTACCAGATCATTGGATCCAAACTCTCGAGCTCCTCCCTTTACCCATAATACCCAGCCCACCTAATATAACTCAGATCAGGTTTGCTGCTCTTAGAAGACAGTGTACAAAACCTTAACAGGACTTAAGACAGAAATAGGGAAAAAAAAGCTGGCGCCCAAGCAAGAAACAACAGTTTCCAAACTGAAGCTCTTAGGCCTATTCAGGAACAAAGGGAAGGGGGTTAGGAAGGTGGGAAGTTGAGAAAGAATGAAAGGGCACAACACAGATGTAATGTTATGGTGAGTACACAACTTTTTATCTGATGTTGATATTTTCATTCATTCCTCAACTGATGGGACAGAGTCCCCATCTGGATTAATCTTGGGTGGTCCTCATGGAAGGATATTCCAGAGTATTGTGGAGCCAAAAGAAGCAGCTCTGTGTCTAGAAACCAAATTGAATTTGTAATGAGCTATAAAAGTATGAGCACTGGACCAAGTGGCAACTGCACAAATGTCATCTATGGAAGCCCTTGACCAAAAAGCTGAGGAGACTTCGTGGAATAAGCACTAGGAGGCATAGGCAGACAATCTTCTTTTACCAACGACAAAGGGGGTACAATAGGTTAAGCAATTGGCCAGCGTAACTTTGTAAACTGCCTTTCCCAATCCCTTAGGTTAAAAGGATACAAACTGGTCAGTCTTCCAGAAATCTTTGGTTCTATGGAGATAAAAACAAAATTGTCTATGCACACCCAAAAGATGGAGCATGTACGCCCCCTTATTTGAGAAATTTTGAAAGAAAACTGGGAAGTTAATTACCTGGTTAATATCAGACTTAAAAGCTACCTTAGGTAAAAAAAGATGGGTTGGTGCGCAAGGACACGCTGTCTTTATGGAAAACCAGGTAAGAAGATTTGGAAGATAGAGCCTGGAGTTTAGATACGTGTCTAGCTGATGTGATAGCAATTAGAAAAATGGTTTTCCAAGACGAAAATTTTAGATCTAACCTGGCTGAGGATTCCAATGGGCTCTGGGTCAGAGCATGAAGCAAAACAGGTAAATCCCAAGTAGAAGTAGGATCCTTTAGTGGCGGTCTAAGTAATAAAGCTCCATGAGAAAGGCTTTACATAATTTAGAAGAAGTTAAATCTTTCTAGCAGAAGCTTTTTGAGAAGGTAACAAAATATGATGGACCAGGGAGGAGAGCCTGGGCTGTCTAGCAATCAGTGGAATTGCAGAAACAATGCTGTCAGTTTGAGGTCTGTTATGTCTGGATGAGTTATACTTACCTGGTGAGACAGGAGGTCTAGATTGGGATAAAATATCCACATTGGATGTAGAAGGTGAGTACAGGAAGGGCAACCAAATCTAGTGATGCCAAAAGGGTGCAATGAGGACAACTGTGCTCTTCAGCCAGTATGTTTTCTGAAGAAATATGGGGATGAGAGGTAACAGTGGGTAATCATAAAGAAGACTGCAGGGCCAATCATGGACTAGAGTATCTCTTGGTGACTCCCCCACTGGAGGGACAAGGGCAAAGAAACTGCTGCACTTGGTGCAGACAGGAGAAGTGAATAGGTTGCAGCATGGCTGGCCCCATCAAGGGAAAATTCTTTCCACTACTTTGAGATTGAGAGACCACTTGTGACGCTTCAAAGTGGACCTGCTTAGTTTGTCGGTGATCACATTTGCTTTCCCCGGTATGTGCATTGCTATTAGCCCATGTAAAAAATCGCACAGTGCCATACTCTCATTGCTTCTTGACAAAGTGGATACGATTTGTTTCCTCCCTATTTACTGATGTACCAGACTACAAACATACTGTCCATCTGAATAGCAAATGTCCTGGAGGGGAGAGTGTCTTGAAAGGCCTGCAATGCTAGGAGGATTGCCCTCATTAACAGGACATTGATATGCATCTTGTTCTCTTCTGGGAGCATGTGCCTCGGACTGTCCTTCCCAAGTAGTGCCCACACACCGCAGATGGGAGGCGTCCATGGTCACTGTGGCTGTGGACAGGGGAAAAACAAATGGACTGCCTTCGGAAACTTTGAGTGCAACCACCAAAAAAGATAGCTTATGCAAACTTGTCAGATCTTGACTAAGGCAGTTAAAGGTTGCTGAAGAATGGACCACTGTACTCACAGGGTCCATTGCAAAATTCACATGTGAAACTTGGCAAAAGGAAATAGGGTGATAACTGCTACTACAGATCCCAAGGCCTATAAGACTATTCGTGCTAGGAGGGAAGGATGTGAGATCACTTTCTTGACCTGGGATCTGAGCATCTGGATTCGAGCTGGAAGGGGAGAGGCTGACTGACCGTATCCAGACAAGCACCTACGAACTGCAGACTCTGCGCATGTGTGATATATGATTTGCTGTAATTGTCTTTGATGCCTAGATGGTGACACAACTGGCGCAAGTAATCCCTTGCCTGTAAGAGTAGATGCCTGGTTGGGGCAGTTAGAAGCCAGTCGTCTAGGTATGGAAACACTCAGAATCCCAGCAGTCCAAAGTGAACTGCTACTACCACCATGCATTTGGTAAACACCTGGGGGCTGTGGTGAGACCAAAGGGCAATGCTTTGAAATGATAACGGCTGGTTCCCAGCTGGAAGTGCAAATATCTTCTGGAGCACCTGTTCATTTTGTTGTGATAGTACACATCCTGAAGATCTGTTGAGCACATCCAATCATCCTTTCTTAGCAGGGGATGAACGAACTGAAATGTGACCATCTGGAACCTTGAATATTGTAAGAACTGATTTAGTTTGTTGAGATCAGGACTAGGTCTTAAGTCTCCTGTCTTCTTTAGCAATACGAATAATATTGAGTAGGTCTGAGATCCTCTCTGAACTGGGGGGACTTTCTGGATGACTCTTTTTTTCTAGCAGTTTTTCTATTTCTATGGCTGCTTCCCTCTAATAGGGTGGAACATCAGGGATTCTCTTTAATCTGGTAGGTGGTGTTTGGGAAAATGGTATGAATTAACCTCTGGATATAATTCTTTGCACCGAGGAATCTTTTG
This sequence comes from Protopterus annectens, assembly GCF_019279795.1. Classification (NCBI taxonomy): domain Eukaryota; kingdom Metazoa; phylum Chordata; order Ceratodontiformes; family Protopteridae; genus Protopterus; species Protopterus annectens. Next base: position 1,566,722,637 of record NC_056737.1, read on the forward strand.
TTAAGGATAGCCAAACTCTTTTGTGCAGAGACAGATGCCCCCAACTGCCTACAGGGGGCAACAGTCAGGCAGCCCTTCAGGATCACTAACAGGTCTTGTCCAAGAAGGAATTCCAAAAATCCTGTTTTTTGCGGATCACTTTTAGCAAGAGGGGTAACACCTTTTGTAAGAGTTTCCCCTGTATCCCTGGGAGATCTATCTTCTCATAAATCTTAGAAAAGACCTTGGGATTTACGGAACTACATCTTCCTACCTCCTTGTTGATTCCAGGAAAATGGTCTTTGTGGGGCAGAAAAACATATCAGCTTATGTGTCTCAAAAGACTAGGGCAATTAGCTTGTATAGTGACATTCAGGCTTCTAATCTAGACGTAACCATTTATTTTACTAGATGGGGAACAGAAAATACATCCCTGGGATTCTACCTGTGTCCCTGCTGGACAGGGGCACTGGGTGCTGACTTGTCGGAACATGGGCTAAATTCTTGGCTAGGTTTGTTAAGGGCCTCAGAGCCAATAGCTTAGTACCTATGATATCCCTATGGCAAACAAGGTCTTTCCTTCTTGCTCACATCTGAACTGTGACTTTCACTTTAGAGCCAAATAAGGAGGCTCCATCACATGGATTACTGATGAATGAAGACTTAAAGGGCTCTGCAAAGTCACATAGATGCATCCAGGCATGTCTCCTAATAGCTATACCTGAACCTGCTGCCCATGAGGTACCTTCTACTATATGGGACATCAGCCTCTTGGACACATTAGATATCAATTGAAGGGTGGCCAGTTGCGAGGAAACTCTATCTTGGTCCTCAGCAGACATGGAGCCAGAAAGAGAGTTCAAGAGTTCTTTAGTCAAATCTCTTTGCAACCATGTAAAATCTGCCAGATAATTCAATGACCACACAGAAAAAGTCACTGAAGCAAAAATGTGCTTACTAAATCTGTCCAAGGCCCTGGACTCCCTGCTAGGAGGATAGACAGAAGAGCTCTGCTCGGCAAGCTCTTTTTCAGTGACCGCTGTCACCATAATGGCATGAACTGGAACCCCCTTGCTCCAGTGTGTCCTGTCCTTGGGAGGGACTAAACATTTGTCTGGATGCTTAGGGATGGGCTCCACAGTATCCATTTCCTTCCATGCCGGGTAATAAATGAAATATTTCAGTTCATCAGTTGGGGGAGTCAACCAAGATGTAGCTGGCCCAGACCCAAAAGCCTCCAGGAATACTGACTCTTCTCGGGAATGGATATCAGAAGACCAACCACCTTTTTACTTTAAGAGCTGAAGAATGTATCCAAATGAGATGTCTTCAGGTGGAGATCTGGGGGACCCTACCTCTTCACTGAAATCAGTGCCCTTCATGAGAGATTCCTAATGGGAATCTAAGTGTCTCCTTTTACACATTCTCTTCCAAGGGACCTCATCAGTGGGATGGTCTGGCAAGGTATGAGAAGTAATGGTGGAGTCCTGAGGAACTGAGTGGAGATTTGAACAGGCTGTCTGTTCTAGTGGAATGGAAGAACGAGGCACACAACAAAGACCTGAAGGAGGTAAACTGATCTGATCCAAGGGGATAGGGATATTCTTTCTCCAGAAAAACAGAAGGCCCTCTCCACAATCTTGAAGGCAGAGCTCTTAGGAGAGACCAAAGCTGACTGTAATGGTGCCAACATCTACCAAACCACTGGCTTCTGTAAACCTTATGCACTCCACCAGAGGATGGAGTCAGACCCAAGCTGTTGAGGGCCAAGGCTCCAAGTGCCAGGGATGGCTCCAATAACTTCAGAGTCACCTCTGGTCCACTGGATCTAGTGCTAATGCTTCGGCTCCAAGAGTCCTCAGGCTCCAAAAGGCTCAGAGCCAGATGACTAAGGGAAGTGACCAGAGTCAAAGAACAAATTGTCTTCAGAGATGATGAGGGCACTGGGATCTTGAATCCAAGGGCTCCAAAATAGCGGGTCAGACAGAAAAAAGAGAAACCAAAGGGGAAGTAGTCACAGGCAGGCTCATGGATCTGATGGGAAACTGAGATGGGCGTATCCCCATCTGGATGTGAGCCCTTAGGAATTTCTTTATCATCTGTTAGGAAAATGTATAACTGCAATGCAATATGTAGGCTTAGTGTATTGACATATATAACTGCAATATGCAGGCTTAGTGCATTAAGGGTTAAAAGGAGTTAATACATTTATTCTGCTTATTCTGTGTAAAAATATGCAGCTGCTAGAAGCTCTGAAAAAAGAACAAAGGATGTCTGTAAATCCACCATGGTCAGCAGAATGTGTATTGAGGCCAGGACTGTACCTTGAATGTATCATATCAGAACTAGAGAAAGAATTGTGAGAAACTAAGGAAAGCTGAAACAAGCCCAAGGCCAGGTTGTTTTTCTCAAATATGTTTTTGCAAGACAGCAATTTTCTGACCATGTCAGCAGCAAATCTAATAATAGCATCTTTCTGTGAACTTGCAGAAAACTGTATAAAAACTGTAGGCTGAACTACGGAAAATCAGACAAACCTTGTACCTACATGCTTTGTCTCCTTGCTGCAAATAATAAAGGGTGCCTTGCTTGAACCTAACGTGCATTGATCTTTGTGTTTTCTTTTACAGATTGGTCCTTTGGACCGCAAACCCTCTCTTCACCTCGGATCAGACGGCCAGGTGGCTGAAACCGTACGGGGAAGAAACCAAATCGGTTCTTCTTATATGTAAAGTCCTCCGACTGAATTGTCGTCAAAAGAGGCCAGCCACTTTCTGATCTGAGACTGAAGGACGGGTTTTCCGTGAATCGGCATTCAATCACGTGGGCACAGGTAAGGTGAATCTACTTTTTTTCTGTTTCAGGATCAGAGACTAGATGTGTATTGTTTTTTGTCAGATTGTATTTTTCTTACAGTCATGGATAGAAAAGGTACCGTCTTGTCACAGATCAGGAAAAACAGAATAAGTAGACTTTAGGCAGTCATTCTGAAGAGACTATAACAAAATCTGTGGTACACGTTAAAACTAAAGAATCAAGGTGAAGTTACATAACAATCAAAGGTAAAGGGAAATGGGTAATAACTGTACAAAAACACCCCAAGACCCACCATTAACGGAAGATGCAAAATATATGCAGTCACAGCGCGCAGACGTTAGATACTTTTCAAAATGGGTTATTAAATACAGATTTGACGGAAAATTAGAAAAATCCTCACTCATCAAACTTATTACACAACTTAAAACTGATTCTAAAGGTCAGGTAAAAAAGCAACAACATTTAGGAATTCCCCTGGCACACAGGTGGCTGGAGGAAGTAAACCGTAGGGACCAAAAGAACAAGGATTCAAAGACAATGTTTTTAGATAGGGAGGATAACAACCTAGTAATAGCATCAGCACCTCCGCCTCCCCCTCCCTTACCAAAATATGGAGCAAGTGGACAGGTTAATCCACCCCCACTATATCCTGTGGTCATTGAGGATAGGGACGCTCTAAAACTGAAACTAGCTAAAATAAGGTATTCCACTCTAACTAGGTCCCGAACAAAAGCAGGTAATCGAGAGTCATGGCAGAAATCTAAAGACACACAATCTGCGGGAGAAGAAAAAGAGGAAATATGTCCACTCACAGAAGTACCGAACCCTCAGGCAGGGCAGGATAATCAGGATCCAACCATCTTAGTATATAGACCCTGGACTCTGGAAGATATCCGGAAAGCTACAGAAGGGATTCCCCATCCGAAAATTAATTTTAGAAAATTTTCAGACGATAAAGGGTAGTTCGACAAATTGTAGGGCCAGATTGGTACATGATTTGTGGCAATTGGAATCCTCGTGATGCTGAACAAAAACCTCTTCCTCATAGCAGTGCAGATTTAGACGCTAGAGTAAAAGGACTTACAGACCGCATCTCTGAAAAATGGAAACCTAGGGCAGACTGGACGTGCATTAATCAATGCATCCAACAGGAGGGTGAGACAGTTGACCGATATTTCGCTAGGCTGCTGGAATGTTTTAACAACCACTGTGGGATGCAGGTCCCGAAGACCAAAAACAAGATTCCCCATATGAACAACAGTTGAAAAATGCATTTTTAAAAGGTAGTAGTGCACCTATAAGCAGTTTTATTACAAAACATATGGTTGATCATCGAACTAGCAGGCTACAATTACTACTCGAATATGCTAGGCATGCTGAAAGGCATTTCAATAGCAAAAAGAAAAAGAAGGCTCAAGTATTTTCTGTAGAGGATGGAGCAGAAGTTTATGTAGTACACCCCGGGAAGAAGGGCAGGAAAAATGCACTGGGAGGTAGGCAGTCTGATCAACAATCAGAAGACTTTGAAGGACGTAAAAAAAGGGGTGAATGTTTCAAATGTGGTAAAAAGGGACATTTGGCAAGGGATTGCAGGAAAAATAAGAAAGCAACAACGGAAGACAAGGAAGGTGAAGACTGACTGTATGATAGTCAGGAATCATTAGAAGGGGCTAGTGCAGAAAGGACAAATGAGAATGTGAAAAGGGAAATAGAGGAAGTGCAGGGAATTGATGACGGTGAAGTAGAAGATGAAGGACTAGACTTGGCTTTATTGAGCTTGGAGCTCTACTTAGCAGATACTAAACCAGAAGTTATACTTTCAGTGGAAGGCAGGGAAGTCAAATTTTTGTGCGACTCAGGGGCATCACGAACCCTGATACACCCCTCCAAATTGTCAGAAAACTCAGAATCATCCGACTACAAATTAGTCAAGGCAGCTAATGGGCAGCTATATCGGGAGCCCCTCTCCCGCAATATTACAATAACTGATCCTGTTTCGGGATTGACACAGAAAAGTAAGATTGTAGTTTCTGCAAAGTGCCCAGTGAATCTCTTGGGCAGGGATCTCATGCAGTTATTTGGCATAGCAGTAGTCCCAACCATGCAGGGAATGGAAGCACAGCGACAAACTGACACCTTTACGGTGTAATCGGGGGGTGAAATATTTTATTGGTATAGTCAGGACTTGGTCAAAACTGGTCCAGGGACTGTGACCAAGGAGCTGATGAATGTAGCCATCAGTAAGTTTCCCTCCCTCGACATTGATAAACAACACCTGTTACATTGTACCCTATATTTTTGTAATACACCAGGACCCAATAAGGAATATGAAGAAAGATTATTTAAGAATCATACAAATATATTGGTACTGCGTAACCTGTACTGGGACACAGAAGGGAATAGTGTAGTCAGCTGTTCGCTGCCCCAGGAATTTTTAACACTTTATAAATCTAATCGATTACCACATGTTAGCTTGACCAAGAATAAAAATATACAGTGGGCAGACCTAGGAGAGAAAGCCACAAGATGGGAGAAACAAACAGAATTGGAACTGTCAGGACAGGGAATACAAGTACAGAAAATGAATTGGGTGACACAGACCAACCCAGCTGTGCACCTGCATTCTCTCGAAGACAGCTGATGGATGCTCCTACTGAAGGAGGAAGAAAACGCCTTCCGAGATATACCAGAGACTCTCTGGTCAACAGGGAAATCAGATGTAGGACTTATCTGTATGGCAGGGCCAGTTAATATCACACTGAAATCAGCATTTAGCCCACAGAAAAGACAATACCCCTTAAGGAAAGATGCAGAGGCAGGGATAAAACCTATTATAGCAGCATTACTTAAGGGAGGGGTGCTAGTGGAATCTCCCGATTCTCCATGTAATACACCTCTATTTCCAGTTAAAAAAGCCAATGGAGAATGGCGTATGGTCCAGGATTTGCAAGCTGTAAATGACGCAGTAGTACCACGGGCGCCTATAGTGCCAGATCCACACACTCTGTTAAATAACTTAAAACTTCAACAAAAATATTTTTCTGTGGTGGATATTAGTAATGCATTATTTTCAATACCGATCCACCCTGATAGCCAGTATTGGTTTGCATTTACATTTCAGGGAAAAAGATACACATATACGCGACTACCACAGGGATATTGTGAGAGCCCTATGATATTCTCACAAGAAATGTCAAGTAACTTGGCAAGGTTTAATCCACCAAAGGGTAGTCAGGTCTTACTTTATGTTGATGACATTTTGTTGGTGGCCCCCACCCTGCAGGATTGTAGGGAAGATACCGTAGCACTTCTACGATTTTTAGCCACTGAGGGACATAAAGTAAACAAAGATAAGCTGCAGCTCTGGAGAAAACAGGTTAAGTACCTAGGATATGTGATATCCATGGAAGGTAGAACTCTAGATTAAGACAGAAAAGTGGTAATCTTGCAGGCACCAAAACCCACCACCAAGAAGGAAATTATGTCCTTTTTGGGAACGACTAATTTCTGTCGAAGCTGGACTCCAAACTATGCCTTGGAAACTGCACCCCTAACTGATCTTATATACAAGAAGCCTATGGCAGCGCAGGAGTTGTTACAATGGACATCAGAGGCAGAATCTGCCTTTTGTAAACTGAAACAATTAATAGCGTCCTCTCTAGTTCTGGGATTACCAAATTATCATAAACGATTTTTCCAGACTGTAGATTGCAAGCAGGGTTATATGACATCAGTACTAACACAACAACATGGGGATAAGCAATGCTCCATTGCTTACTATTCATCACAATTAGACCCGGTGGCACGGTCCTTACCCCACTGTGTGCAGGCAGTAGTTGCAGCAATGATGGCAGTGCAAGCTTCGGCCTCAGTAGTCTTGTTCCACCCCCTCACTCTGAGGGTACCCCACGCAGTCGCGATTATTTTGCTACAAGAAAAGGTGCCATATCTTTCCCCTGCTAGGCATCTCTCCTGCATGACTATATTGTTGAGCCAACCTCATATGACAATTGAACGATGCATGACTTTGAACCCTTCTACTCTGCTCCCGACCCCTGTAGACGGCACACCGCATCGCTGCATGCACGTAATCGAGCAAAAGACATTACCTAGAAAAGATCTCACAGATGTCCCCTTGGAGGATGCCGAGGTGACATACTACGTGGATGGCTCGTGCAAAAGGGGTCCTGCAGGACATAACCTAGTAGGATATGCAGTAGTCTCTGATACTGAGGTTGTAGAAGCAAAATCCTTACCACACAATTTATCTGCACAGGCAGCAGAATTGTTTGCCCTGACATGGGCATGTACCTTAGCAAGGGGTAAATGTGTAAACATTTTTACTGATAGCCAGTACGCTTTTTCCACTGTACATGTGTTTGCACAACAGTGGAAAAACCGGGGAATGATAACATCTACTGGCAAACCTATAAATCATGCGCAGTTTATTTTAGATCTTTTAGAATCTATTCAGTTACCTCAGAAGGTGGCCATTTGCAAATGTGCAGCTCACACCAAGCAACAAGATAAGATTTCAAAAGGTAATGCAAGAGCTGATACAGCTGCAAAACAAGTAGCTACAGAAGTATTTCTTTTAAACGAGGAATTACAACCCTCTGAAATTCTGAATCTGGATATGTTAAAAACAATGCAGACACTCACTACGCAAGCAGAAAAACAGCAATGGATAAAACGAGGAGCAATCCTCGAAAAGGGGTTGTACATCTCTAAGTAAGGGAAACCAATACTACCCTCTAATTTGTTCTGCTATGCGGCATTGTTGAGCCATGGGCAGTGCCATGTCTCAACAGGGGGGATGATACAGTTGGTAAACCAGGTGTTCACAACGTATGGATTTACAAACTAGTCTAAAAAAATTTGTTTAATGTGTCATATTTGTAACAAACACCATACACAGGGGGCAATAAAGCCCAAGCAAGGGAGTTTTCCCACACCACCATATCCGTTTCACACTATCTGTATGGATTTCATAGAATTGAACAAATGTGAGAATAAGAAGTATTGCCTTGTCATTATAGATATGTTTTCCAGATGGGTGGAAGCCTTTCCAACCAAAAACCCAGATGCAGCTACAGTGGCAAAAGTACTTGTTAAGGAAATTATTCCTAGGTTCGGCATTCCGGAGAGAATCTATAGTGACAATAGTACGCACTTTGTAAATCAAACCATACAACAGCTGAGTACGTTTTTTGGTATTTCTTTAAAAAATCATTGTGCATATCATCCGCAGTCTGCAGGGCTGGTTGAAAGACATAATGGTACACTGAAAAGCAAACTGAGGAAATTGATAGCTGAGACAGGGACAACCTGGCTGTACTGTTTACCCCTGGCACTGTTGAACATGAGAACCGTCCCTACAGCAAAAGGACTGACTTCTTTCGAGAAGCTGTATGGGAGGGCTTATTATACACCCCAGTGGAAACCTCTCATGTCATCAGACCAGGAAGCTGATTTTACGTTAGCTGAATATATGAAAAAGTTGTTGAGTTCTAAACATCTGTTGCAGTTTAATTCCGTTTCAGGTCAAAAACAAACCGAAACATCGGAAGTGGCAGTGACGCCAGGAGACTGGGTGTGGATTAAAATCGTGAAGCGAAATAACTGGGCATCGCCAAAGTGGGAAGGTCCCTACCAGGTGCTTCTTTCAACACCTACTGCAGTCAAAATAGCAGAGTGAGCTTCGTGGATACATCTGATGCACTGCAAGTTGGTGAAGAACTTCGAGCTGGACAAAGACCTTACCTCTCCATCGGGACCCTAAGCACAAAAGTCTGGCTACAAAGGGGGATCAGATCAATAGGAACTAATCCGTCTCAAACCCAGTGAAGCAATCACCGGTGCTAAGGTCCTATAGCGCAGAGAGTAAGATCACGTGTTCTAGGCGAAGATGACGGAAGCAAGAAAGATGCAAATACATCTGTTTGGAGGAACCGGAGAAAACAGGAATGCAGAGCAATCATTCCCGCAGAAATATTGCATGACCATCCTGTTAACTGTACTGGTAGCAATAATCTTTTTAATGTGGCCATTTCTCTTCTCTGCCACACAAGTAGAACAAAGTAAACGTGCAAAGTGGCACACAAATATCAATACTTATCAGGCTATTAAGCACGCTTATGCAGACACCCTCAATATCTCCAATTGCTGGGTCTGTGCAGCTATTCCTACTGCACATGGAGGAATACCCTTAATACAGATTCCCTTAAATATGAACCAAACCTGCCAAGCACTGCTGAAAGATGCAGTGAATGTGACATCAATTAAAAGAGTGACCCTATTCTTACCCAAGGCAAAAAGAGGAACAGTGTGCTTTCAAAACTACGGAAAAACAGAGGTTGGAAATAGCACCTGTAACATGACAGTGATACATTACTGTACTGGAAATTCCTGCACCACAACAAACGAGGGCCAACAATTGCAAGTTGGCAATAGCAATGACTCCACTGAAAGAAAGAAAACGGTTGATGAAAATCAAATTGTGTATAGTAAAATGTTCTGGGCTATGACCCAACAAAAGCCCGGCAACTATAAATTCAGCAACATCTCAGTCGCAATTCCTGACTGCTACTTCATGTGTGGTGATGGAGCATATAAATGGCTACCAGGCAATTGGTCTGGAAGCTGTTTTCTGGCATATCTGATTCCAGCAATACAACATGTATCGACACTACCCCAGGGGAAAATTCGAAATGTTCGAGAAATCAAGAAACCCGCTAATCCGGTGGGACAAGTTGATGCATCCTGGATATATCACCATGATTTAGCCCATGTGAATGACAAAGGACTGTCGCACATGGATCTGGGTGATGACATCATATCTTGGGCGGGCATAATACCAGCATACGGAGCAGTGAAATCGATCTGGGAGCTGAGAAAACTATCCAAACTTCTTGAAACAATGAGTAATGCGACTTTTTCCACCCTAGAATTGGTGACTGATGAACTCACAGGCATGAGGACAGTGGTGCTTCAAAATCGCATGGCTCTCAACTTCACCCTAGCGGCGAAAGGAGGTTTGTGCACTTTAATCCAGGAGGAGTGCTGTTCGTTTATTCCTGACAACAAACAAACAAAAAAAAATGAAATACACAGCCATCTCAAAGTAATTCAGCAAGTGTCGGCTATGACCAAACCAGGACCGAATCCATTGACAGACTTTTTCCAAAAATGGTTTGGGGGTTGGGGCAGCATCTTGATGAACATTCTGATCGCCATCAGTGTAGGGGCAGCCTTACTGATGGTGTGTGGATGCTGCTGCATCCCCGGTATAAAAGGACTAGTTGAAAATTTCATAGACGCTTCAATTTCAAAGACTTGATATCAGAATGTTGAGTTAGAGGTACTGATTAAAAGCTGAAGAAATACTTTCACAAGCTTGAACTGAATGACTCTCTAACTGCAAATCCTGAGTGGGAAATGGTTAAGGGACGAAAAACTGTTTATGCTTGTTTTGAAAGTAGAATAAAGTATTAAAAGGGGGAAAATGTATAACTGCAATGCAATATGTGGGCTTAGTGCATTGAAATATATAACTGCAATATGCAGGTTTAGTGCATTAAGGGTTAAAAGGAGTTAATACATTTATTCTGCTTATTCTGTGTGAAAATATGCAGCTGCTAAAAGCTCTGAAAAAAGAACAATGGATGTCTGTAAATCCACCATGGTCAGCAGAATGTGTATTGAGGCCAGGACTGTACATTGAATGTATTATATCAGAACTAGAGAAAGAATTGTGAGAAACTAAGGAAAGCTGAAACAAGCCCAAGGCCAGGTTGTTTTTCTCAAATATGTTTTTGCAAGACAGCAATTATCGGACCATGTCAGCAGCAAATCTAATAATAGCATCTTTCTGTGAACTTGCAGAAAACTGTATAAAAACTGTAGGCTGAACTATGGAAAATCAGACAAACCTTGTACCTACATGCTTTGTCTCCTTGCTGCAAGTAATAAAGGGCACCTTGCTTGAACCTAACGTGCATTGACCTTTGTGTTTTCTTTTGCATCATCCTATCTACTTCAACCTCAGATAATCTCCTGGAAGACCTGAGAGAAAAGGTTGTGGATGGAGGTCTAAAATGCTTGTAGGGAGAATCCTGCAAGAAAGGTGAAGGTAATCGAGACATCATCAGATCCAGTAGGATAAGAGGTGACCAGATCTGAGGTGATTCAGATTTCAGAGCAGAGGGATCCAAAATGGTCAGATCCAACCTTTTCTAAATTTTTGTAGGTGGCACCAAGGAAGAAGCCAAAGAGGAAGTGAGATCTGGAGATCTGTTTTGAAAGTCTTTGTTCTTGGGAGCCGAGTTGAGCTTTCTTTTCTCAGTTTTCTTTGACGGCATTTGAACCCAAGCTGAAGAAGAAGAAGACGTGGAAGGGAGAAGGCCCTTCAATACAAGATTATTCTGTCTATGAGTGCCCTGGAGTTGAAACCAGCACATATGGAGCAATCTGTATCCAAATGGGTAGCATACAAGTAGTATATGCATTCCCTGTGGGCATCTGAGTTAGGTATTTTATGTCCCCAGGTGATATATTTTTTGAAGCCAGTAGGTTTAGCAGCCATACTGGCGTAACTAAGAAAGCAAGACTACAGAAAAAATTGTAAACACAGAAGTACTTTTTTTTTTTCTTAAGTTGAGAAAGAAAGAAAAGAAAAGCTACCAACAATGGTAGAAATAAATGCCCTGAAAAAGGGGTAGAAAGACAGAAGAAGGATAGCAAAGTACCAGGAATGGTACTATACAGAAATGCCAAACTACTGGTAACAACCGCAAAGGAAAATTACTGTAGAGGGAAATTTACTGCAGAAGGATGAAGGTGACACAAAGGAATTAGTAATTAGACTAATAGAGAATGAAACATTTAACTAAGAACTCACTATTTTAATTAAGAATTCACCAAAGCTCGAGAGCAAATGGATTCATGTCTGTAGCAATGAGGTGGCAAATGAGATCTGAGGGATTTTAGGCGGGCAGAGTGTTGTGGGTAAGGATAGGAGTTTGAAAGTTTGGATTTTCGGATCTGGTAGAAGTGACCGAGTCGGATCCGTGTTGGATCTGAGACCCATCACTTGAGGAATTAATGAAAGTGACAACATCAGATTTGATGTTGTCCTTTTCATCCATTCCTCAATCAATGAGGCAAAGTCCCCAGCCAGAGAAATCTTGGGGTGGTCCTCAAAGAAGGATATTCTGGAATATAGTACAGCCAAATGCTGCCCTTTTTGTAGATAAGATGTCTAATTTCTAGTGAGCAATGAAGGTACGTGAATTTGACCGAGTGGCAGCTCCACAAATGTCATCTATAGAAGCTCTAGACCAAAAAGGAGAGAATATGGCTGAAAATCTAGAGGAATGAGCTTTAGGAGGTTTAGAAAGTATTAATCCATTTTTCTTATAGACAAAAGAAACGCAATCAGTGAGCCACTTGGCTAAAGTCATCTTTGAAACAGATTTACCCAGTTTGACTTTGGAAAAAGAAATATACAGTTGGTCTGACTTTAAGAAATCTTTCATTCTGTGAATATAGAAGAATGTACTCTCCTTTATCAGAAAAAATGGAAAGAAAACAGGGAGGTTTGACGGACTGGTTGAGGGCAAATTCTGAAGTCACCGTGGGTACAAAGGAAGGTTTAGTGCGGACAGACACCCTGTCCTTATGAAAAATTAGATATGGTGGCTTAGAAGAGAAGGCCTGGAGTTCTTTTACTTTCCTGGCCAATGTGATCATGACCAGAAAAAAAGTTTTCCAAGACAAAGATTTCAAGTCCGCCTTGGCAGCTGGTTCAAAAGGAGGTCAACTCATGGCTTGATGAAGTACATTTAAATCCCAGGGTGGAGTAGGGTCCTTAATGGGGACTCAAAGTAAAAATGTACTTTTAAGAAAAGCTTTACATAATACAGATGAAGTCACATGGAAATGGTTACCTTCTACATGAAAACTGGAGACAGCTGCAAACTGAATCTTTATGGTAGAACACCTAGCACCACTGTTAAATATGGAAGCAAGAAAATCTACACTAGCTGGAATGGGTGCCGAAAAGGGTCTAGTTGTCTCTGGAGAGCACTATGGTAGAATCTTTTCCACTTACCCGTATGCTTCTTTCTTATAAAATCTTTCTGAGAAGATATAAGGATATGTTTGACTGGAGATGAAAACCTAGACTGCCAAGCCAAGTGGAGAAACTATGCGGTCAATTTGAGAGTCCGAATGTCCAGGTGAGTTATTCCTGATGGGTTTGACAGAAGATCCTGTTTCAGATCAAACACCCAAGAAGGGTGCATGACATGTGGCCATAAAAAGAGGAACCATACTTGTCGAAGCCAGAAAGGCACAATGAGGATTACTTTGCACTTCCAGTAAGATGCTTTCTGTAGAAATTTGACAATCAGAGGAGTAGGAGGAAAAGCATACAGCAGCCCATGGGGGCCAAACATGGACTAGAGAGTCTCTCTGTGACTTCTCCTCTTGGAGGGATTACAGTAAAGTACCTGCTGCTGCTGGAGTTGAAAGGGGAAGCAAAGTGATCATAGCATGGCTGGCCCCGTTGACAGAAAATTGTTTCCACCACCACAGAGTTGAGAGACCACTCATGACAGAGTACTATGGATCTGCTCAATTTGTCTGCTAGCACACTGGACTTCCCCAGGATATGCTCTGCCAAAAGAAAACACCTGGAAGAGAACGCCCACTGCCAAAATCTCACTGCTTCTCAACACAGGGGATAGGACCTGGTTCCCTCACTTGTTGATGTACCAGACAACAGACACACTGTGTGTCTGAATGGCAATCATGCCTGGAGGGAGAGCATTCTGGAATGCCTGCAGCACTAACAGGACTGTTCTAATTACCAGGACACTGATGCAAAGATTGGTGTCCAAATGGGACCAAGTGCCTTAGACTGTCCTTCCCAAGTAATGCCCCCCTCACACTAGTTTGGAGGTATCTGTAGTCACTGTGGTTATGGGTGGTGGAAGGATAAAAGGGTGGCCCTGAGCAACTTCTCTTGTGGTGATCCACCAGGTAGTGTGTTTTTTGCAAACCCTTGTAATTTGTATTGTAGCGGAGAAAAGGTGTTGTCTTACAGACCACTGTACTGCAAACGTCCACTGCAGTAACTTCATATAATATCTTGCTAGGGGTATTAGGGTTATGGAAGCCACCACAGATTCCAGGAGTTGTAAAACCAACCTTGTTGGGCGAGAAGAAAGTGAGAGGATATAACATGTTTGGATCTGTAGGGTATTTATTCTTATGTGAGACAGACTTGCGATTTGGGTCACCATGCTCAGAACAGCACCAATTAACTCCAGGCCTTGAGTGGGAGAGAGTTGAAACCTGGAATAGTTTACTGTGATGCCCAGTTGAAGACATAGCTGGAGCAAGTAGTCCCTGTCTTGAATCAGTAGAGACTTAGTGGGAGCACAGAAGAGCCAGACGTTGAGGTATGAAAACACCTGGAATCCCAGCAGTCTCTGCTGAGCTGCAACCACTACTATGTATTTGGTGAACACACATGGGGCTGTGGTGAGACCAAAGGGCAGGGCTCTGAATTGGTAATAACTGGCGCCCAGCTGGATTGCCTGCCTATTTTGATGTGACAGTATGCATCCTGGAGATATGTCGAGTACATCCAATCGTCTTTAGAAAAACAGGCAGAATGGACAGAACTGTGACCATTTGGAAGTTGGAGCATTTGTCATATTAGTTTTAAGTTCCTGAGATCCAAGATAAGTCTCAGGTCCCAGATTTTCTTTGGCACCAGAAAGAACGTTGAGTAAGTTCCAAATCCTTGTTGGTCAGGCAGAATCATCTGGATGACTCTTTTGGACAGCAGTTTATGTATTTAATATGGCTGGTGCTTTTCTATGAATTGGTGGAATGGTGGAAAGTTTTGTAGATCAACTGGTGTGCTGTAAGGAAAAGGGTATGTAATGGCCCCTGGAAATAATCCTCCACACCCAAATGTCTTTGGTGATGGCTGTCTATGTTTGCGGATGCACGGATAAGCACCACCTTACCACCTCCAGAGAGCAACAGTCCAGCAACCTTTCAGGAGTGCTAGTAGGCTTTCTCAGAGAAGTGGATCTCCTCTGCAGTAAGTACATCATCTATTATTGGAGCCCCCCCCCCACCACCACCACAGGGGGACCTGTACCCCAAGGAACCCTGCAAAGAGTCTTGTGACTTCCAGAAACACATTTTTCTGCCACCTCTCTGGATCTTTGAAAAGGTCCTTTGAGGTGTAGAAAAATGGATCCCCACAACAGATAAGGTTTTTCCATCTTGTTCACTCCTGGACAGAATTACTTTAACCTTGGGGCTAAATAAGGTAGATCCATCAAAGGGAGCATTGACGAATGATGACCTGAAAAGGCTCTGCAAAGTCACAGAGCCATATCCAGGCATGTTCTCTCACAGCTATTCCTGAACCTACAGATCTCGAAGCACCATCTGTGGCATGACAAATGAGTCTCGTAGAGGCATTCAATAGGACTGTAGAGTAGTAAGTTGAGAAGAAACAGTCTTCTTGTCCTCTGTAGACATGGACTCAGAGAAGGAACTGGAAAACTCTTTAAACAAGTCCTTCTGAAACCCTGTGATATGGGCCAAACAGTTTAGAGACCTTACAGCGAAGGTTGCTGATGCATACACAAGCTTCCCAAACCTGTATAATGCCCTGGACACTCTACTGGGTGGTAAGAGTAAAACTCGGTTCAGCAAGTTCTTTCTTGGTGGCCGCTGCTACCACCATAGCCCCTACTGGAGGACCCTTGCTCTAGTGGACCCAATCTTTAGATGAAACCAGATACTTGTCAGGTCTTTTTTAGGAAATGGCTCCATGACACCCAGATCCTTCCAGGCCCGGCAGAAGTTGAGGCCTGCCATATCATCCTCTAGGGGACTACCCAGGACATAGCTGAGCTGGCTCCAAAAGCCTCAAGAAACACAGACTCCTCTTGGGAAGGGGGGGGGGGGTTGTCAAAAGACCAACCACCTTTCTGTCTCAAAAGCTTGAGTATTTCACAGAAGGAGATATCCTCTAGGGGTTATTGGGGGGGGGTCTTTCCTCTTCATCGAAGCCAGGGTCTTATGTGAGGGATTCCCATGGGGAATTTAAGTGCTTCCTGTTGCATGTACACTTTTGAGGAGGCTCTATGGTGGGATGCTCAGGACAGGACTTGGAAGTGTGAACTAAGTCCTGAATGAGGACTGTTTCAAGGTTTGTATAGACCAGCTGCCCCAGTGTGGCAGGAAGTACAGACTCAGAGACCAATGCAGACAGTTGTGGAAGGGATGGACCCAAGGAGGGCAAATATGTCTTATCTACAGTGATGGAGAAGGCTGGCAGTAGCCGAAGACAACTGCTCAGGATGGCTAAGAGTATCAACCTGGCTCTACTTCAAAGCAGAATTTGGAGCCAAGATGTCCAATGTCAAGGCTTCAAGAGGGAGGGATGGATCCATGGACATCAGAGTCAAACCGAACCCTCCAGATCTGGTGTCAATGCTTCAGCTCTGAGATCCCTGCAGATCGGACAAAGTTGGAGCCAACTGGATCAGAGATGCCTGTGGAGTGGAAGGCCAAGTTTTCAGATCTATCGGGTCCCATGGCTCCAAAACCGAAGGTCGGATTACCACATCTGCTTCAGTTAAGCTCCCTAGACAACCTGAAAGATGATGTGGTAGAGGGTGGCCTGGCAGTCCTTCTTGGAGTCTCCTGTAGAAATGGCAAATGGATCTGAGAAGGAATTGGAGACATGGTGAAGGGGAGGAGTGGTGAGCCAGACATTCAGACTTCAATCTTGTCTGATCTGAACAGCCAGACAGATATGAAGGCTTAGCAATTTACTCGAGTGGAGCCAAACCTGAAACTGAAGAGGAAGAACAATCAGGGATCACTTCCTGGCCTCTTTTTCCCTTGGTTGATGAATCCTCCTTAGCCTTCTCAGGAAGCTTCTTGGAAGGAGGGGGTGCCCCAGCATAAGATGAAGAACTTGAGTGCGACAAACCCTTGAGGACTAACTTGTTGCAGCATCCAACCAAAGTGCGGTGGTTGAATCCAGCACAGATCTCGCACTCAACATCCAAATGGGGAGAGCCCAAACAATATACACACTCCTGGTGGGCATCAAAATTAGGGATCTTGTGAGCACAGGAGGCACATTTTTTAAATCTAGTCAGCTTACCTGACATGGTTGAAACCTAGAAAGAAAAAAGAAAAGTGAAGGAAAAAATAGCAGAGCCTATGAACTGGTAATAAAAGAACAACTACCAAAAATGGTAAAAAAAAAAAAAAAAGTACCAATAAAAAGGTAGTAGTAGGAAAAAAGAACTACAACTAAGCCAAGGAGACAAGAGGCCTGTGTGAAAGAAGTACCACAAAACAAAGTTAAACAGACTTTCTTTTTATGCTAGTCATAGAACAAGGGGAGGAAGAACAAGAATAAAAGTAGTTGTTATAGATTATAAATGATAGCATTTATCCTGTCTACTCTGAAACTCCCGAGATATGAAAGACTGTGTCCAGTAGCTAAAGTGGCAAACATGATCGGTAGTGATTCTGGGTAAAACTAAGGATTATGGGTAATGGGAGGTACTTGAGTTATGAAGTCAAGTGTTTAGAAGTGGTCAAAGGCAGATCCGAGACCCACTGGTTGAAGAACAGACGAAAAAGTCATCAGAACACAATTTATCTTTAGTTTTCTTCTTTTTTAACTTATAGATACACGTTCCTTAGTCTGCCTTCACCTTAATTTTCTGCTTTACAACAGCAAAAGTGGAATCAAAACTTTGCATTTCTTATCTCTGTTACTTTCAGTATTTTCCACCATTTCTTTTTCCATGAGGGTCCTTCCTTAAGTACCAACGTTTTATATCTCTGTTTTTGTGTTACAATTCCTTCTAAGTCCTGGGGAGAGTTCTATCTTGTGTTGCTTTTCACTTCAGAGTTTCTTGTAAGTTCACCTACTGTTCTTATATTGACATCTCCTACAGTTTTAGATTTCTGTTACTCTTTCAGTGGGGCTCCTCTTATCATACAGGATAATTTTACTGCCTAAGCACAACACATTTCAGCTCTTTCAGTAGCTTCAATATTGACTCTCTTCTCCTGGTTATGATTCTGGACCTCTGTATGAGTGGCACTGTCTTGCCTTGGCCATCCCCACCTTATACTGAATGATGCATTGAGCTCTTCTACCTCTTCCTTGTTAAATAGGTAAGCGAACACTATGTCTATGTATTTTCCCTCTTCACACATTTCCAAAGGGCTTTAAAATGGAGAAAATCGTTTCCTAACATTACATAATGAGACAATTAGTGGTTACATCAAGTGGAAGTATCAGTCTTCTCAGAATTATTTGAATTTCTGTATGTATGAGAGGATATCTGATTACATACTACTTCCACTTTTGGGTTGTTACTACTCTTATGCTTATACAAAGGTGATCATGCTTCCAGAGACTAATGGGCCTTGAACTTTCCTTCTCAAGGTTTAACTGCAGTAGGATGACATAATGCTGACTCAATTATAGTACCTGTAGTCTTGTCACATTCCATAGGAATAATTTCATTGGTAGCATGTATTTTGGTTTTCACACTTCTATGACTAGTATTTTCGCAGCATAATGCCCAGCATAACGCATCTGAGATACTTCAGGTAAAACTAACATTGGGTAAGATGGCGATTGCGGTTGTAACCTGCTATAGGCCCCCAACCATGTCCCTAGACTCTCAATCCACGTTCCTAAGCACCCTGGAAACTATTAGGGTCCAACCCAACACTCTCATACTAGGTGACTTCAACTACCCCTCCATCAACTGGGAAAACTACTCCTGCACCAATACACTGGCCCAATAATTCCTGGAATTCATCAATTCCAATGCCTTGGACCAGCTCATTCTTACCCCCACTAGAGGAAGCAACATCCCTGACCTGGTTATTAATAACATGGGCAACCGTTGCTCTACACCAATAGTCCGTTCCTCCCCGGTTAGATCCGACCACAAACTAACCACCACGGAAATCCACATCTCATCCACACCCCCCGAAAGGTAACCACCATGAAAAACTTCTCCAAAGCTGACTTTGGGCTCCTAAAAACAGAGGTGGCTAACTTCACTGCACCCATGTCAATGGAAAATAGATGCATGACTGCCGAATCATACACCAATGCACTGTACGAACATGTACATAAATGCATGGAACTAGCCATACCCAACATAACCAAGACACTCACCCCCAAAAAAAGGAAGCCAATCTGGTGGTCCCCTGCCATTAATAAACTCTATAGTAGAACGAAGAAACTGTTGCAGAAAAATGTGAAATCCCAAGATTGGAAAAACTCCCTTATTAGCCTCAACAAAAAGGTGAGATCCCTCATCAAAACCTCTGAAGCCAACTATGAAGGCAGAACTGCGGAAGACACTAAAAACAACCGCAAAGCCTTCTATAGTTATATCAAGAATCTCCATGGCAATACCCAGGTTTGCTCTGAGTTACTGCACAATGGTACCTCCTATAGTGAGCCAACAGATATTGCCAACATACTGGCTGACAGATTCAGTGCCAACTTTACCCCTCTCTCCCCCTCTAAAGGACTAATCACAATACCGGAGGAATGCCAGGCACCCAGCATTACTGCAGCACAGGTTAAAGCTGCATTGTCCAAGGCCAAAAATACAGCTTTCATGGGACCCAACAATATCCCTGGATGTGTTCTACATGAAATACAAAGTGAACTGGCACCACATCTGTGTGCCCTGTTCAATCACAGCCTCACCTCAGACTTTGTCCCTACTGAATGGTGCACTGCTACAGTCATCCCTCTCCATAAAGTGGGAGCGACTACAGACCCTGGGAATTATCGCCCCATTAGCCTGACAAGTCTGATATGTAAAGCTATGGAGCGCATCATCATGGACCTAATTAACAAGGATATATGGAATCTCCAAATTCTAGAGCCCACTCAATTTGGTTTTGTGAAAGGTAGATCATGCCTGCTCAACCTGGTTGACTTCTCTGAGTCAGTCACTAGAGCTGTGGATAAGGGCAAGGCAGTTCATACAGCCTACCTTGATCTGGCCAAGGCCTTTTGATACCATTCCCCACTCAGGAATTATTGATAAACTCGCCAAAATAGGCTTCAACCCCTATATCACTAGGTCGGTTGCAAATTGGCTCACAGAACCCACAGTGTGAAAGCAGCGGACTCCAAGTCAGACTGCCAACCAGTCACGAGTGGAGTCCCACAGGGATCGGTCCTGGGTCGTCTCCTGTTTGGCATCTACTTCTCAGAAGTCCAGGCCAACACAGAGGGACTCTGGCTGACCACGTTCGCAGAAGACTGCAAGCTGGGAACAATTACTAACACCCCAAGTTATGTAGACATCCTACAGAAAGGCCTCACTGAGACCAATGACTGGTGTTGAAACCATGGCCTTAAGCTTAATGCCAAAAAATGTGTTGTCATCCCCTTTGGGAAAAACTCAGTTCCCATTAATTACCACATAGATGGGAGCACAATAAACACAGAAGGCATTATAAGAGATCTGGGGACACAGGCTGACAGCAACCTCTCCTTCGACCACCACACTGCCACTGTGGTCAGAAAGTCCTTCTATGTGGCACATCTCAATACCAAAGGTTTTGCATCCAGGAAGAAAGAGGTCATCATCTCTCTCTCTACTCTTCCCTCATTAGGCCAGTCATCAAGTATAATGCCCCATTTGGTATGTACCTCACTAGAAACATACAACAGCTGGAAAGGCCACAAAAGTACCTCACAAAGAGGATCCTAGGCCTTAAACACATGTCCTACATGGATAAACTTAAAAAACTCCAGCTATTCTCTGTCTCATATCGTCTACTAAGAGGTGATCTGTGTTTCATTTACAAAGCCATGTCTGACCCAGCTTTGACAGAAATGCTACATCTAAAGAAACTCAAATCCCTCCGCACCACACGCTCCAGAGAACTCAACCTCATTACCATAATCAACAGAACATGCTGTAGGGACAGGTTCATAACCCAGAGACTGCCCATGGTCTGGAATAGACTTCCCATACATGTCAAGCAGAGCACCTCATTGGGCCTCTTCAAGAGAAATCTTGATGAGTGGAAGTTCATCCCCAACAATCACTCCAGTGGCTCTACCTGATACAGGCACTGGGAACTAATGTCAGATGGCACGATGCCAGGGCACTTCTATGGGCTAAGCTTGTAAAGGCTCCAGGGCCATTAGCCTAGTACACACCTATGAACCTATGAACTTAGCAATGTGCTCCCTCTCATATGAAACAAATTAACAACCCAAATAACCGAAAACCAGACAAGAAAGTGCTGTACGCAGAAAATTTATTCACAAGAATAAGGATAATATATATTGAAAAATGTATTATGTATACACATCTGATTCCTAAAATGTCACTTCTATAATTTTGCAGATCTAAGCTTTAACAGAGGTAGAATTGAGATGGAATCATTAAGCCCTGGGGCTTTATTAGCTTCCAGAATTATCTGCCATAATGTTTCTCTAAATTCCAATTTGGTTTCCCAGGGACCCCCTCTTACTTCTTGTGGGACCATCGCTATTACAGAGAAAAGAAATTGTGCATTACTGCACTCTAATGTATGTTTAAACAAAGCATTTGTACTGTTCTTTTTTCTCACATCATTTAGGTGTTCATAAATTCTGAGTTTCAGTTGTCTTTCAGTTTTACCTACATAAAAGACATCGCAGGAACCACATGTAACTAAATAAACTAGTCCCTTTGAATTACAATTAGAGTCATTTTTGTTATATATGGTTTTATTTCTTGCTTGCAAACATACCTCTTCCCCTTGTAATATATATTTACATTGATTACAGGCACCACATTTGTATGTCCCCCTCCTTTTTTGTGTAAATATCTGTGTATTGGCATATATAACAAAAATTACTCAAATTGTAATACATTGAGTTCAGAATCTCGTGATCTTGGAAACTCGAAATTGTGAACCCTCCCCCAAAACAACACTAAACACATTAAAAACAAGTGTATGCAGGAGGGCAGGCACCCTTGCAACTTAAATATACCAACTCCGAGATCGCATTACAGAGAGGACAAGGGAAATCTCCCGGTCCGTGCTGTATGCCGATCTCTGTTCAGGATTTCGAAGTTTTAAAACTTCGACCATATGATCTTCGATCACGTGGGATGCGAGTTTTAGACTTTGAAATTCTGAAGTGCACCTCTATATATATATATATATATATATATATATATATATATACATATATATATATATATATATATATATATATATATATATATACATATACATACATACATACATACCTATGCATATACGTACACATATATACATATACATACATAGAGTATGCATATAAAGAAGTTATGTTCCTACCATAACATTCCATCTGTGTTGTTCATCTTCATTCATTCATTACTGATGGGTGTCAGTTGCGTCCTTGGAACCAAGTCGGCCTTGTAACAAGCTTGTGCCAGCCAAAAAACTCTCGAGCTAAGCTTTTACCTGCAATGCCCTTCTCCCTGTTACCTCAGATCAAGTTTGCCCATTATACGTAAAGCAGAGGCATTCTCTGAGCAAAAACCCTAAAGTAGGAGTAGGAACCAATCCGATCCCCCAGGAGCCTCTGGAGGGGGAAGGTGGGTGGGACGTAATGAATGAATGAAGATGAACAACACAGATGGAACGTTATGGTAAGAACATAACTTCTTTATCTGATGTTGTTAATTTTCTTTCCTTCCTTACTGATGGGACAGAGTCCCTAGCTACCTTTAGTCCTGGGAAGCCCTTATGGAAGGATGTTCCTGAGTACCATTGAACCACAGGATGCTCTTCTCCTGGAGGCCAAATCCAATTTGTAAAGAGTGATAAAAGTATGAGGGTAGCCCAAGTTGCAGCTGCACAAATATCATTCAATGAAGCCTTTGCATGAAAAGCAACAGAAGTTGCTACTGACCTGGTGGAATGTGCTCTGACTTTGCATGGAAGAGGAATTTTATTTCATTGGTAAATCAAGCATATACAGTTTCTCAACCACTTGGCTAAGGTTGCTTTTGAGACAGGATTTTCCAATTTCGGGCCTGAATAGGACACAGATAGCTGGTCTGATTTACGTACTGACTTAGTTCTGTCCAGGTAAAAATTTAACTGTCTATGTACATCCAGCAAATGAAGACAGTATTTTCCTTTGTTTTGAGTAGTTGGGGAAATAAGACTGGTAGGTCAATCGTTTGGTTAACTGTCAATTCTGAAATAACCTTGGGCAGAAAGGAAGGATTAGTCCGGAGTGATACTCTGTCTTTATGAAATACCATGTAAGGGCATTTAATACATGAAGCCTGAAGCTCTGAAATGTGTCTGGCTGATGTGACAGTTACCAAAAATAGTGATTTCCAGGATAGGAACTTTAGGTCACAAGTGAAAGCAGGTTCAAAGGGTGATCGTGTCAGGGATTGTAGTACTAGTGTTAAATTCCAAGGTTCGATGGGTTCCCTGAAGGGTGGTCTGATATGCATGACACCTTTTTAAGAAAGTTTTGCAGAGACAATGGGAGATTAGCGATGAGTCTTGAAACCCATTATGGAAGTTTGAAATAGCAGCTAAGTGTACTCGAATGGTTGAAGAAGACTTGATAAATAATCCAAAACCACACTAACAGGAGCTGAGCAAGGGTTAAGTTGTCTTTGTCGGGAAGAAATAAGGAACCTCTTCCACTTTCTGAGATAGATTTTCTTGGTGGATGGTTTATGTGAAGCCAGGATATTACGCACTGGGGGGGTAAAGTAATTCTGCCTGGTGATTACTGGAAGTGGATAAACAAGCTGTCAGCCAGAGACTGGGGGTGTTCAGGTGAGTCAACCCTTGTGGGTGCAAGATCAATTCTGGAGTTGGATCCATAATCCAAAGGGTGATGTTCTACATGAGGCCAAAAGAAGGGAAATCAAACTTGTTGTGGCCATTAAGGAGCAATGAGGATTACTCTACTTCTCAGATGAAGGGCTTTCTTTAGAAATTTGGGGAATCAGTGGAAAGGGAGGGAAAGCATACAGAAGTCCCATGGGCCAATCGTGAATCAGAACATCCCTCGAGGATACCCCCTGCGGGGGAATTAGGGCAAAGTAGCTGCTGCATTTGTGGTTTGTTAGAGAGGCGAATAGGTCGCAGCAAGCCTGGCCCCAGTGGATGAAGATCTTCGCCGCAATAACAGGGTTCAGGGACCACTCATGATGGTAGGATGCATCTGCTCAGCTTGTCTGCAATCATGTTGGAACTCCCGGGAATATGCATTGCAACCAGAAAGCGGATGGAAGCTATCGCCCATTGCCAAATTCTCATGGCTTCGCAACACAACGGGTAGGACTTGCTTCCCCCTTGTTTGTTGATATACCAGACTACTGACATGTTGTCTGACTGAATAGCAATTGCCCCTAATGGAAGGATGGATTGAAATGCTTGCAACATTAGAAGCACTGTCTTCAGTTCTAGGACACTGATATGCAGTTGGGCCTCTATGCCTGACCAAGTACCTTGGACCATCTTCCCCTGGTAAAGCCCCCCCCCCCCCGCCAATCAGGGATGCATCTATAGTAACTGTGGCCCTGGGCTGTTGTGGGTAAAAGGGGCGACTCAATTGTTGTCTGTCTGGTTTCACCCACCACATTAAATCCTGCATGCATCGCTGAGTTATGGGATGCTGTAAGGGATACCATTGTGTTAGAAGGAGCCACTGGAGAATTCTCATGGGTAGTCTTGCCAAGGGCACTATGATAATTGATGCTGCCATGGAAACCAGGAGTTGAAGGACTATTTGAGCTGGGACTAGGCTTTGACAGAGTATCACCTGGATTTGGGATCTTATCCTGTGTAGTCTGTAGTCCGAAAGAGAGACTAGGCAAGCACTTGTGTTGAAAAGCGCTTTGATAAATTCTAAGGACTGAGAGGGAATCAGGTTGCACTTTCCCCAGTTAATTGAGATTCCAAGAGATTCTGCTAGTCTGAGAATGTAGTTTAGTGCTATCTCCAGCAGACGCTTGGTGGGGGCGGTGAAGAGCCAATCGTCTAGATATGGAAACACCCAGAATCCTTGTGGTTTCAAGTGAGCTGTTACCACTGCCATGCACTTGGTGAACACTCTGGGGGCTGTAGACTGTCCGAAGGGCAGCACGTGTAATTGAAAGTGATTGGCTCCTAGCCAGAAGCGAAGTAATCTTCTGGAGTGTTTGCCCATTTATGTGGTAATACGCACCCTCAAGATCTATTGAGCACATCCAATCATCCTTCTCCAAGAATGGAAGGATAGACTGAACAGTGACCATCCAGAATTTTTCTTGTTTGACAAATTTGTTTAGAATGCTGAGATCCAGAATTGGTCTCCAGTCCCCTGTCTTTTTTGGCACTAAAAAGGATCTTGAGTAGAATCCAGATCCTATCTGGTCTGGTGGGACTGTCTGGATGACTCTTTTTTTGAAGCAGCATTCGAATTTCTAGTGCTGCAGTTTCCCTTTGACTGGGTGGAATGTCGGGAATTCGACTTGGTGACGTTTTGTAAAGACTAAATGGGATGTGGTATCCTCTAATTATGATCCACTGCACCCACAAATCCATTGTTATCTTTAGCCAGGCAGAATGGTGCAAGGCAAAACGTCCTCCGACTGCTTCCAGAGGAAACCAATTGGACTGCTCATCTGGAGCACTGATGGAGCTGTCCCGAGAAAGAATCTCTGGATCCCTGGTTACACGGACCCCCTCTGCCCCTGTAGGAGCGCCTTCTGGATGAGTTACCCCCTCTGCCCCAAGGAGTATATTCACCACGTGTGTCACGGAAAGGACCCTTCGATTTCTTGTGTCACATCTTTCTGCTCCACTGGTTCCTAGAGTATGGATGCTGAGGGGTCGAAAAATGCACACCCCATGGCAGACAGGGTCTTCCCGTCCTTCTCACACCTGGCCAATGTGTCTTTCACCTTCGGGCCAAAAAGGGAAGAAGTTTCCACTGGAGCAATAAAAAAGGAAGACTTAAAAGGGTTCACAAAGTCACAAAGACGCATCCAGGTGTGATGTCTCATGACAAAGCCTGAACCTGCCACTCTGGCTGCTCCTTCAGTGGCGTGGGAAATCAGACGCATGGAGGAGCTGGATATTGATTCCAGAGTAGCTAGCTGCGAGGCAATTTTGTCATGGACATCATCAGAGATGGCCCCTGCTAAGGTTTCGGAGAGTTCGGCGACTAAGTCTCTCTGAAGCCTGGTGAAGTGTGCCTGATAATTCAAAGACCTAACAGCAAAGGTCGATGATGCAAAGACTCACTTCCCTAACCCATCCACCGCCTGAAACACCCTGTTGGGGGGGGGGTGGACAGTCTGGCCCCCCTTGGCCAGTTCCTTTTTCATGGCAGCCGCCACCACCATCGCGTCTACTGGAAGACCCTTGGACCATTGTGGGTGCTGTTCGGGAGGAGATAAAATTTTTTCCGGCCGCCATGGGATTGGTTCAATGGTATCAGGACTCTTCCATGTGAGCAGCATGATGAGCTGAACCAGCTCGTCTGCAGGCGGGGTCACCCAGGAAGTAGAGAGTTGAGCACAAAAAGCCTGCAGGAACATGGACTCCTCGGAGGAGGGATTGGTGGGCTTCCAGTCACCCCTCTGTTTCAGTATTTCAAGGATGTCTCCAAATGAGACATCATCAGGGGGTGACCGTGAGGACCCCTTCCCTTCGTCATAGTCCATGTCCTAAGTGAGACACTCCTCAGGCGAGTCCACGTGCTTCCTCTTGCACGTTCTATTGAGCAGTACCTCTTTAGTGGGAGCTTCTGAAGAAGGGGCACCCTGAGGTAGGGTATCCTGAGGCTCTTGTGCTTGATGTCCCGAAGCAGTGCCTTGTGTCAGCTGCGGCTTAGAGAAAGGACATAACTGATACTCTGATGCCGAAGGCTTGCCTACAGAGGCAAGGGCCCACTCCATCGCCTGGAAAGTTGGCCCGCCTGAAGAGGGATGGGAGCCCAGAACCGAGAACGACAACCTCGGAACCGGGGTCACACCCAGCTCCAATGGACCAGCTCCCAAAGAAGGAGTCTCAAGAGGACTCTGTACTGATAGGACTCCTCTGACCATAGACTGCACCATAGAAAAAAATCGATGCCGTGTTAGGAACCACAGTGGCCATGGTCCAGTCGCGATCTTGAGAAAGGCTCAGTTCCGAATGAAACAAGGACTAAGGGGTCGCTCCGGAACCACATTGAGGTCCACCAGTGGAACAGAAGCAGTGGTAGCTGATGAGGGCATTGGTTCCAGAATCTTTGATATCTGCACAGAGGTCAAAGGAGGAGAATATGCTGGAGTCCATGGAGAGAGACTCCCGACTCCTACAAGGAGGGGAGTTTTGGAAGGTGTTGCAATCCCCCTCACCATCAACAGCTAATCCACAAGATGCACCACATCCAATTCTGGGAGGCTCCTGGTCGATCAAGTCGATATCCCCAACTAGGAGTCAGATCTTTCCAAGAAAGGGCTGAACTGCTGCCTGAAGAAGGGGTACACCGTGAGTGAATATTGCGTCTTGGCTGCATGGTCCATTGGCACCGAAGTCTCATGGGTGGAGACATGCACAGAAGGTGTGCCCGGTGTGGGAAATCCTGCAGAAGAAATTGTAGGCAGGCTTGGTGTCGTAGTCAAGGCCAGTGCCAAGGACAGTACCAGGGTTAAAAAAAATCGAAGATAGCACAGAGGCAGATATTACTGGTCTTGGTAAGGTCGGTGCCATAGACACAATCATCGGTGCTGTGGCTGGCACCGAATATACAGATTTTGATGACGGCACTGTAGTCAATACTACAGATGGTGCTGTGGAAATTAGTTTAGGTCCTGAAGCAATCCATTTTGGCATTTTTTATTTCAGTTCCTGCTTTCTGTCACCAGATGGTGATGAAGAAACTGAATGTGGTCTCTTTCTGTCCTCTTTACTGCTAGGGGATGAGCCCTCCGACCCAGAGATAGCCTCTGAGAAGGGTGTCTTAAGGAGACCCTTCAAAATTAGTTCTTTTTTCCTTTCATTAAGGGTTCTGGAGCTAAACCCTTTACAAATAGAACAAGGTGGATGAAGCGATAGATGGGGAACACCCAGATGATACACACAAGAGACATGGGTGCCCAAATTCGGCATTTTGCGGCCACACTGGTCGCATTGTTTAAAACCAGAAGCTCCCTTCTTTTCCGACATAGTACTTTTAACAACTATAACAGAGACCATAAAACAGAAGTTATAGCAAGGATTTTTTTTTTTTAAGAAAGGAGATAGATGGGGAAAGGGAAATACCAACAATGGTATTGAAAGAGGTTACCTCAAGGGTAGGGGAAAAGTGCCTATACCAATGATGGTATTAAAGACTACCTAAAAAACGGTAAGAAACACAGTAACAGCAATAGACACACTAAAAGTAAGACGGTGGGTAAATAACGATAAGACAGGGAAAGAAAAATATCAGCAGAGCAACAAATAATTTGAAAAATTTCCAAAGTACTTAGCTGAGAGCTGGCTTGACACGTCTTTACGGCAAAATGGCAAACGAGATCTGAGGTAACAGGGAGAAGAGTATTGTGGGTAAAAGCTTAGCTCGAGAGTTTTTTAGCTGGCACAAGCTTGTTACAAGACCAACTTGGTTCCGTGGATGGAACCGACACCCATCAGTATGGAATGAATGAAGATTAACAACATATAAGTTGATAGGATAGATTCACAGGTAAGTATAAACAGATCATTACAAGCCAATAATCTATATAAAAAACTTTTGAACAGCATTAAGGAGGGCAAAAACAAGACAGACTA